>NC_044368.1:8830880-9172546 GCF_007364275.1 Archocentrus centrarchus | reverse complement strand
CAACAATGTGGGCCACATATTGTAAAGAGCTGGCACAAATGCTCAGATGTATTCATAGAAATGTAAAGCACATGTTTACTGTAATTATAGACAAATCCTAGCAAATTTCCTGCGGGATTAACTCACAGAGCGACACTATTAAAGCAGTCATCAAGTGATAACCTCAGCATCTAACTGATTGATGAGAGTGAAAGGATTAATGAGCTCTAAATGCCAAAGTGATGAATGATCATGACTATGTGGTGTTTAGTGAAGAATCTAGAGGGAGGTCTTTAGACAAGGAAATGTGATAATTCTAGAATTTCAACAAATCACAATACTTAGAGAGATATTAAAGAGCATTTAGGTCCCACCAACATCAAAAGGGAAAACAATTCATGAGTTTCTGTTGACACTGTGTTACATATAAGGTTGGTGCCGGAGAGTATGGACTGCATGAGCATTCAACTTTGACAGGGGCATTTGGATCAAGTCTCTTTGCTATCCCACAGGGAGAACATGCACTGTTGGCTGGTTGATTCAAACCCAGGACCTTCTTGCTGTGAGGCGACAGTGCTAACCACTGCCCTGCTCCACAAAAAAAAAAAAAAAAAGGATAAACAAGCTACTTTAAACTAAAGTCATTAGCCAGAATGCATGATTGCAACCATTCACTCATAGAAAACTGTAGCCACAATTCTAAAAGTGCAAAAATGTCTGGCTTAGATTACAGATGCAAAGCAGGACACAAACATGAGAGATATTTTCTCTCGGTGTACAAGTGGATCAATGAACTAACCACGCACTAGGATAGCTGACCGTAATCACAGAATATCCTTAGCTCAGTTCTATATGTTTTGCAAATTTTAAATAGGGCCACACTGTAAAACTAGCTGCACGAGCTGATAAACACCCTCTCTTTAGTTCCAAAGAGACATGAGGGGTATTTCTCACAGTCTGACCTGCACTGGCCCATCGGCTCTAAAGTCAGTGTCCTCCTCAGTCATGTTGGTTACTGCGACTGCTGCAGAAGCACTAACTGAATAATTAACCTGAGCTTGAGCTGCAATAACTTATCAGCGATGTGAGTGTTTAAGCTTTTCATTACTGAACTATGTGACTTAATTTAACTTATAGTTGAAGTATATCAATAGAATTCAGCCGAGAGGGCACAGTGATCTTTCTGGATGAGCCTGGACCCCCAAAGCCTGTCTATAACACCAATGCTGACTGCACAACTACAATGGCTGAAGTACTAGAATTATTACTAGTACATGGCCATGCTACAGTATTGTTTGGCCTGAAAACTTACACAGTGAGAAAAGTTATAAATAAATGAATACATTTTAAAAAGCATGGTAAATATTGTTCATGTGTTGGGACATTTTAGCCTGTTGCTAGGCAAAGTGATGGCATCATATCATGTATATATCAACGTTTGTGGGTATAAATGAGATGTTAATGTGAAATTAAAATGATATGCTTTAATATGGTGTTATAGATGCATAGATGCTAAAAAAAATGGTCATGTTTGCCCAATGCAACATGATGGCATCACAATATCTGATATAAATAAGAGTGTCTGTGTGCCAAATTTGGTTGCTTGTTTCCTGATGGTCTTTTTTTTTTTAGAATGATAAGTTAGGCTGTCTCTACAATCAATGTTTATCATCAGGTTACAGGAAATAAGATATTCTGATTGTTAGCTTTTGTCAGCAGAGAACAGAGAAAACACACTGCACAAAACTTCCTGCTGTTTACTTGTTTGCAAGTCATTCGTGCTTGCAGAAAGCCTACAATTATGCGAGCATGGGAGTTGTAAAACAAGGTGTTGATTCACAGTGGGGCTGATAGTACTACTAAATCTTTTACACGAGTCTTGGAAGAGTGATTCAATTTGAGGCTAGAGTCAACAAAAGCCTTTAAGCTGATCTTTTTACTTGAGAGATTCGTTGGTTCTTCAACTCGAATCACAATCTGAGAACTTCAGCTCCATTTGCTGTGGAGAACAGCGCCCTTGTACTGTTTAACCTTTTCAAACTTCCAATGAGATCTGTCCCAAAAGGGCAGCTTATAAGTATGTCTTTTGTGCTGAAAGAGGCTGACAGTCTTTTCTGTGATGGTCCTGTTTGTTTACTGCAATTAGGCTGTCATCAAAATGACTCTGCACTGATGTTAAAATTACACATATCACATTTAGTTGCACTGGTCAAAACAATCTGCCATCCTAAAATCGACACCCTTTTTTTTCCCCTCACTGAAGCACAATTTGTGATGAGGCTCTTTTAAGTCCCTTGCTCAAGAGCACTTTAAACACATTAATTTGGAAAGGTAGGAGTGTAAGTCACACAGTTTTCACACAGGTACATCATCCACAAGAATTGGTATCCTTCTTAATGCTCTGGTGTTGTATTTAGTGTAACAGCTGTGTCATACTTGGTGCCTTTCTTATCGACTCTTTCTGTGTGTGTGTGTCTGTGCACCCTCTCAGGCTCTGTAAGGGGAAAAGTATTATCACCATGCCTCAGCATCAGAAAGCAGTTGGCTCGTTTTATCTACTTTCTGAGTGTGTGTCTGCCTGTCTTCATGTGGCCAGGGGTAGCTATCAGCTCAATCAGGGAAGTGTTCAAGTGTGACAGATCCAGGGTAGGTAGATCTGAATGTGTGCAATGAATACTATATATCCACATATTCCTGTGTGTGTGTGTGTGTGTGTGTGTGTGTGCGCGCGCGTGTGTGTGAGGGTGAAAGAAAGAGAGAGAGAGGTCCAAATATTAAAAGCATTTACATTTGGAAAGCAAGCCTGAGTTTTATTAATGGTCTACACACACACTCACACACACACAAGCATTTCTACTTCCATACTCTTGAGGACTTTTAACATACAAAGCCCCGGTCTCCAAACGCTAAAGCATGCTTCCCTATCACCATTTTACTACTTCTACACACTCACCGGCCACTTTAAAAGGTATGTTGTTCAACTTTTAACACAAATATCTAATCAAACAATCAATCACATGGCAGGATGGGGAAGACTTGACTTTAAACAGGGCATGATTCTCAGTGCCAGATGGCTGGTGTGAGTGTTTCAGAAAGTACGGATCTACTGGGATTTTCCCACACAGCCATCTCTAGGGTTTACAGAGAATGGTCTGAAAACAGAAAATATCCAGTGAGTGGAAGTTCTCTGAGCGAACCTGTCAGCTAAGAACAAGAAACTAAGGTTATAATACACATGGCCTCACCAAAGTTGGAAACTAGAAGATTTTTAAAAAATGCTACCCAGTATGATGAGTTTCCCTATATTGTGATATTTTGATGGTAGGGTCAGAATTTGCCGTAAACAGCCTGAAAGCATTGATCCATATGATGCTATTATATCAACATGAGTCAAAATTTATGAGGAATGTTTCCAGCACCGTGTTGAATTTAGGCCATGAAGAATTAAAGAAGTACTGAAAACAAAAGTGGGTCCGACCCAGTACTAGCAAAGTACTAAAATATCTATAGAATATTTAGTATTTTACTCTGACTGAGATTTTTCATATATATATTTTTTTCATTTTTTCAGTCATTAACATGAATTTAAGTATGATTTTGGAAATCTGATTGGGAAGGTCTTAACAACAGATACAAGACTCCTAACTTTTCTAAAACCTTTAAGACATTTACAAATGATATGCCTAGACAAGAGAAAAAAAAAAAAAAAAAAAAAAAAAAAAAAAAGGTTTCCTCCTACGTATTAAAGTACATCCATCCATCCATCCATCCGTCCTCTTATCCTTCTTATCCAATTCAGGGTCTCGGTGGAATGGTGCTTATCCCAGCTGCCATAAGGCAAGAGGCAGGGCACACCTCAGACGGGTCACAGGGCTAAACACAGAGACTCACATTCACACCTATGGGCAATTTAACCAGTAACCAATTAACCCAACCCCACTAACTGCATGTCTTTGGAATACCCAAGGGGAGAACATGCAAACTCCACACAGAAAAGCCCTGCCCAGTTTGTGGATTCAAACCCAGGACCTTCTTGCTGTGAGGCAACAGGGCTAACCACCATGCTGCCCTTACATATTAAAGTTTTTTTTTTTTTGCATTTTTGGCCACAAAAATGTGGCCGGTAGTGGAAAGAGACAGGAAATGGGGGAAAGATACAGGGGAAGACACATGGGCAAATTGGTGACGGGCCAGGACTCAAACCCGCGCTGCCCGCACTGCAACGCGGCATATGTATGCGGTCGCCGGCTTCACCACTAAGCCACCCGGGCGCTCCATATTAAAGTTTTTAATAAATTTCTTCTACTTTGGTTTGTGGAAAAGGACACATCTTGTTTCAAGTTGTACTATTTTCGATCATACCTGAGATTCACAAATTGGGAATGCATATTAAAAATTTTAGAGATAAAGAAGACAGAATATTGTTTACCCATTTGTTTAAAAGAGTCTACAGAAGAGGACGAACTCGACATAACTGGACTTAAGCAGATATTAAAATCTCCTCACCCTTTTAGGTCTAAACGCAAATCAAACCTATTCCCAACATGAACTTGAGTGTGTGGTTTGTTATGTGTGTGATATCATGTGTTTGTGGTCGCAAACACGAGCTCTATCATGTGTTCTCAATAACCAAAAAGCTCTCGTAGACAAGTAACAGTTCTTAACATTTACACACACATACAGCAAAGTAGGACACTGAGCCAGAGGGTTTAAAACCGATAACCCCAAGATGTATGCATCTCTGTCATTTTCACATCTTTCATCCCCTCTGTGTTCCACATCCCATCTGGCCATGTCTGTGATCAAGAGCTTGTGGAGATCTAAAATGTCCAGCTGACAGTTTGGACAAGTAGCAAAGGATAAAGAAATAAAAACGGCCCAAACATTAAGCCCGTGGAGATCAGTCAGCATAGTCTTTGTGATCTCTTCACCCTTTTACAAAGTGATCACATACGTTTTTCAGTGGCTGGCTTGTGGTCAATGACTGCAGCAGTATAAGCAGTCGATGAGCTGAATAACTTCTTTTAGGCGAGGATTTAAAGAACAAAAGGACACACTTTGAGTCACTGCAGCAGACTTGGGGAGCTTTTGTTGCAGGGGGAGGGAGGGTTGCACACTGCACAAAGAGTCCGTGGCAGCAAGTCACTGGATCTTACACCAGTCTCCAATTGTTACTTTGCCAGTTTGACAAGAAATCTCACCAGCGGGGTGAGATAAACTACTTGTTTTCAGCACACGCTCACTGAGTACTCAGTTTATAAATTCTTCTTGATGTGGAACTGAAAATAATATTAAATCAACTCAAATGACTTGGAAATAATACTCAAGGGGTAATTATTTCATTTTAGGATGCTTTGAGTTCACTGAGCTAAATACTAATGTAACATACAAACATACACTCACAATTACAATGCTAAAACACTCAGCATCATTTCTCTAGCCGGTCATGTCAGTTTTTGTCACACTGATAAAATGTAGTAGTTGGGGAAAAGGCATCAAATAGAATATTACTGACAGTATAAATCAGAGTAGTTTAAGGTCTTCTTAAATCATTTTATTGATATTATAAAGAACTTGGAGTTAAATGTTTGTAAGATGAACGTCATCATGACTAGTACAAACTACAGTGAAATATAATTCCTGCTTTTCCCAGAACTCCCTCAGGAACACTGAAAACACCACATTAATATGTTAATAGAGAAAATGGGGAAGACTACAGTATAGCATTATATAAGGCTCCTGTATACAGCTTAGTGCACATTGCAAAAGTCATGTCTGTTTGTGTGTATGCTATCCTATGTGTTCAGAACTGCCTTAATTTTTGTGGCAGAGATTCAATAAGACGACGGGAACATTCCTCAGAGATTTTGGTCCATATCTACATGACAGCTTCACACAGTTGCTTCAGATTTGTCAGCTGCACATCCATGATGTGAATCTCCTATTCCACCACATCCCAAAGGTGCTCTACTGGATTGAGATCTGGTGAGTTTTGAGGCCATTTGAATGAAGTGAACTCATTGTTATGTTTGAGATTATCTGAGCTTTGCAATATGGTGCATTATCAGCCATCAGAAGACGGGTACACTGTGTGTGTCACAAAGGGATAGACATGATCAACAAGAATACTCGGGTAAGCTGCGGCATTTAAAGAACGCTCACTTGGTACTAAGGGGCCCAGAGTGTGCTTGTGCTGAGAAAATATCTCCCACACCATTACACTACAACCAGCCCGAACCATTGATAAAAGGCAGAATGGATCCATGCATTCATGTTGTTTATTCCAAATTTGGACCCTACCATTCAAATGTCACAGCAGAAACTGAGACTCATCAGACCAGGCAACATTTTTCCAATCTTCTAGTGTCTAATTTTGTATTAGACACTACTGTATTCTAGTATGCAAATTGTAGCCTCAGTTTCCTGTTCTAAACTGACAGGACTGGCACCCGATGTGGTCTCCTGCTGCTGTCACCCATCTGCTTCAAGGTTCGATGCGTTGTGTGTTCAGAGATGCTCTTCTGCATGACTTGGTTATAATTGTTATTGAAGTCTCATCAGCTGCTAAAGGAAACATCTAATGGATGCTGTTCCTTCTTGAGCTTACCTCCTTATTCCAGCCTGCACACTGTGTTTAATCAGTATGTTGACATGAAAAGCACCAGTGTTTGGTTGTTATAAGCTTACAAGTCAAATAAAGATTAGCCCACACAATATGAGTAATCATTACAGAAATCATGGTAATTCCAGAGGGTTCACTAACTTTTTGCTTGCTTGTGCGTACTACTGAAATAGCCAGCGGGAGCACTAAAATGAAATGAAATGAATTCCAGAGAATTAATTAAGCACTATAAAATTGAACTCTGGTGCTCCTTGATTATGTGCGCTTCAAGCCGAGAGGAGGCCCGCTGGGCGCCGCATGTGATCCCTCTACACACATTAGTTAACATGCCAAAGATAGATCCATGATAATGGGTGGAGGGTGGGTGAAGCAAACAAGGGAGGAAGGGAAAATGTTGGGGTGAGTAAAGGACATTCAGAGAGCCAGAAGAAGGTCAGGTTACCTCATGTCATTATCAATCAGTTAATAAAGAAAACAACTATCTTCATCTCAAGTAAGAAAGAAACATCTGATTCAAGGAAATTCTTGAAAAGGGTTGACGAGATAATTACTACGCTACACTAAACAAGCAGATGAGTTGAATATTTTTTTCCAGTGTTATGTCACACGTCATCTGCTCACTGAGAAAACAACTGCCTTTAATTATCAAGGTGCGAAACGCTCGTGCTCATGTGTCTGATACTATCTTCCCAGTGACCGAAAAAGAGAGGAATAAATTAAACACAAGTCCCTAATGAGCTGGATTTGTTGTTGCGTGTGAATTGCTGAGTGTTGATTTGAAGTTATTCATGATCAGCGGCATATTATTATTATTAATCAATTCTGCTGCTGTTGTACACGTCTGCCGCAGAAGCAACAGAGAAAGTGAAGTTTTAGAGGGCCTGTAATGCAGGGAAAGCCATCTATTTGGATATAATGATGCTGATACACATTAAATACACATTTTCACTTTCACACTTCACTGGCTGCCCGGGCGGCTCCTTCTCTGAAATAACTAATGCAGCATTTTTATTAGATTTCACACAAATGTCCATGAATGATTTCTGTATCATTACTTAAGCCGCAGATGATGAACTTTAACACCATCTCATTATTGCTAGATTTTTATTATATGAACAAATGATTATCTCGATGTCAAAAATGAACCTATTTAGAAAAAATAGTTGGGTTGGGGTAAGCGCACAGTAAGGCTGCTCATAAACTAAGAATGCAGGTTCATTGTCGTTCCCAGTGACTGCTTGAAGATTTCCAATACAATCACCAGAGGAAGGGGGATCAATATTGTGCCATCTGTGGCATTAGAATTAAAAAATAAGCAGCAGAGCTGCATAGGTTCAGGTATGGCTGCTGGTCTGAGCGTCACAGGAGTCACACTAAGGAGTTTAGATTCCACTCCCAGCATGTAAAGAAAGTAACGTTGGTGTTTTCATCATTGAACCTTGGAGATAAACTAGCATCTCTGACAGTTACATTAGGCTCTAGTTTAAAATCAAACCACTGACAAAGCACCCTGCTATTTCCTAAAGATGATGGATCAATGTAGACTCTCCTCACACACAAACACATTCATTTCAAAGAAGTGCAAGCATGAACTGTCAGTACGCATGCCAGCTCACGCATGCTGGTGCCCCAAGTGTGGGCGAGACAAATTAAATTAAATATGAATTTTAAAATCAGATTAATTTAATGCACCAGTGGGAAAACCAGCTAAATAATGCTTTGATTGGCAAGCTACTGGTGTTCATTCTCACCATGGTCAATGCACAAGCCAACTGCGAGCCGCTGTACAGCACATGTGTACCCTGGCTGTCGTGTTGCTGGTGTGGGTTGGAAGGAGGTGAAACAGGAAGTGTTGATCTTGGAGTTAATGTGGATCAACATCTGAATTATTAACAAGGGTGCATTTGGGGCAGCGGCAGACCACAATTTTTCAAAAGCTCCCCCCATTAAGCCAGTGTGGTAGTTTGCAGATGAGACTGCAAAGACATCGCTTACAAAAAACTCGACATTTTTTAATCAAGGTTCCCACTACCCTGTGAAACCTAACTTTCTTAAAATTCATTTTAATTTCAATTTATTAAATTTTTACTTCAGAAAGTCCTTTTAAGTGTCTATACTTTATAAATTACTTCAAGAAAAGTAGTTCTCTTGCCTGATAAATTCAAGAAAAGTTACAAGTTTTATTATTAAAGCCAGCTTCTCATTTCTTGGTGGGGTGGAAGCCAGCCTGCCACTCACTAGGTTTAGATGTTGTAGACTTCACAGCACCTACATGCCACACACACCTCCCTCCACTGGTTGTGGTCTGCACCCTATTACCTACTATCCAACCAGAGAGACCTGCTATCCTCTTACTTGTAGTGTTAGTGGTCCTCATTTAGTTTTCATGGACTCCCACCCAACAGTAAATCATTCATTGGAGGAGGGGAGAGCAGCAGATGTGTGCAGACTTGGGGAGTGGCTGAGAGTTGCAAGCCTCTAAAAAATAGTGAGGGCAGCCCTCCATTCTTTGAGAACTGAGATTGGGGTTGACATCACATTTTGTAGATCATACTGACGCTGCATCCCTTTGTCCTGGCTTGATGTTTTTTTTTTGTTTGTTTGTTTTTTTTAATAACAAAAAATTTATTTTTAACATCAAAATAAACACCCTGCATTTCAATCCTACCTCGAGAAACATGAGCACAACATATTTTTGGGGAGGATTTAATTGTTCTTACATCTATACGTAAGTGTTTTTACATTAATAAGAACAAAACATGCCCCACATTTCTAGCAGTTTTTCTAACTCAAGAAAATATTTTAAAAATAGATCAAAATTAGAATAGAAATCAAATCGATTCGCGTCCATAATAGCAGCACCTTTCACAGAAACACAACAAGAACAATCAAAACTCTCAAATCGTGGTTTCAAAGGATCCTCTGGGTTTTTCCTACCAGAATATGTTGCTTATAAGCACAAACATGATGGAACATTTAGATAATCTAAACTACTAGCAACAGGAGCAGAGAGAGGATGGGAGATGAAACGAAACAGAGAAACAATCAGGGAATCAGAAACTGACGCAGATGTTTACCATTTTGTGTGTGTGTGTGTGTGTGTGTGTGTGTGTGTGTGTGTGTGTGTGTGTGTGTGTGTGTGTGTGTGTGTGTGTGTGTGTGTGTGTGTGTGTACACGGGTGCAGGTGTTTAAGCTACTTGTGGGCGGATGCTCTGATGTTCAATAATGCATCAGGTGCTTCTACAACACATTCATTAGTGTGCGTGTGTGTGTGCGCGCGTGCATGTGATCACCTGTGGGCGGATGACTCTCTCGATGCTCTTCAGGGCTGTGTCAGGGGAGGGCGGCGAGCAGTCTGGTGTGGGTCCTGTTGAACAGTTACCATGGTTACTGTGCTCCCCCTCACTCACCGTTACATGGGACAAGTGACCTTGGAGGGAGAGAGAAGAGAAAAAAGAGTGAGATAAGTTTTTTTTTTACCCCTTTCAGTGTTCACATAAGGACAGTCTAAAGCCAGATTGGCACCATATTACATGTGTTTGCATGTAATGTGTGCATGTAAACACAGTCACAGTTTTAAAGCTGAGGAACAAAATAACATCAAATATATTTTGTATTATTAGACAGACATTTCACAGTAGCCCATCAAAATATTGCAATATAAATCCTCTTAACAAAGCCAACCAGACTACCGCACATCCCCTCTGCTCTGTTTCTATATCTAATAAAAAGGTTGTACAACATGCTTTTACAGACTGTGATACACCTATCACATTTTTTGTTTTAGTCCAAATTGTTAATAAACTGTTAAATTAGGTCATTTTAAGCAAGGGGTTTCTAGCAGCCTGCCATTAACTAGATGCTATATTGCCAGGGGTAAGCTCCTTTTTACAATTTGGTATAAAGTAAGAAAAAAAAAAAAAGCACATTAGGGTTCAGCTCAACACCTAATGTGTCATTATGTATTTCCACCTAACAGTGCCCTGGTATTCACAGTTGTTTTATCACAGAAGAGAACAGAAGAGAGGTGAGTGCATTTTGTAATTTAACAAGCTTCAGTAACAACCACAGCAGGAAAACGTGACTGCTGTCCAGAGCAGTTTGATGTCTATCTCAGGTTTTCATACACATGCTCAGCGTGTGCAGTAGATTACAGAGTATCTGAGCTAATTTCCCCAGTGCATGATCCTTTAACAGAGAAGAGGGGGGAAAAAAGGACAAGAAAAAGAAAGAGGAAGGAAGGAAGAAGAGGAAAGTGCTGAAGTCGACTGAATTAACTTTCAGCGGGAGAAAGCATTTGTCTTAATCAACTGGAAGAGACACAATACCCAGACTAACGCACCAGTCTCACAATACTGTCGTCAGAGGTGCTGACACGTGCACATGCTTGCTAAATGTTTTCTGTCAGTTACCATCTGCCTACATACAGTGGACTCTATCAGATGCCAGAATATCATCCAATTATGATGAGAGACCCAGCCAGCACTATTCACTCACATGTGTGCACACACACACGTGCGAGGGCACACACAAACACAACAGCACCAAGAGCAGAATTAGATGTTTGATATTTTAATCAGATATCTGTTGTGCAGGGATTGTTTCTTAACTAAAGACCAATCAGCCACCTGCCTACTATGTGTACCACCAAAAAACCAAAATAACCTCTAACATGTAACGATGGGCTGGCACCTCTGGGGGTGTCCTGTGGTATCTGGCACTGGACTACTGGTAGTGTTTCAGGCTTGTTCCTGTGCATCCTGGATTGGACGAATGAATTCGTTTTCCATATTAGTGGTTTCTGGTCTTCTGTAGGGAAAGTGCTGCCATTTGGGAGCATAGCCATGCTTGGGCTGCAACAGTGTTTGGGTGGGTGGTATGTCTGTAGGTAACTTTGGCATGAATGCCCAGACCCAAGATCATCAATGTAATTTACTTCTCTCGTCAGAGCTTTTAATGTTGGGGCTGACCCATGTACGACTGACCACTTTGCTCATTCCAAAAGAAAAACTGAAATAAAAGAAGCGGTCTCTGTTGTTTTAATTTGGATGTCGTTGACGGTGTGATTTTTCACAACTCCCACAAATCATCTTCACCAATTCAAATTGAACAAATGTATAAAAAAAAGGGAGAAATGTGGGGCGGCTGCTGATGTTTTGCATAATGACACATGCAGCGTCCTGTTATTTAATGAGCGCCAAACACCTTTACATTACATTTACCAGGATGTCAGGCTGCAGAGGAGGAATTCTAATCTTCATGTGTACGTGGAAAAAAAGAAAAGCAGGGAGAGGTGCTAAATTATTTGTGAACATACTGAAAAGAACCAGAAAAGAGAAATGTCATATTCAGTTTTCTGTTTTGCTGATGCATTTATTTTGTTTTTCCAGCCTTTTGATGGCATCTCTCTGGCATCTCTTTGGACCTCGTATTAAGAGTTCCAGTGAAAAACCACCAAACTGAAATTTTATACTTGGAATCAGTTCCAGATCTTTTATGAGCTTAGTCCGCCAAATAATAACAAGGGAACAGGCCTTACCTGGCCATAAAGCTGCTTATCGCTCAGTTGTCCAATTAATTTTGAGCCTCTGAAAATGGGGGACTTTGTTTTGTTTAATTTAAAATCCAATGTGGTGGTGTACAGGGGCAAAATTACAACAACAAAAATTGTTTTTGTCCAAAAACTTATTGCCCTAACTGCATATTGTTTATTGATTTTTAATAACTTTATATTTTTCAGCATTTTAACTAGAATACAGAAAAGAAAGTAGGTCCCATTTTCTGGGTAACACAAAAAAATGAGGTTCATTAGAGATGTAATCACTGGGAAAACGCTAGCAGGAACAATAATCGAGCAACAGAGAAAAAAGATCTGCAAAGATGTACACCTCATAAGAAACCATTCTGAGACACAACAAAAACTCCCTGAAATCCCTAAATACTAAACAAATTAGAATTGGAAGATTTTCAATAAACTCCAGCAACTTTATCAATTTCCAATCTTACAGCTCCATCGTGGAGCAGCTGTAAAACCCAAAAATGTCTGATCTAGATTTGGAAATTGCTACAGTACCATCTTCCATCCTATTTTGAGTTTTCAACAGTCGGGCTTGCAGACATGGAGCCACACAATCACGCAGGCACATCTGTCCTGCAGGGAAAAAGTGACACAGCTTCTCAGCGTGCTCTCACATCTATCAAACATGTGTGCAAACACACAAACATGCACACACATACGCACCATAAAGGAACTGCCTGGAGCCAAATCAATGTTTAAATGTGGGCGTAAACAGATAAAACAAAGAGTGGAAAAAAAGGAGAGCGAAAAAAGGAAGGATGCAACAGAGGGTTATATATTGATAGGGATTGAGGTTTTGTCCTATTGAGTAAATAAGCCTGTCAACACTGGGGCTTTGATGATGGATGTAAGGTGTGTGTGCGTGTGTGTGTGTGTGTTTGTGTGCCTGTTTCTGACTGTGCTTTCTTTATATCTGCCTTGGGCTCACTCCTGGGAAACACTTTTAGTCCTCCTTGTCAAAGGGAATACATGTTTGCATGTTAGCATGCATACAAAAGCGCACAAACAAAACATGCATTGGTGTAATGTAATCACTGATGTGTGTTATACCTGTCCCTGTTCAAATCCATGTGATAAGACTGTCGCACACCATGCCAAGCACACACTGTGCAGCCTGTGTGTTTTGATACCAATTATAATAAAGCCTAGATATATTAAGATGTAATTCTGTGGAGTTCCAAGACCAGCTGCACTGTTCTTTACAGCTCTTTACTGGGTAGAGGACACATGTGTCTAAGTGAATGCTCGGTGTGAGCAAGCGTTCAATCGGCTGTCCACTCCCTAGTCATCTAACAAGACAAAAACTGTCAATTTTAGACACGTTCTTCAGGCTGTCAGTTCTGCCTCTTTGCCACTCTGGGAGTGTTTCATATGTATACTCTGTGTGTGTGCACACAACCTTCCAGGAAGTGTGAAAGTTTTATTTACTATACACGACACTCACTACAGCAAAGACACTTTGGCCAATCCCTATGGTTTGGGGTTTTAGCTTAGGATCATTTTAAATCCACACAGGAAATTTAAAGTTTATAATCTTTAAGATCTTCATTAAATCAGGGTCAATTCAGTACTATTTGCAGTCTGCATCTTTAGTCCTTCAGTGTACTGATATTTTGTACATACCTCTTTATACAGCTGTTACCATTGTTCCCACCTTGGGCTGAAATTACACTGCTCAAAAAAAATAAAGGGAACACTTAAACAACACAATATAACTCGAAGTAAATCAAACTTCTGTGAAATCAAACTGTCCACTTAGGAAGCAACACTGATTGACAATCAATTTCACATGCTGTTGTGCAAATGGAATAGACAACAGGTGGAAATTATTGGCAATTAGCAAGACACACTCAATAAAGGAGTGGTTCTGCAGGTGGGGACCACAGACCACTTCTCAGTACCTATGCTTTCTGGCTGATGTTTTGGTCACTTTTGAATGTTGGTGGTGCTTTCACACTCGTGGTACCATGAGACGGACTCTACAACCCACACAAGTGGCTCAGGTAGTGCAGCTCATCCAGGATGGCACATCAATGCGAGCTGTGGCAAGAAGGTTTGCTGTGTCTGTCAGCGTAGTGTCCAGAGGCTGGAGGCGCTACCAGGAGACATGGAGGAGGCCGTAGCAGGGCAACAACCCAGCAGCAGGACCGCTACCTCTGCCTTTGTGCAAGGAGGAACAGGAGGAGCACTGCCAGAGCCCTGCAAAATGACCTCCAGCAGACCACAAATGTGCATGTGTCTGCATAAACGGTTAGAAACCGACTCCATGAGGATGGTATGAGGGCCCGACGTCCACAGATGGGGGTTGTGCTCACAGCCCAACACCGTGCAAGATGCTTGGCATTTGCCAGAGAACACCAGGATTGGCAAATTCGCCACTGGTGCCCTGTGCTCTTCACAGATGAAAGCAGGTTCACATTGAGCACATGTGACAGATGTGACAGAGTCTGGAGATGCCGTGGAGAGCGATCTGCTGCCTGCAACATCCTTCAGCATGACCGGTTTGGCAGTGGGTCAGTAATGGTGTGGGGTGGCATTTCTTTGGAGGGCCACACAGCCCTCCATGTGCTCACCAGAGGCAGCATGACTGCCATTAGGTACCGAGATGAGATCCTCAGACCCCTTGTGAGACCATATGCTGGTGCGGTTGGCCCTGGGTTCCTCCTAATGCAGGACAATGCTAGACCTCATGTGGCTAGAGTGTGTCAGCAGTTCCTGCAAGATGAAGGCATTGAAGCTATGGACTGGCCCGCCTGTTCCCCAGACCTGAATCCGATTGAGCACATCTGGGACATCATGTCTCGCTCCATCCACCAACGTCACGTTGCACCACAGACTGTCCAGGAGTTGGCAGATGCTTAGTCCAGCACGTGGAGGCCACACACAATACTGAGCCTCATTTTGACTTGTTTTAAGGACATTACATCAAAGTTGGATCAGCCTGTAGTGTGTTTTTCCACTTTAATTTTGTGTGTGACTCCAAATCCAGGCCTCCATTGGTTAATAAATTTGATTTCCATTGATGATTTTTGAGTGATTTTGTTGTCAGCACATTCAACTTTGTACAAAACAAAGTATTCAATGAGAATATTTCATTCATTCGGATCTAGGATGTGTTATTTGAGTGTTCCCTTTATTTTTTTGAGCAGTGTATGTGCATACTAACTGAATTTGTTGTTTACATTACAAACAGATCTGATCTTCTGTTGAATTTCTGACAGTACAGTAGCTGCTCAGGTTATTGTGGATATATTGAATGTATTGGTACAAAATTAATCAAACAGATAAGAGCTTTATTCATCCTGAGAGCAATTCTTGTGCCTTTTACATGCTCAGTGCAATAAAAATAGAAACAGAAGCAAAAACAGAAACACTGTGTGGAGTCAGACAGCAGAAGCAGCAAAAATACAACTAAAAGTAACAGAATGAAACTCAGAAAACAAGACACAGATAACAATAGAAATAAATATAAATATCAGCGTGCGCAGTATCTCACCTGAGAGAAAATTAGTGCAAAAATAGACAGAAAGTAGCAGAAAGTGTTAATAATATTAATGCTATTAGCAAATGCAGTAAGTGATAAAGAATAAATTACAAGTGATAGTGTCGTAATAATAATCCTTCCATGTGGCAAAGAACAGATGGGATGGTGTAAGAGTATGGTGTCATAAAGTATCGAGGTGCATGCACAGATTTTTAAAATGTTTCAAATGTGAGAATGGAGAGGAGTTACACCATCTAACAGCTACAGGTAGAAAGGATCTCCCGCGGCACTCAATCCTGCACCTTTGGACAATGAACCTTTTACTGTGTCTGCTACGGTGACCTATCAGAAAGGCATGTGTGGGGTGGGACGGCTTGTCCATAATTGTTCTTCTGACAAACACGTGCACCAGAGTCGAAACAGGAGACAGAAAATAAACTGTGTTTATGAGCTCTCGTTCTGAAGCCATCATCATCTTGATTTTGTGTAGTCAAAACAGTGAACATGTTATATTTCTGCTGTAAAGTTCAGTGTTTTAGCATGGAAGTTGATAGGGTTTGACTCACTGCTGGAGCCAGGCTAAAATGACTGAGGATCTGAAATGCATAATTAAATGTAATGCCTTCTGTAAGACTTCTGCCAACAAAACACTCAGAGGCAGCCCCACATAAACCATAATGCCTGCATAAATATTCAATAAAACCCCAAATCTGATCTTTTTTAGTAATGTTTTCAACTACAACACCACACCATTTAGAAAATAATGAAAATTTTTAAAGATGAAACAATAAGATAAGCCTCCAGAGCAGGGAAGTCAAAGTCCTGCTCACAGTTAACCTTGAAAATATGTAATAACCATAGTTATCTTTTAAGAAAGCATATTTTAAGGTTCTCTTTAATCCTACATTAGAAATGGCTGAGAGCACAAGCAGAACTGCACAAAAGAAACAAACAAATCAAAGTAATTCAACAGAAAATTTAACTTTAACTCTTTGTAAATTAAGACGAGAAACGTAAAAAGAAAAAAAAAGAAAAAAATAAGACTGACCGTATCAACAGTAATTTCCTCTGGCTGTCAAAGAGGAAGACACATTATTGCCTTTCTTTCAACAAGTCAATGGGCCTCAACCCTTTTAATGGCAAAGCCCTGGAGCTAGTACACAGTGCCATTAGCCACTCTTAGCCTCCAGTGCCAACCAAAGTGCGACAAATGGGGTGAGACGCAGCTTTATCCACCAGAGAGAAGTGAGGGTGAAAGTCAATATGGGAGGGGAAGTAAGAAACTAGAAGACTGAGTACTTCACTCATTAACCTGTCAGGTAGCAGGGCCGCGGTGTGCATACCTGTGACTGGCTAATGAGAACTCATTTGAAGATGAAGCATGGCTTTAGTGGCTTTGACAAGACCATCATTACAACTGCTGCTTTCTGTAACATAATCCAAGTGGAAACTAATGAAAATCAGCACAGGGATGAAGCAACAAACTTTACACATTCACAATCCGGATAAGACTGTGCTCACACTGCAGGAAAAAGGGTCCAAATGTGAGTGAAACCTCCCACCCACCCAAATATGTGACTCAGAGCTGTCTTTTTCACAACAGTGTGAACTGCAAAATCACATGAAATCTAATCTTTTTCTATCTGCTTTAGGCCACTTTCGTGTGGCCTCAGTCTGAACCCTAAAATCAGACTTCACTTGACTTTCTGTGTCCTGAAATTTTGGATGAAATATGTTCTAACTTCACATCGACATACACCTCCATACAAAGTAGCAGAAACTGCACCAAAAAATATATAATTAAAAAGTTCTCACTCTTTACCCTCATCCTGTTTGTCATCTGCTCACAAATCTGCTTGCTTATAGTGCACAGTAACTTGAAAATGAAACTGCTTCTCTACAGCAGCATGGTGCATTTGTAACAGCTCACAATGTTCAGGACCGTGAACACACTAGAATCTGAACAAGAGAGGAAAAAAAAAAAACAAGTACTGAGGTTCACATAGTGAACATTTGTTAAAGACAAAAAAACAGTCCCCATCAGATCTCTGGACATACAACAATGTTTAATGCAGGGATTCACAGACAGGAGTACAAGTACTTCTACAGAAAGCTACCTTTCAAGCGAACTAACACAAAATGCTTCATAAGAGTTTTTAGCTGCTTTTTAATAGGGAACACCAAGTCCACAAATCTCTGGAACGCTCTCCCACTGAGGCTGACTCTGGGGGTCACTGTTACAAAAGCTCTGGCTCCTTTAGTTCTCTACCTTGTATGAAGCACAACCAGCAGGTCCTGATCATCTGATGTCAGACTGCTGTAAAGACAGTATTCAGAGGAAAGATGTCTAGACCTCTGCGACTAAGGGTTAACATAAAAAATAATCCCAACTTAATTGAAGAACCGAGTATACCTTAACAGCTTTGAAATGAAAAATCATCAGTTAATAAAAGTAATGGATAAGCAGCAGTGGCGTGTGGTGACTTTTACAGAAGGGCAAGCAGAGAGGGTGTTTAAAGGGCGGCTTCCTTTGCTACAGTAACATGCTAAAAGCGTTATTAAAAAAATTATTGCAACACAGTTTATTGTAACACATTACACACCATCTTCTCTATATCACATTAGCCAAGATGGTCAGTAAGAGAAAACGTATCTGTTACAATGATAAACCACAGAAGCTTGTCTATTTGATAATGCTAGCTCTGTTTCCATACAAAGTGTGGCTCATAACTGATCTCAGAGCAGTGAAAGCAGAGTCAGTGGGAACTTGCCTAGCACGCATCAGTCTCACATCCAAGACCGGAGGTTTATCCACAACGTGCATGCGCAGACAACCAGACAGCTAGTGGCCTCTCAGCTTGAGAAGCTCCAGCCACTGGTAACAGGACCTGAGACGCACGTGAAATGGGCACACACTACAGTTTCCAGGAAAGTTTACAGAGAAGCTGCATTTAATACAAAATATAGGACTGTTGAAGTGATACGGAGGAAACACTCATGCACAAGCACGCACATAAGCACAAACATGTTTGTAGTTTCACGTTGCACTCGTAAGCACTAGCTTGTTTACCCATTGAAGTCAGGTGTGTATTTATTTTAGGAGTGGTCCGTCACAAGCAGAAAAGAAGCACTTTTTCTATATCCACTTGGCAACAATCTGTACTTTCTGTCTGATCCATATGTGACTGGAGGCTGGGAAGCTTTGCTTGCAGGTCCCTCCTCACCACTCTGCTGTCTGTTTCCTATCAGCAGGATCGCACTTTACCTGCAGTGCTCCTGTGCATTTCTGCAATCTGGCTGTTAAAGCAGCAACCCTGGGGTTCAAATCTACTGCTGGTTAGAAGTACTACTGAACTGTTTAACTGGTTAAATGTCACAATTACTAAAGTTGAAAAACTTATTAAATGTGCTTCTAAGCAGCAAAGCAAAAAAAAAAAAAAAAGAACAAGTTTGATATTGAGAAACTGCACAACTTCAATTGAAAACGGTTAAAAGTGACCCCAGATATGTTTCTGTGTGTTGGTGTGTTTGACTCTCCTACTAGCTTGTTACAGTATATTCCCCAATCACATTTCACATTACCCCAACTAGTGTTTTAATTTACACTTGGTATGCAGTTGCGTTTCTATCCCAAATTGTAAACATATAAAAATAAATGAATCTGAAAAATGTACATTAAATCTATCTGCAGGCATTTGGTGCAGCAGAAACGGATTCCCTCTATCAAAACAAAGGAATTCTGTCAGAAAGGAATAAGTATAATCCTGACATAAAATAATGAATGACTTGCCTTAGGACTCAAAGAGTAAAAGGATTAAGAGCACAACTATATACTCCATGTACTTTGCATTATAAAGAAAATAATTCAATCTATTCATTGTCAAAGATGACAGTTTCCATATCAGAGGACATATGGTGCAATGGGACATAGCATTCCTATGAATACCGCAGCAACAGTAGTGTGACTGCGTCTCTAACACTATGTGGAGAATCTCTTGGCAACTGCTTTAGGAGACAGAAAAAAAAATAAAGATAAAAGTAAAATAAAGAGAAATGGAGGGGTAGTGAGGAATCCAGGCCGAGAAATGAAATGCAGGAAATTGTTTGGGGTGGCAGCCTCAGTGACAACAGGCCCCCGGTGTTTCTGTAGCAGCTAGGCTGAGTGACAGTCAGCAGATGAATTTTGATAAAGCTGCCCTGATTCTTTGAGGCTTCTGAGAGTGTTGTAGCATTTCTCTCCTCAACTGTGAGACTGCAGCAGCCCACACCTGCAGACCACTAACCAGCAGCAACAAGACAGGTGGCTATCAGGCAGGGTTTACACTGCAAAAAATATCAGTCTTAACAATTTCTTCCATCCGGTCTTTGGAGTCACCTCAATTTATCAGATTTAAAAAGTTTCCCACCCAATCATCACAATTTTGCCCATAAATTCCAAGTCAAGGATGCACATCTTGATGGGAATTATGCAAAATTTCAGGTCCTTACTGTCAGTTTAAAAAAAAAAGGGACTTTTTTAATTACATTAACCAGAAAAATACTGTACTTAAAAGATGTGAAGGACCTTGTTCCAGATCAATTTCTAGCACTATGGCAACACTCCCTCAGGAGTGTTGCTGAACTTATGATAGATGCATGAAGTCCCTAAATATTCGTACATCTGATCTCTGATAGCAGATTTGGAGGCATGCAGAAACCCTCATTTTTGCATGTAAAAGACTGATATTCAATTTACAGCTTCTCATGTACAGGACACATACTATTCTTTCTTCTTAGTCTTCAGGTGAATTCAGATATTAAAGCTTTCATCCAACATAATATTCCCTAGGTATAACACTATGCACCAAATACATTTTTTTTTTTTTTTTAAAGATCAAGCGTGTAGTAGTGTTCAGGTTAGCGTAGTATTTGTCTTTGTCTTTCTAGTTTAATAAATCTCAACTAAGAGCTTTATTTTTCCTTCAGTTGTTACTGTGGTCAAAAACAGAGTTACCCTGTTATGGCAGCGAGCATCAACAAAAAAAACTCATTCCAGTTTGAGCAAAACTTACCAGCAAGAAAATGCTGTTTGATAATGAAACACATTAAAACTTAAATTAAATGAACTTAAATTATTAATAATAATCTTATACTGCTTCTATATACCTTCCGTACAGTTTTAGAGACTTAAACCAGTTTCCAGATTTTTTTTTTTATTTTATTTTTTTTTTTTTTTGCAGTGTAATGCACCAAGTCTCTCGCTGCTCTTCCTTTTCCTCTCATCTCGGCCCTTTCCTCCCCCTGTTCCTTGATCACCACATCCTTCCTCTCAGAGGCAGATAAAGAGAGACTGACTCACACCCATGCCCAATTAGGCTGGCATGTGACTGGACTCAGAGCAGGAATCCAGGATTTTCCCTCCTGCTGTGTCATTTTCATGGAGATGGCTCAGCCTGAGTCAATCCTCCAACTTCTTCTACTGAATGTATAACCTGCCTGCTTTGTATCTCAGTGTCTTTCTAACCTTAGGTCTATCTGCATCAACACAGTATCTGCAGCCTGTGAGGAGTTTTCTATGTTATATGTAAACGATGTCTATGTTATAGGTAAACAGGCATTTCTTGTCATGTTTACCTATAACATAGACATGTAGTCAGCTCTGCCTAACATCTCAGTCTTATTCTCACTATCTGTGTGTGTGTCTCTCTCTCATTTGGCCAGGTAAAAGCACTTGGAGAGATGAGAACAAACACAACACCCACACTCTTCATTTACGTCAGTGGAGCAATTCTCCACCAAAAAACACT
Source organism: Archocentrus centrarchus (assembly GCF_007364275.1). NCBI lineage: Eukaryota > Metazoa > Chordata > Actinopteri > Cichliformes > Cichlidae > Archocentrus > Archocentrus centrarchus. Next base: position 9,151,096 of record NC_044368.1, on the reverse strand, counting down.
TTGGCATAGAACAGCTAACCTCTCAGCTGACACACACACACACACACACACACACACACACACACACACAGAGTTTCTAGAGTGTGTGCTGACAGTTAAACTCTCCACTGCCCTGCAGCCAATCACAAGCAAGATCCAACAGCCGAGCACGGGACAAACACACACAAAACAAGCCTCTACAGTAGCCTCTCGCTGCTCCTCTGCTCAGGAGTGGTGGTGGTGGGGCGGGGGGGGGGGGGGTGTCACTAGCAAGACAGTTCCCATGGCAACATACAGGTGACTCACCAGCCGGTGATGCAGTTGCCGTGACAACCTGCAGCAGTGTGTAGCTTTGCTACGCGAGCTGAGTGAAAGGGAAGGGAACGCATCGTGGGTGTTTGTTGTCGTGGGTGTAGAGGCATAACGCCGCAGACCAAACAAGCGATGAGCAAACAGAACTGACTGAAAGGTCAGAGGCTAAGGGATTAGCTCACACTAGAATCAGATTAGAAGACAGTGTGGATGACAGTAAAAGGTACAGCAACTCAAGAATAAATCGCTGAATGGTTACTTCAGTCTAAAAAGCCGTTTATAACTAAAGTTAGAAGTTCTTGGGAGAGGTGAGAAATCAAGTATTTGCACTGCTTCTAAGGAAGACTTTTTAACCATTCTTAGCAGGTGTGGTGCTCTGAAATATACAAGAATTTTATTAAAAATATACCAATCAATATTCTACATGAACTGCTTAGTATTAACACCCACCTAGAGCCTGATCACTTCCTAATTTAATGCCAATGTAGAAACTGAAAGGTGCCCATGAAATATTTATCAATGAACAGGAGTAAATGTATTTTAATTGTTTCACAGTTGCTTGTTATTTTAGCACTCAGAAGAAATATTTATTTCCACCTGCTCCAAGACCAAAGGGATCCTCAATATTTGGGGATGTATAAAAGCAATAAAAAGGCCTCTGTTCTGACCTGAGCATATTTTTTATTTTAAAATTAAAGTTTTAGTATTTGATAAAATGACAAATAATTATTGAGTTCAGATTATTTGGAAACATTTTGGGCAGCATAGATTCTACAGCAGCAGGATTCATATTTTAAGGTAATAAAGTCAGGATGTAAATAAAGTACACAAATTAAAAGGTTTTAGGAACTAATTATTACTGTGGCGTGGCTAAATTAAAACAAACAAAAAAGTCTTACATACATACAGGCATGTATATGATTCTGATACTAACATCTAATCTGGGTCATCTATTTAAAAAATAAATGAATACCAACCAGAGGCACCATATTTTTAACAATGCACATATCCAAAACATTGTTGCTCTCGCTCTCACCCACAGACTCCACACTTGCTCACTGCTATAAAACTAAGTGCTCATGTTGAATAGACAATATGTTTGGCTTTCAGCTGGCTCATTTCTTCTACTGGAATCGTGATCTTCACAGCAGTGGGATTTTCATATGGCTCATCGCAGTAAACATGATCACTGTGGAACGTACCATATGTTCCACTGTTAGATTATTCTAAGGTAATCTGAGGCACAAAAAAGATGTGTCTACAGAGATTTATATTATTATATTAAAAAACTGCACAGAAATGATCACAGCACCTTGTTGAACCCTCGTTTCATTTTGGGAATTGTCAGGTGTTAAGACCATGAAAGCATGAATCCATCTTTGCCTTCGCATCATGGATGTGCTTCTGACAAACCTGCCTCAACTGTGTGATGCTATCATGTCAACATGGGCCAGAATCTCTCCTTGCTGAGTCTATGCCACAAAGAATTAAGGCAGTTCTGAAGGCAAAAGGGGGTCCAACCTGGTACTAGCAAGGTGTACCTAATAAAGTATCCAGTGAGTGAATGTACTAGTCTTAGATGTACAAGCTGGTGTCATTTTTACATAAGCTGAATAAAAAGACACCTAAGTGTATATACGAAAAATACAAAAAGTAAGAGTTTGTACTTTAGGTAACAGATAAATGTGTAGTTATCCTACCATTGCGTGGACAGCTGTTGAGCCGCTGGGTGATATCAAGAGAGGAGGGTTTGCGTGTGACCGCAGTGGTCACAGACTCATATGGGTTGTCCTCGTCTTCTGGAAGGAAAACATCCAGCGACGGAGAAGTGATGATCTCTGCTGACCGCTTTGAATCCTGGGAGAGGGATAGAGAGGGGAAAAAAGAGAAATGGTTGGGTAGTTTGTTAAACATATCATAATAGCCACCAACAAGAAAAATTTGATAGATGTTTTTCTTCACACCACCATAATTTTACATGTTTTATTCAAATGATTCCACTGGAAACTAACAGCAGCGCTCCATTCATTATAAGACAAACACACCACTAATTACATCATTAATTATGTACTTCAGCCAAACTGGTATTATACCCTCGCAGAGACCCATACATGATGTGTCATGTTAATGAACGGGTTTAGAAAAGCAAAGTGAAGATGACTCTGACTGAGTCCAGTTAAGGATTCTTGTTTAGTGACTTTTTAATCTAAAAGATGGAGAATGCAGTATTATAAAGACAAAAAGGATCTATTAGAGGTCAAAATTCTTTGTGTTTGCTTCTGCCTGAGGTGCATCATTACAAACAACAAAAACACATCAGCTCAGTAATGTGAGTTCAGCTCAAGGCTATCATTGAAGTCCAACCATGTTCACACAGTTGGATTATCATCAAAGGTTTAGGCCAATCTGCTCTTAAAATCAAGGGTTGGGAAAAGTTTGAAGTTTCTTTAAAATCCTGAAGTCACTTTGGGTTTTTGTCTTTTCAGGGCTTTTCCCTGAAACAAGTAACAACTTTTCTCCCATACAATTGCTGTAAGATTACTGCAATTTTTACTTTAGTTTGAAGGCTTAATGCGATGAATCTGATGAATGCGGTGAAAATACTTTAATAGGATATGATAACAAACCCAAACTTTAAGCTTAAAATACAAACATACAAAGAGACACAAAGGCTTTATTTCAACGTGCTATTAAATGTTGAGAGAGGAGGCAGCTGATCTTCTGGTGGTGCAATAACTTCAGAGTATGATCACATGGTGTGAAAATATTTATACTAAAAATAGGAAAGCAACTTCTGAGAGAAAGAGCACACATTTTCTGCAATAAAGGTAAGAAGTCAGAATGACCCTAAAAGAAAAAGGACCTATTATTTTTCAACCGAGAGAAAAGAGATAAGCAAACTTATCTAACTTATTAAAAACAAAGAAGTGTTGTTTTTGCCCAACAATGAAGTACATATGAAAAAGAAAGTTTCCACAGGACTCTATGCAGTCTGGTGAAAGATTAAATATGCCTTTACTGCTTCCATAGGACTTAAGAGGGTAAGTAGCAGCCAGGTGCTGCTGATCAAATGAACCTGAATAACTGATGGTCAGCATGAACACCTCTAGCAAAAAAAGCAGAAGTTTTGGCAGTGTGCTGGTTTGGAGCATTCAGGAGTGTGTTAACACAAATGCTTCAATCTTCCCAGGAGTGGATACTGTATATCAGCAAATTCAACCCAAGGTCAGACAGTTCATGACAGTACCATTAGAAAAAGACTGAACAAGTATGGCTTGTTTGGAAGGGCTGCAAAGAGAAAGCCTCTTCTCTCTCTCTTTTTTTTTTTCCCTAAAAAAAAAAAAAACAAGAATTGTCTTTAAATAATAAAAAAACAAACAGTGCATTCAGATCATCATTCTGATTGCAAAAATTGCCAGACATGACAGGCTTTAGGAAAAAAAAAGAAAAAAAAAGCCTCTTCTCTCTAAAAAGAACATGCTAGCATGACTTGGGTTTGAAAAGTCATGCGTCTGAAACAATGTCCTTTGGACAGAGGAGGCCAAAGTGGAGATGTTTGGCCATAATGCACAGCACCATATGATGGCTGCGCAGACATACGCTGCAGCTCAATGTTCCCGCCTTCTGGGTGACTATGGCGCCAGCTGCAGGAGAGGAACAACGCATTCAAATCAGGCAGCGCTAACCTGAAGAAAGGCATCACAAGGGCCAAGTCAGCAAATACTGTAAAGAAGAAAAAAAACCACCATTCCTCCATAATGATGTGAGCAAGTGGTAACTTCAAGTTATTCCTGCTAAAGCTTGTTCTACAAGCTATTGAATCATACGGTGTACTTTTTTCACAGTTTTTCATGGGACTACATGGAGTCACATGAAACATTTATTTGTCACACGATTGGATGTCATCTATAGATCACCAATCTTATCTTAGAGCCAAAGGTATATCAACTCAACCAACCAATGAATGAAGTTTATTGCTTTCTTAATTGTATGCTAATAATAATAATTCCTGTTCACACATTTGACTTCTATACTAATCAAACACATACACCTCTTACCCAAGGAGAGAAAGTAGAGGCTATCTCTCGAGTCCATTTAAAGATCCAGATGGGATTTTTTTCCCCACTACTCCCCACTGACGCTTTAGCTTTAACCAAAAGGAAAGGTTAGAAATGTCAACATGCACACTAAAATTAAATGGTTCTTCTTGATTGCATCTTATCTGACTATTAGCAGGAAATACAGTATGCTTTTCATGCACTTCTCTCAATAAGTGCTGTTGGACACATTTGTAAGGCTTATTGTAATTCACTCTGAGTAAATAGACTGCCAAATGCCTAAAATGTAATTTGCATATTAAATGAAATAGATCATTGATTTTTAGCAAAATGGGGCTCGCAGCATTTTGAAAATCAGCTTTTATTTGAATAATTTAGAGTCATAAATAAGGAAATGTTTCTGTGGGACTTTTATATAACAGCCTACTCTCTGGGTATTTCAGGAAAATTTCAGATTGCACTTTGTTGCAGCGCTGGTGAAAAGGTTGAGCCCCAAAGGGCTCAGAGAGAGAGAGCTGAAGCCCAAAAGGTCCATTATCTGTGAGGCAGATGTGTACCGAGAAAGAATGAAAAACAAGAGTGAGTGATGTGAAGCAGGGGAAAAGGTTACGGGACGAGCGTCATTTCAGGCAAAAAGACAAAACATTTCTTTCCAGCAACTCAGCCTCTGGATGTCTGTCCTTTTCCTCTGACTTTATCATCATTTCTGAAGTGTCACTTGGAAACCTTCCCCTAGTTGTACCCTTCCTAATGGGATCAGTGGTGAACTCTTCACTCTGTGTGTGGCCACTCCTGTTCTCAACATTGCCTCATACTTATTTCTAAACCCAATGACTCCATATTTCCCTTCTTCTTCTCCTCCTAATCTCTTTTTCTCATTCTACCTCCATTACTCTTCCTGTCAGCGTCTGCTACTACATTACCCACACTGCACCAGGTCATCAATCACATACTGAGCACTCTCAAAACTGATTAATCATTCTAGCTTATAGAGCAATCAGTTTTGATGATTTCTCTCACTCACACCTTCTGCACTCAATCTTGGATTTATTTCACACCCCACTTCATTAAAAGGCCCACAAACTCAAACTTTTTTTCCCTCTCCCATTTTCCATCTCCATCAGCACTCAATTAGGCCACCATTACCTGCTAATAGAGACTCAGTCAGACTTTTGCGCCTTCAGTCCATAGGTGGCCCTGCCTTGGCTGACAGATTTGATGTGACAGCCCGGTTTAGCAGCAGGTTTCACTCACAGAACCAAAGGAACGGTTGGGAATGCTCCGACGGAGCCATAAAGAGCCATTTCAGGGACATAAGAAAATCATCTGACCATTAAAGACACAACAAATCATGTTCACATTGATTTTCAGATTTTACCATATCTGCAATTAGAAAAAAAAAAAAGCTCGGCACATATTGGGTTACATGTACCACTTTACCCCAAACCTTTATTAGTTTCACTACAAAGCTGACACTTGCATTTTTTCAGTATGTCTGAAAGATTATCGGATCAATTATACCTTGGTGCAAATGTAGAAGTATAAAGGTGTTTATGTGGCTTTTGGGCAAAGGGATAAAATTAACTGGAAAATAAATTTTGTATCCTGGGTCATATAACCATATAGCAGTAATGTATTTTCCCATTAAAAATAATTGAACAGGCCTGTAAATGTCTATAGAAGATTCCACTTTTGAACTAAAATTCTCTCTTACTACAGAGTAAGGAGTTAAAAAAAAAAAAATCAGGAAGGAAAACCTTTTATTATTATAGCCAGATAGGCCAATAGCTTCTAAAATAAGGTTGGGGTAGAGGAGAACCTGATTACTGCCTTTCTTCATGTATACATTGATTTACAACAACCTCGAGCCTCATTCATAAAGCAGTGTGTCACCACATGTATGTTTACAGTAATCAGACTGATTACTTCACAGCAACAATCAGTGGTATCCCCTCACCCGGGGCTATCAGATGCAAATGGAAGTTTGATAGATGCATACAATTTATTTATTTGTTATGGTGAACCTCACCTTCCCTGTGATTGGTGCACATAACAAGCATATGCATTGTAATGACTGTATGAGAACTGTCACTGGATTTATTTCCAGACTTGGCTAATTTACACAAGCCATAAATTCGTGATCCAAATGAGAACATGGTTGAAATGATTCATTTTTTAATCATTGTTTGTTTTCAAATGACTGAAATTCTCATTAGAGCTGTCACTTCCCGTTACAAAGATGACAGCGCCACTGTTTTAACTTGGAAAGATTTGCCGTGTTTTCTAAAGAACTGCCCACTCTCACAGATCTGTGCCACAAATCAGTGTAGAGTCTTGTCTGACAAATCTGACCTGCTGACACTTTCAGCATCGTCCAGAGCTTATAGCTTATTTTACTCTGGGCCCCAGTAAAATCTCACCTTCATAGTTTTAAGAGGCTCCTACTTATAGCAGTGAATTAAATTAGACTGATGTAAAGGAAAAAAAGGAGAAGGAGGACAATAAGAAGCAGCAACAAGAATGTGTAATGCATGCCAGTGCTCTAGGCTGGCATGCCAGTAATCCAGACAAAAAGAATCAAAATTGAGGAATACTCTAATAGCATGAAGGGAAATTCAAGTCATCAGCTGCTTTGGCAAAATGAAAAGTTGATGACACTATTTAATGTTCAGATAAAATAACCAAATCATTTTGGATTTCTTGAACTTGGGACACATTCTTAAAGTTATTTGTTTATATGTAGCAGGCCTTCCACAATAAATAAATAAGTGTGATTTGAGTAATGGGAGCATGTGCCCCTGTAGAACTATGTGTATCAACACCACTAACTTTAAGGATGTTCACAATTGAAGAAGGCACCAACTTACACAAAGGTGGCCACCCAAAGTGCGACAGCATAAGAGGTGAGAGCTGGAGTCACTACAGTGATTCCACACAATGTACCTTGCTATGTACATACTATCATCAGCCTGGTATTTTCAAATGTACCCTTCTTATCTGAAACTTTAGATATGTCTGATTGTTCTCAATCAGTGCAGCATATGAACAACAGTAATATTTTTAAGTGATATCAATTAGGCTACTGTGCCCACTTCAGCATAGAAACAGCTCTTATCAAAGTGGCAAATTATTTTTGTATGCTGCTGGCTCTGGGCTCTGTGCTATTCTAATTCTTCTGAATCTGAGTTCTGGATTTGATACTGTTGACCATGATATCCTCATAAATCACTTTATCAGGCATTGCTCTTGCCTGGATTTGCTTCTACTTATCAGCTACTTTTACACATCTTCAGTTCAGGCCCTCGTGGCATTCCTCAGGGGTCAATTCTGGGTCCCATTTTATTCTCTATATGCCACCACTGAGCCAGGTAATCCATAAATATAGGAGCTCAGTGAATTCCAGTGTGGTACCATGATAGGGTGCCACCTGTGCAACAAGTCCAGTCATAAATATTCCACAGTCAACTGTTATTAGTATTATAACAAAGTAGAAGTGATTGGGAACAACAGCAATTTAGCCATGAAGTGGCAGGCTACGTAAAATGACAGAGCAGGGTCAGCGGTTGCTGAGCCACATAATGCGTAGAGGTTGCCAACTTTCTGCAGAGTCAATTGCTACAGACCTCCAGACTTCATGTGGCCTTCAGATTAGCTGAAGAACAAAGCATGAAGAGCTTCTTGGAATGGGTTTCTATGCCTGAGCAGCTGCATCCAAGCCTTACATCACGAAGCACAAGACAGATGCAGTGGTGTACAGCACGCTGCTACTGGACTCTAGAGCAGTGGAGATATGTTCTCTGGGGTGGCAAATCACACTTCTTCATCTGGCAATCCAATGGATGAGTCTGGGTTTGGTGGTTGCCAGGAGAACGGTACTTGTCTGACTGCACCAAGTGTAACGTTTGGTGGAGGGGGGATTATGGTGTGGGGTTGTTTTTCAGGATTTGGGCTCAACCCCTTAGTTCCAGTGAAAGGAACTCTTAATGCTTTGGCATACCAAGACATTTTGGACAGTTTCATGCTCCCAACTTTGTGGGAACAGTTTGGGGATGGCCCCTTCCTGTTCCATCATGAGTGTGCACTAGTGCACAAAGCTAGGTCCATAAAGACATGGATGAGCAAGTTTGGTGTCAAAGAACTTGAATGGCCTGCACAGAGTCCTGACCTTAACCCAATAGAACAGCTTTGGGATGAATTAGAGCAGAGACTGCGAGCCAGGACTTCTTGTCCAACATCAGTGTCTGACCTCACAGTGTGCTTCTGGAAGAATGGTCCAAAATTCCTACAAGCATGCTCTTGTGGAAAGCATTCCCAGAAGAGCTGAAACTGTTACAGCCGCAAAGGTTGGACTGACATCATATTAAACCCTATGGATTAAGAATGGGATGTTCCTCAAGTTCATATGCATGTTTATTTTGGCAACATAGTATATAATGTATAGTCTCCACGGATGAGTCCACACAGTCACAAAAATAAGAAATAAATAAATAATAAAACAGTTAGTATTCCAATTCTATGATTCATTTTTTTCTACTGTATTTATTTATTTGTATTGTATTTACTTAACTGTCTTATTATTCTCCCCGTTTCTTCAGGTCTTATGCCGTATTTTTTATTTGTTGTTGTTTTAACTGTGCTGCTCTCTTTGGCAGGAAATGCATGGCATTGCTTTGTAGCACGAAACTGGGAGGGGGCAGTTCTTCAGAGCAAATGTAGATAAAGCTTTCCAAGTTAAGGCGGTTACTGGAAGTGAACAGAGATTCAAAATGAAACAGAGACAAGTGGAACCATTGTCTTTGCAACAGGAAGTGGCAGAGTTCATAGGAAATTCACTTGTGATCTGAAAATAAATGATTTGCATGATAAAATTTGGTGGAAAAGGCTATGAATAATATCAGTCACTGCCTTCTTTGCTTTGTTCACAGTAACAACGAAGATGTAACATTGAATTTCAGGTGTTTTGAAAGGCTACATGCAGAGTAACACTGATTAATAAAGAAACCATATGACAAAGGCTCCAGAAAGAACTAAGGAAAGAGTTCCTCCCTGCTTCTGCAGAGAGGAAAAACAAAATGAATAAGAGTGACGGTCAAGATAGATAGCATGGCAATAGTGAGAACTGTACCTAAATTTACATCTTAAAAGAATACAGCTATAAGTCATCTATACTGTAAAAAATTTTTTTCATTATCCAATCCTGTGCTTTACCCTTTGCTACCAAGTAGTTCTACATTTACCTCATCTCTCTCTTTCACTTCTACATCACCTCTTATTATTCCTGTTAAATCTCCAGCGTCCACACTGGCGGCTTTGGAAGAAACAAAGCGAAAGAAAAGAGGCCAAATCTGACAGGTGTAATAAAAACCACAGCATTGAATAAGGCTAGAAACAGACAGCGAAAAGAGAAGGGAGAGGAAAACACAGGCAGATCAAAAGGACGCCAGGATCCAACTCAACACTTACTTTGGAGTTTGTGTCAGCAAATCCCAAGGAGATGAGCACGAGACAGAGAGACAGAGCGGGAAGAGGAAAATGACTTTGCACTCAGGCAGGGAAGCAAAGGAAGTGGGAGTGCGGTAAGTTAGGAGAAAGGATTTCCTCACACACACAAACGGAGGGGAAAAAAATGCACAGAAATGGGAGGCAACTGAGACAACATGTTTGTTTTTTTGTATACAAAAGTAAGCAGCAAGAAAGTGGGCAATTCAGCTTTAGTGAAGAGAGCAGCAAACTTAAAGACTGAGCCGTTCCCTCTACAGTACAGTACAACCAGCCCATGTCAAACAGGAAAGTCAGTGCCAAGAAATCCCTCAACAGAAGCCCGGGAGCATCTGATTCTGGAGATGAAATTAATCCGGCAGTGTGACAACAGGTTTAGCTACCTGATATTTTGATGGTATCCTCACTCCTCCTCCTGCTTGGCCCTGGAGGGGGAGGTCAAAAAGCTTAAAATGTTTTAGAGAAGGCTTCACGCAGAGAAGTGTGCACCATGCCTCCAACAAACAAACACACTCGGTCTTCATTCATATCCCTCCCTCGTTCTCTCTCTCTCTCTCTCTTTCTCTCCCTATCTTTTGGGGAAGAGATAGGACACAGAGAAACTTGTGTCTGAGCTGAACAGGAAGAGAGCTGACAAACAGAGGCCTCCTCTGGCCACTAATTAGCAGGTCGTATGCAGCTCCCGTCCAACTGCAGAGGCCAGATTAAACGTTTGACAGTGTGTGTTTTGGGTGTGTGTGTCTATGTGCCTCCACATATGGCCAGAAGACAGTTTCTGATTATATCTGTGTGATAATGCAGTATAGCATTTGTACGTGACCGCCTACTGCTGACAGTTTTTTTTTGTGTGTGTGTGTGTGAGATCATGTCAGAGGTTTTATGGACATTTTGTGTGTTTTTCTCCCTGTATGCCTGACTGTGTTTGCTCATGTTATGTATAACATTTGCATACGTGTCTGTTTGCATGTGTGCAGGCCTGATAACCCAAATAGGAAACGCGCTACTGCTTCTGTTACATCCGAGAAACTTAAATCCCGAATCTCTCTTTTCAGTTTAACCCACTGCTGTACCACTCAACAGCCAACCCACTGCCTCACTGTACACAGAGTTCATAAGCCATCAGATATGAATAGAGGCTATAATTTGCTGGCATTTCCTCATGGAGACTATTTGATTAGAAAGAAAGGGGAGGGGTGAACACAAGAGAGGACAAAGGACCCTCTGAGGGCCTCCATGAGAGAGGTGCGGTCAGTAGAGGACACCAACGAAGACAGAATGGGAAGAAAGATTAAGGCAGTTAAAAGCTGAATGAGCTTCTTCTTTCTTGATCAACAAAAGTTAATCAAGTCACTGAATACAAGCATCACTGCCAGATGCTGTGAGCAAGCACTACTTTATTTTTCTTTAGTTTGGTTCAATTATATCCAGTCTGTCAAAATTTTACCTACATCTACATTTTCTGTTGTGGGTTTCCCATCAAATTTTGCAAGGAAGCAATTAAGTGCATCTCTTTTACTAATTCTATTACTGTTGGATCTTGTGAAAAATGAAGTAGATAATCGCAAAAGAATAAGTAAGGTATAGGGAGTACTTGGTTGAGAATTATAGGAGAGAGGGAAGTAAGTCTGAAATGGGAAAATGGAAGAAAAAAGGGGTGAAAAGAAGAGAAAAAGAACAAAGTACAGGTTGGTCAGATCAGCAGTGAGGACTGCCTTGCAGAATTGGATTTCCCTCCATGGCTGGCTAATCCCTCCCCCCGAATCAGCTAGCTGAACCACCCATGGGACACTGACACTCACTCCACAGAAAATTACACCCTTCACATTCCCTCATGATGGCTACTGTATTCAGCAAAGCTCTAACTGTGGCTTCCCTCGGCTCCACGCTTAATCCCACAGACACGGCAACCAGCTGGAGCAAGAGACTGCAGATACAGAGCCACTGCTGTGTGACCAAACTTACTGCATTTACTGCATGTCCCTCAACTCTGAAGGAAGCTCTGAAGTAACAAAAGGTTGCTAAGGTGAGAGTGTGTTACTTTATCATCTCACTGTGGGATGAGCTGCTCTATTGCAGTGTAGAACCACTGCAGGTCAGGCATTGATGACCAGGGGTAAATGTTGAATGAATATGATGTTTTTTGGAAAAATAAACAAAACAAAGAATTCTTTGATGCCAGATTGGATGCTTTTTTTTTATTGTTAATGACTGATAATATGATAATGGCATACCCTGATTGTTTATGATGCATGAATAATCACTGGCCAGTAATGCAGAGATTAAAAACTGCAGAAAAAAGAAAGAAAAAGATTAAGGCAATGTGGGGCATCCATTCAGACTGTGCCCAATTTTGCACTAGACTGTGCAAGGACTCATGGGACTGTCAGCATTCAAAGTTGTTAATTTAGCAGTATTGTTATCATTCTTGCAGTGTTTGGTTTCTGATTGTTGTGCATGTGCTGTGTGTTTTTATGGCTGAGAACAAAAATGTTTCCTTCAAGCACAGGCCACGATGTCTGAGGTTACTGTAGTGGTTAGAGACTTCTGACCAGCCTTCTTATTCACTCTGTGTGTGTGTGTGTGTGTGTGTGTGTGTGTGTGTGTGTGTGTGTGTGTGTGTGTTAATCATACACTGTATTAAAGACGGATGTAGGATCCAGGTCTGAAAAGTGAAGCCAACACAGAAAAAGCTTAAACCTGCATTCTTTGGAATGGCCATCATAGGGAATACCTGCAAAACCTCTGAACACTTCCCTGATGAGTTTATGGCCACAGTCACTTACTTCAAGTCATACTGCATAAAACAATGTCTATTTTGAAAATTTTTTTCAGAAAGGAGGATTATCCAGGGTCATCGACTAAAGACTTGCAATTGGCAAATCTTTAGTCATAAGCGCGTCAGCTCCACCCTTCACTTATCACATCCAGTTTCAAAACACAAAGATGGCGAAAATGGAGAAAATGCTCATCTCGAGGTTTCGGAACAGGATTTTATAAACCGATGGGTGACATCACAGCCTCATTTCCATTTTTAGCTCGGCCGTTTCAACGAATAAGTTGAGCTGCTGGCGTTGGTGGCATCAGCGTCTTTTCTGCAAAAACTTTAATGTTGGCCATAACTCAATTACAATGTGACCCAGGATGTTCAATTTCACACCATAGGTGCATCTACTAAAACTCTCAGGCCAGCTCCAATCTCAGCAACCTTGACCTCAAGCTAAAGGTCAGAGGTCAAGTTTTCTCAAAATCTTCGATAACTGAAATTCATGCCATAGATGCATAACTGTTCAAGCTAGACCCATCAGACTTCACACACTTCTTCACCGACTTTACCACAACAGCACTTTGACACACCTCTCCCCCTTCCCTCCGTTACAAATCCAAAACAGCTGAGCGTTGGCTCAATAAATGAGACAGGAACAGACAGTAGACCCAATGGTCCCTTGGTACTGGCTCCCCTCTTTGTGTTCAAAATTAGCAAAGATTATATCCACTAACACTCAGCATGCTGGGTTTGCTATTATGACGATGTTGGTATGATGGCATTAGCAGCTCACCTGAGCTATATGCTGAGCAACAATAACTTCATACAAATAGATATAGTTATGTAAAAATCAAAATATTCCTTTAACAGAGAGCAGTTCTTCTCTGGGATCTCAATCTCCAGAGATTAGACCAAGCTAAACATGATGAAGCATCATCTGCAACTACCTCAGCATCTCTCAGCAAAGGTCATTCCCCCTTTTTAGCCATGTGTAAATCACTCAAAATGACAAATGCCTATTATAATGAGCTTTTTGTTGGTGCAGCTTTCTTTCCATAACTGTGTTGCCAGAGGAGAAATAAGAAAAACTGGAGCTTTCTGCCAACATCATTAGTCCTCATGTCGTGTGCGGCCACAGCAGTGTTTCATATGAAAATAATTTCAATCAATATACATGGATACAAATAATGTTTGTTTAAATATGAACCCAGTAAATCAGCCATCTTATTTGCCTGTAAAGCCTTCTTACCACATCTTTAATTCCTTTGTAAACAAGAACACAGGAGGCAAATTTACCCTTATCTCACTCTGTCACCTGTATGTAGGATTGTGGCTTAATCCATGAAACATTAGCTCGTTTGAACACGCTGCACACATTTAACTGTCTCTGCATAAATACATGTGTTTTGAATACCTTGCTCAAGGGTACCAGCACTAGAAGCAGGGTTGTTGTGCCGTATTATAAAACCAACACTGTAGCATACACTTTTTCCGGCTGGCTGTTTTTCTTTGAGCTTCTGTTCCCCGTTTGGCAGCCTTCTCTGCTTTTTCCTGTTTTCCTCAAAAATAGTGAAAATAAATAGTGAGATATCTGAACTCCAGCGGGATGTACACACGTCCATAGCACATCTCCATGTAGTCAAGGGCATTTTGTGTTTGTGCCAGTCTATTTCAGGTGAAATATGACAGCACCTATAGGCGTGCAGCAAGAGTTATTTTGACAGTCTATAGCTGCAGTCTACAGGGGCATAAAGCCATTAACAAGCACCAAGTGTAAGCACAGAATCACAGAGCTGCATCACGTCCCACAAAGAGACAGAGCAGGAAATACAAGCAAAATAAAATCAAATTTGAAAAGACCGTAATAATAATGAATTAGTCTAATTTGATGTTTTGAATGTTAGAATTTCAGTTTTAAGCCAATTAAATGAATAATAATTAACTGGAAGAAAAGGATTAAAATCCACAGAACAAACAGTATCATCCGCTATTCACTATGAGATAAAATTAAAACACATTTCTTCGCATCTTTGTCTCAATTCACACAATCCTTACACACACAAGTAACTGTTAGAAGTCTCAAATAGGGCTGCAAGAAATAATTATTTTCTTGATCAGTTAGTCTGCTTATTATTTTATTAATAAATTAATTTGGTTTATAGTAAATATTAAGAAAATAGCCATCATATTTTCCTAGAGCTATTGCTGACTTTAAATTTAATTCTACAAGTCCAAAATGAGATAATTTAATTTACCCAATGGTTATATTAGACATCAAACTTCAAATCTGAAAAGCTGGAAGCAGGAAAAAAAAATCCCACTAAAATAATTAAACACATCATCCAAATAGCTGCTGACTATTTTCAGCTTTCTATTTTTGCCTCATAACTGGCACAGTCATTTCCTTCCAGGAAATTAATGTTTTCTTTCCCAAACCATTATGGCTATATGGTTTATGTGGCACTGTGAGGTAATTGTATTACAGCTATATGCAGAATGGCTATATATTAACAGTTTGATTTTTTTACAAGCGTAAAAATGCAAGATTACTTAATTAGAGAAGATCCTCCTCTAAAAGGCCGAACCTACTGTATAAAAACACTATTACCTCAGGTGTCTTATTAACTTTATGCTGCAGTGTGTCAGACTGGACAGCGCTCTATTTAATTTGATGATGTGCAGTGCAGGTGCTCCACAGGGGACCGTGCTGTCTCCATTTCTGTTCACCGCAAACTTTCATTAGAACTCCAGGTCATGTCTCCTACAGAAATGCTCTTGATGATTCTGCAGTGGCTGGATGTGTAAGTGATTAGCATGAGGAGGAGCATAGTGGCGTGGGAGGAGTCAGTGAGAGATGCGATTGAATTCAAAAGGAAGAAGAAACTACATGACCTGTGTCTGCTGTTGTACTGGAAGTTGATGTGGTGGAGGGGGCTTCTACATCAGTAACAGGCTGGATTGGACGACCAACACTGAGGCTGTATTGATGACATATGCGCATTGCTTGAGAGTTGCCCACCATATTGGATAGGGGAAAATGTACATCCTCCAACTGTTGGCAGTGGTTCCCGGAGGATGCTGACTGTCACTGAGTGAAACTGGTTGCAAAGAAAGTGCTACATCAACCTGGTAATTGCTTTGGTTGCTAGCAGGCTACCTGTGGGTGCCAGATAGTCGTGGACTGGTCTCCAGGTCTGGGCCCAAAAATGGCAGACGTGTTAACATCACATGGTTAGTGGTCAAGTGTCTGCAAAACCTCCATACAAAAAAAGGGGATGAGAAGGCTCTGTTTACCGGCTGAGATCGTTAAATCCACGCAGCAAAATAATGGATATTTTCTATCAGTCAGTTGTGGTCAGCACAGGGTTCTTTGCTGTGGTCTGCTGGGAGAGCAGCATACAAGCTGGTGACACCAACAGACTGATTTAAAGGCTGGCTCTATGACTGGCTGCAAACTGGACACTTCTGAAGCTGCGGTGGAAAGGACACTGAAGGTTCATACAGTAACATCCTGTCAATCAAAATGTAATGAGGCCCCAAATCATAACATTACTTTTCAGTACCTTTAGCCTTACTTGTATTGATCGAATCTTATCACCAGTTTGTTGTAAAAATTCAAAAGGTCTGTTTTCTTTTTTTTTAGGAAGAGTGTTTAATTCTGGAGATAGGCTGAAGATACGGTTTCCGCCAAGCAGCAACTTCAACTTTGCTTATTTGAAATAATTAAATGTTACAAAACATTGTTATATGATCTTGAACTTTATAGATAAAAGGAAAACATCACCCACTCTCAAAAACATCCTATTCAGACCCTCATTTGCAAGTTTTTAAAGCTCTGCACATAATTTCTTCCCCCCTATAAACACCTGCCTTTGATGTTCCTTAACACCCTCAAAGGCTCTGCGGCTGTCTGATCTGTGACAGCGACACTGACCTCTATAAACCGATATCTACATATGAATACACAGAATCTGCAGTCAAGGGACAAGAGTTTTGGTACCAGAAGCTTATCCTGCAGGCTTTGACTGCATTCAATCGCCAGTTTATGTGGCTAAAATGTAATCATGAAACTATCGTAACTTTTTAAAACGTATGTGTAAAGATGGACTGTACACAATGACACAGAGAATGGTTTAGAATGGAAATTCTTACCCTGGATATCACACATATAAATGCCTTAAAACTGCCTCAGCTGTATTAAAGCCAACATTAAAGGGAAATCAGAGCTAGAGAAAGAGAGATGTAAGAAGTAGGTCTGACTAAGTGTGGAGAAAAGGGTGAGATGGAGGAAGGAAGACAGGAAGGAAGTAGAAGGTGGTGAAATTAGAGGAAATAACCAGTCAGGAAACGCTGACGTGTGCAAGTGTGTGGAGCACTCTGACGCACCTGTGAGCTGATGGTGACTGAGATTTGTTAATGGTGGACATCCCACGCCTGACATCTCAAGAAAGTCTGTGTTGCCTGGCAACACTCCAGACCTCTCTCTACAGCATTTCTGTCTTTCCTGCATTTCTTCATTATCTGTCGACCTTTTCTCTTTCTCTGTTTTGCTTTCAAGGTTGTCACAAATAAGTTCTGTAACTTTGTTTTTAAAGCCGACGCTGCAAAGGAAAACCCCCGCACACGCTTTGACGTCAAGTTCTCAACAGGAGAAACCTCCCTATGAAGGATCGAGCATCGTCATGTGCACACACAAACACACACATAACATATATGCATAATGATATGCTAAATTCATTAGCTCGGGGCAGTTTTTCTGAATATCTGAATCTGATTCAGGACATGCCATTTGAGTGCCTTATTTGTCCTCTAATTGTAGACACAAAAATATATTTAAAAAAATATGCAAAATTAATTTTTGCATGCTCCTCTTTAAGCATGTGCAGTCTCACACAGATATACAAAATTAAACAAAAATGCACGCAGCTGCCAATTATTAAGGTACATATTTAATCTTCAGTTTTTCTTTCAGGGGATGATTCCACCTCAGCTGGTTATTTTGAAACCTGTAAATTGTGCTCCTGTCAAAACACTTCCAGGCAAGTCTTGACACCTGACATCCATCTCAGTAATGCTACAGGGCAGTTTGTTTGGTTTTTTTTATTCCACTATGCATGCATTCCACTTCCATCAACACAATGAGCTGGATGTGTTATTAAGAAGACTACTGGCTTTTTGGGTGAGGGTCAGAGTGCTGTTATAGTAAAGTCAGTGAATAAGTGTGTTTGATGGGTCTAGCTTGAACGTACTACGTCACATTGTTCTCAACCACCTTTCTACCAAG
The DNA here is from genome assembly GCF_007364275.1 of Archocentrus centrarchus. NCBI lineage: Eukaryota > Metazoa > Chordata > Actinopteri > Cichliformes > Cichlidae > Archocentrus > Archocentrus centrarchus. Next base: position 9,133,200 of record NC_044368.1, on the reverse strand, counting down.
CATCAATGATGTTGGAGTGGTGAGGCGTCTGCTCGGAGCCCAAAGATAATATCCACCCCGGCCACATCCTGCTCACCCTGCCTCACCCTTGGTTTCAATATATAACATTAGCAGTGGCTAACAAAACTGTCCCACAGAAAATTATCAGACAACACTGCCTTTCCCCTCAGCTGTACTGACCTTTCAGGTCATTGTTTCAGTTTTTCAGCCCTTTGGACACAGCAGGCAGCTGTGTTCAACAAAAAATAAAAATCTCCTGTGAGTTCTCTGCTCAGCACCAAACAGAGTTGCCAGGTCTGTTTGATAAATCAGCCCCATAGCGAATCAAACTAACCTATAATATACAATGCAATACAATACACAAAGGCAGGCACCCAGTGTTGGAGAAAAAACAAAATTGTTTGTTTCCTATGTAAGCATACATGCTGATTTGGTTTGGATTTTACTCTAAATGTTTAAATTTAAAGTTCAGCTTTTTTATTTTATGATATATTGGCAGCAGGGTGGCGTGGTGGTTAGTACTGTTGCCTCAAATTCACCACCAGAACTTTTCCTGTGTGGAGATTGCATGTTCTTCCCATGTTTGCGTGGCTTTCTCTGGGTACTGGAGTTCAGTTAATTGGTGATTCTGAATTGGCCGTAGGTGTGAATGGTTGTATGTCTCCATGTTTTCTTGGAAAACCGCAGACCCAGTAACAATTGCAACCTTGGCACCAACAAAGTCAGGAACTAGCTGGTGAAAAAGGGAAGCATTTAGCAGCTATTGTAAAGAGCTGAATGTTGGACTTTTGCCAGAAAGCAGAAAAACCAAACATAAATGTTGTATTATACATCTCTCAGCGATAACAACAACTAGTCTGGCACATGACCAATAGATGTAAACAACAGATGATATGTCAGTGTTGTTTTTCCAGCTTATGTAGATTCATGTATTTCTTAAATAAAACCCCTCTAAGTACAGAAAAAAGTACAAAACTGCGGCTGCTTATCCTCTGAAGGACATTATGTAATCATTTGAGTTTGATAAAACAACTATGAATTTTCATTTGTGATGCTGTAGGAATCATGCAGGAAATCATCACTAAAGTAAGACACTGATAATATACCAAGGAAGAATTTGATGGCACTGAAGCGCTGTGAGCGGGTTTACAGCAAACTTTAAGTTGCACAGTTGTTTAATTTAACATGAAGCTTAAAGCAGTTAATTTTAACATTAGATTTTCTGTATGAGTCATTGCAAAAATCTAGAAAGCTTTTTCTGACAGTTTTGAGTGATGGGTGACAACCAGGAACTCAACACTCAGACAGCTGATTGAGGTTAAAACACTACTGCAGACATCAAAGGACAACCAGGGGACGGGAGAGCGTTTGTGTTAGCAGATGTCACGTGGATTAATAAGAACAAAAGAGTGAGATGGAAATGATGGCAGTGACTGCAGCACAGGCGTGTTTCTCCCCCCCATAATCCTCTGAGGGGATGCAAACCCTTTTTTTTTGTTGTTTATGTTAACTCTGTTTATTCACAAAGACAGTGGGCAAATTATTGCAGTGATAAGTTAATTATGCAGCAACAACTCAATCCTTCTCTCCTCTGACACTCTGTTCCTTCCACTTCTTCTTCTTCTTCAATAAAACCTGCGCGAGCACACACACAAATCCACCCACACAAACTCAAGATGATGTCACACACAAAAAGCTGATGATACCAAATATGCTGTGTGTACCCACATTCAAACATTTAAACTATCATGCACAGTGCATTAGTACAAACGCGCACGCACACACTCATCGAACATCTCCAGGCAGTATGCCAGTCAGTCCGGCAGGCTGCCAGTATACCAGACAGAGGGTCTGTTGTGTTGTAAATGTCAGATGTCCCGCTGTTTGTGCCAGCATGCATCTCCCTGCTAAGCACTCATTTAAACACACTTAATACACAGCGTGTGGGGCTGAGGGAGCAGGAAGGAAGAAGAAAAGATGGAGCGGGAATACTAGGAAGTAGGGTGAGCTTGGATTAAGCCCGCTTGTTCAGTAAAACCCTATAAATCAAGCGTCTGTTCTGCTCAGTCGTTCACTGCTGTTGCAATATTCCGATTTTTCCCACAGGGATCATTAACCTTTCATGTCATCTCACTGTATCAGATATTTCAGCTGAGTGTTCTTCAGAGTTCATGAACTACTCATAAAAGGTAAAAAGCTTCAAAAACTGGCGAGATAGGAGGATTTTGAGAAATTTATGATAAGGAGAGGAAGAAAGAGGCAGAAACTGAGCAGAGCATTTTAGACCCGCCAGGAGAGCCCGTCTCTCTAGTGACGGCTCATTCACTGCGTTCCCAAGGTAACCAGTGAAAGTATTCACTCAGAACAATGGCAATATCACTAGCCTGTAATTTGTGTGTGTGTGTGTGTGTGTGTCTTTACTCTGCATCATGTATGTTAAATAAGAATTATGATGATGATATCATTGTTTGACTATGCGCACACTGAAAATCTATTATAATGGTAATTAGGAGTCAAAATATCATCATGCAGTTATAAGTTGGTTAATTCAATGTATATAAGAGAGTGTGTGGGTGTGAGTGTGTGTACCTGTGACAGGCTGGAGAAGCCCAGGTTGCGGCAGCCATTGCATGGCGTCAATGCTTCCCAGAAGCCAGTGGGGCCGCAACTCTTTTCTGCCTCATCTTCCTCCATGGCCGGAGGGAGAGGTGGGGTCGGCCGCTGTGAGCACAAATATCAGAACACGATTATGCAATTGTCAGTATAACACATAACCAATAATAAGAGCTCAAAGATTAGAGGGTACGTGTGTCCCAAGAAGATTAATTGTCAACTGTGCAAAGACCTGAAAACACAGATGGTACATATACAATATCAGCATAGATTTAAGAGGAGAAAGGATGACAGCATATTATTTTCAAAGCTGCTCCAATCAGTATATTTACAACAGTGGATCAAGTAACCCTGGCAATATGAAGACAGAAACAAATTGGCATAAACCAGGTTTTGCATTAAGACTGAATTAAAAGAACAAATAACGTGGTACAGGTAAACTGCTCCTGCAGGCTCTGCTGGCTGAGAGGGGGGAGAGTTGGAGGCTATTATAAAGCCTTTCCAGGTGCCACTTATTGGTCAGGAGCAGCAAGGAAACAAAAGCAGCAAAGGAGGATCACAGATGTTGTTCACAGAGATTTATCACCCACCTCTGCCATTCTCTTCAATTCATCATTTTGGTTTTAGAGCACAAACTTGGTTATCCTTGTGTCCTTTCCAGCCACAGCAGTTTTAAGTAAATGCACCACTGTAGGTGTATCATAGTGCTAATGTTGCTCAATGACTGCTGTGGGTGCAAGTACTATAAGTGGCAGTTGGCTAGAACTATCATTTTCACTTATGGTACTTATGGTTAAATATAAAGGGTGTCCTAAAAAATTGACATCATTTTGCAGTCGTAGTCTGGACGACCATCGGTATTGAAAAATTCCGTCAAAAGTGTTTCAAAAGTGCGCATATCTAACATTTGTGAAGCTTTGTGAACTCAATTTCAAAATCTACATGCCTCTGAATTTCTTGTTCGAATTTTGATAACTAGATCTTGCATGGTTCAGCATGAAGCCTATTTAATTGAATTTGCCTAGGACATGTAGTTCTTTAAATATGTCAGTTTTATGGGACACCCTGTACTACACAGTATGGATGCAGCAGAATTGGCAAAACCACTTTCACAGGGTAAAAATCAAACAAAAGACATTCTGATACACTTTTTTTTTTTTTTGACAGTATTTTCCTGCATTACTGGAGGTTGTCCATAAATAAAAAGGTAGTTGTTTCCCTTCACCAACTTTATCAACCTCAGTATCCCTTTGTGAAGCTCTTTATGGAAACCACTGCTAAAACCTGCAACCCTCTTTATAAAACAACTTGAAATGCCTTCACAGTAGTGCTTTGGGCTAGTATGAGATCGTGGGGGGGGGGGGGGGGGGGGGGTTATAGCAGAACATCTGAGGCTCACACACAGTGCCCTTTCCTGGAGGCTTTTTGGTTCTCAGGGGACAGGTGTGTAGACGGGGCTCTATGGCATGAGGTGTCAGAGGGCAGATAAAGCCCACCTGATATCTCTGTGAACCAAATGATGCAGCCGAGGGCGTAGACCACAGCAGACTACAAAGACAAAGATACATAACTACCTACATAAACTATACGTAGCTTTTACCAGCAGAAATGAGTGTTAGGAGACTGAGGGAGGTCTGATGGGGATGATGCAGTGATTATCTTTAGAATAGAGGTCTAAAAGAGACAAGCGAGAGGGTGAAAAGAACAAAAAAAAAAAAAAAAAACGCAAGACTATTAAGAGAGGGAGGAACACAGAGCGCATGTTAAAGAAGCAAAGAACTAAACAAATAAAAAGCTTAAGATGAAAACTGTGCAGCCAAATGAAGTTACAGAACAAGAGAGAGACAGATGGGAAGAGCCAAAGAACAGCAGCGAGAATGGAGATGGAGGCAGAAAATGAGGCAGAAAGCAAAAGGTCACCAGTCGCTCCAGATTGCAGAGGGCCCTTTGCAACACTTGAATATTGATTGATCTAAAAAGGACTGCAGTATTCACATACACATGCTGCACTGTATGCATAAACAATATGTACCCTTTCATTGCAGTATGAATCCGATGCCAGCCAGTGTTCAATAGAGAGGACACTGTTAATTATTCATACTGATAGCTGCATAGCTGATCAATATTACATTAGTTGTCAATGGGAAATCCTTAAAGGGATAGATTACAACTTAGGGAAAATCATCTGCTTAACTACATGAGGATGTGTGTTTTTATCGGTTTAAAAGCTTGTTAACAAACGAGCTTAGTTCACTTGATGAAGGGAGCCAAAAAAATTGATTAATATTATGATCTAGACTGACTCCAGTGTCGTGTTTAAGCTGCATGTGCTGAAATTTTACAAATCAATATCAAACCCAATGCACATTAGGCTGTTTCCCTGCACCATTGCAAATATTGCTCTTTTGTGACAGTACAGCTAACACATAAGAGTGAAAACAAATCATGCATAAAAAATATTTGAGTGTTTGCATGGATAAAAATGAAATCTCAGGGTTTTTTTGGGGTTTTTTTTTTACACAGACTAAGTGGCTCATAAGAGCCAGGCTGAAATATCTCTACAGTGATTGAATTGGGGTTAGGCTGCACTAGATTGCTGAGTAATTTTGTGGACCGATGATTCCGAAAAGTGTGGTCTGCCCCCTGATGGGCCATACAGGAACTGCAGGTGGGGCCACAAGATGTCATTTCCACAAGAAAAAAGGATAAAATTTTCAAATTATAATAATTCTAATAATGTTAGAATGCTTCAATGCTAAACTGACACAGTGAACTTTGCAACCTGCTAGTCACTGTCCCGTGTTAACATGTAACTTAAAGCAAAGCTGACTTCCTGATGAATCTATGGCCTTTATCACTAGTTTTGAGTTTTAATTCACTGACAATGAAATATTACGGCACGTCTGGCTTTTGACTGACAAATTGCCACAAAGTCCTTGAAGTCACACTCAGATTCAAGATTCATTTGTCACATCTGGTTTCAAAACACTAATATGGAGATGGCCAAAATGCTCTACTTAAAGCTTCACAATGGGACTTTACTAAGCAATGTGTCACATCCATCTTTTACATACAGTCTTTGGCTTTCCATCATTGTTAAACGGATACAAGTCTGCATTTAAAACATGGTCAGAATCTGGAATTCTGATTGGAAAACGTAGCCTCACAACACTCACTCATGCATGCACATGCACGCACACACACACACACACACACACACACACACACACACACACACACACACGTATTTGCTTAGGTCACACTGTGCATTCTTCATGAGTGTGTGTAATTTGTGTGCAAGTTATTGTGAGTTTCTGTTCATTTCTGTACAATGGAGACGCTAAATCAAATACTAAATAGCCCTGGCCTCATGTTCAGACAGTAGCCTACAGGCACATATAAATACACACACACACACACACACTCACTCTAAGAGTGTCAGTAATAGAATACAAATTGGTACTTATAGAGAGGGGCATAAGATGGATTCAGGTAATTACAGCCTGAGTAAGGCATGGTGTACGTGTTTAATGTGCATGCATGTGTGTGAGAACCTCAGCAGGAGGTCTGAGCACCTGCTGCACTGTCCATAAATGCACCTCAGATTATGTTGAAAGTGAACTTATTTATTTTTAAAAAGGAGAGGAAAAAAACTGGACTATTGATCAGTGTCTCAATATTTTTTGCTGGAGTGTCCGTGCGTGTGTTGCTTTAGGGAGCAAGAACGAGAGCAATAGAAAGAAAAATAGAAACAGACAAGTAGTAATAAGTGAGAAGCGCAGTCACATTCAATCGCATTTCGTTGGACACCTTTGTGAGTGTGTGTGCCTGAGTGCATGCACACACACACATTTAGGCTAAAGGTACAGGTGTGATAGATGACCTGTGTTTCTGTCTTTCTGGCTGATGGAATTGAAAAGGCTCAGAGCCTCTTCGTCACGCTGTGCTGGCTGTTAGAAATAAACTGCAGGTGTGATTCTCTGGTCAGCTAACACTGATAAAGGTCATCCACTTCCTCCTGACCTGAACTTCAAACTATTAATGTCTAATCAGTTTCCTCCTGTGTAAATGTGTGTATGTGTGTGGAGTGATAAGGGGAGGGTCTGAACAATATTTCAGTATAAACAGGCACCAAATTAGAAGGTCAAGAAAAATATCTGCAGGCTGTGAATGGTTCTTTGAGCACAAATAATAATTACAATCCTAAAGAAACACATGGAACCTGTTTTGTTTTTGTAACAAGAAGTGACAGCTCAACAGGGCACGCCAGCTCAGTGGTGTCAGTCTGATACTGCCCTCTGTAGTCAAAATAGACAAAGTACAGCCTTTTTTAAGCAAGAAATACACTCATTGGCCATTGTATTAGGTACACTTTTGCTTTCAGAAGTGCCTTAATTCTTCAAGCCATAGATTCAACAAAGTGCTGGTAAAATTGTTCAGAGATTTTGGTCCATATTGACATGATAGCATCGCACAGTTGCTGCAGATTTGTTGCTGGCACATCCATGATGTGAATCTCCCATTCCACCACATCCCAAAGGTGGTACTTAGTTTAAGATCTGCCAGGATATGAGCGAGCATGGATCCATGCTTTCCCGTTGTTTATAGCAAATTCTGGCCCTACCATTCAAATGTCACATCGGAAATTGAGACATCAGATCAGGCAACATTTTTCCAATCTCCTATTCTCCAGTTTTGGGAAGCCTGTGTGAATTTCAGCCTCAGTTTCCTGTTCTTACCTGACAGGTGTGACGCCCGGTACAGTCTTCTGCTGTAGCTCATCTGCTTCAAGGCTCAATGTGCTGGCTGAGATTCAGAGATGCTTTTCTGTTTACCTTGGTTGTAGTCACTTCTGCAACTACCTTGAAGCAGCCCTTCTTCTCTGACCTCTGGCATCAATAAGGCACTTTCACTCAGAAAACTGCAGCTCACTGGATATTTTCTCTTTTTTTCCCAGACTATTTTCTGTGGCTGTGTGGGAAAATCCCAGTAGACCAGCAGTTTCTGAAAAACCAGACCCATCCATCTGGCACCAACAACCATTCAAATTCACTTAAATCACCTTTCTTTCCCTCTGATGCTCAGTTTGAACTTCAGCAGGTCATCTTTACAATGTCTACACACCTAAACGCACTGAGTTGCCGCCATGCCGTTGGCTTATTAGACATTTGTGTTAAGAAGCAGTTGAACAGGTGTACCTAAATGAAGTGGCTGACAGTCAATGGACACCTGCAATACAGCGCCACCCTTGTGTGTTGTGGAGTAAAGCTAATCATTTTAGATGAACAGATAAAACCTGCTTGCAATCAAACATTTGTAGGCATGGCAGAGATTTTTCTGCAAAGAGGAATTATTGGCACCCCAAAGATGTATTACTCAGAGCCAAAATATTTATATTTAACATAATATTTTTTTAACTAATTCTTAATTTACTCTAGAGCAGGGATCCTCAAGTCCAGGCCTCGAGGTCCGGTGTCCTGCAGCTTTTAGATGTGTCCCTGATCCAACACACCTGAATCAAATGGCTGAATTACCTCCTCAGTATGCAGTCAAGTTCTCCAGAGTCCTGCTAATGACTTTTATATTTGACTCAGGTGTGTTGAAGCAGAAACATCTAAAAGTTGCAGGACACCGGCCCTTGAGGCCTGGACTTGAGGATCCCTGCTCTAGAGTAACACAGACTTTATTGTATGGACTGACTGCACTTGAACCCCTGAAATTCTGAGCCTGGCTTCAAGAATAAAATGCTAAAGTGCACTTGATTGTCACCAATAACAAACCAAAAGATATTCTTGTTTTTGAACAGCCAAAAAAATATGATGTCGAAAAAAGAAGTCAGAGGAGAAATGACAGTTAGTTTTTTCTTTTTTTGGTGACTTTCACTGACATTTGCACTTATGTTTTATCTTTGTACTGTTTTCTTTTTGAAGTGATAACATAACAGGACAAAAACAAAACATTAAAACAGAAAAGAGGCCAGCAAGAAAACAACCAACTGAAGGGACAGCAAGAGAAAAAGAAATGGTACAAATTCACTTAATTCTCACATTTAGGAAACTGGAATGAGTTTTTGACATATCTTTCTGATGAATTACCCATCATTATATTCACGGGTCATTTAACAGAAAAGAAGAAATATATTTCAAGTTTTTCTTTTTGGTATGAAGTGTTTCAAAGCAACTTTAAACTCTGGAATATTTAATTACCAACGAGGTTCTCAATTGCAAACTACCTCAGTGCAACTTTCCATTTTTGCATGGTTCATTACTTCCCACAAAAAGCATTCATATGTTCTATGTGTGCGGCAGACCAAGAGAAAAAGGAAAAAAAGTTGAGCGACTTACCTTGCTGACTCGAGTCAGGGTGCCGTTGGGTCGATCTGGGCGCTCCTCGTCAGACAGCCGCCCGCTGCCAAAGCTGTCCATGGAGTGGGAGGAGATGGTGTGGCAGAGCTCCTCAAAGGAGTAGTCCCTGTCCCGGCACTTTTTGATCTCATGAAGTAGTTTGGACAGCTCACTTGTCACAGCATCATCTGGGGAGAAAGAGGAGACGTAAGAAAAGTATAGCATCAATGTGAAGCCAGTTCTTCTCACAGCCATAGTTTGTTTCTTTTACTTTAACCACCAAAGCAGCATAGAACAAGGTGGAGAATATTGGCATTCTTTAATATGTTTGTCTGATGTCTCTGTCTCCCCTCCGCTTTGCTTCTGTGTCGCATTACGGCAAACCGTGCTAATCACTTTCTCTCACTTCCCTCAAAGACTCTCTAAGGTAATCAAGGTAATTATGGGATATGCTGACAGTCACTGAGAGGAGAGCAGATCAGCAGACACTCAGCTTGCTGCAATATCATATTTATAACGCAGGGGGCAGTGCTGGACAAGGTAAACGTGTGGCTGCTTGATGTGGCAGTAACTGTTATTCTCCACTAAAGGAGCCACTGTCCATGGCTGCTTTGATTCAGCACATATTGCAAAACAGTAAACAATACTTCCAATCAAATTTAGGCGATTTTTTTTTTAAAGTAAATAGACACTTAACTGAAAAAAAACAAAATGCTTTATGTAAATGCTTTTGGCAATTTTGAGGCATATTGTTAATAATGTTGTAAACCTCATGCAGAATGGGCATATCTTCCTCTTTTTATAACTAAAAAAATGCCTTTAGTCACCTCCGAACTCACTGTACTTTAGTTACTTTTGTTTAAGCACTTTAGTGTGTGCATACTCACTCTTGTGTCTGAGAGAAGGGGAAGCGGAGGGCGAGGGAACAGACGTCCGAGGTGTAGGGACAGGACACTTGCGGACAGGCTCCTCCAGGATACTCAGCTTCTCCATCTCATCCATCATATATTCTACAGAGACATGGAGACAGCAGGGAATTAAGAAGATGGACAATGAGGCAGACGGGATGAAAGACAACATGATTTAAGGGAAAAGTTAAACTATGCTGGGAAGAGGGGAATAAAGAAGGGACAAGGCACAGGGTGGAAGAAGAGGTTCGAATGATGGAGGAGGGAGAGCAAGAGAGCAAAAACATTTCAGAGGCATTTTACCGGATCAATATAATAGCACAGCCATCAGTATTGTAAATAGCTTGAGCTGCATTCAATTCACACTTTTTCCCGCACTCCAAATTCACTTCACAGCTTCTGCTAATAAAGCACTCTGCTGTTCATGCAGGTAAAAAAAGAACAAATTATGTTGGGGTGGGAATACAGGGAAAAAGGGAAGGGGGGGGGGGGGGGGTTCAGGTGTAGGTGCAGAAACAAAGTTCAACACTTGATAATAAGCTCGCTTGAGTGAGGCAAAACACACAGACTTGCAGAGTGAAATTAGGTGGCAAAGTCCCTGCAGAGTCCTAATGAGGAAGCCTATTAATGTCAGGAAAAGTGTTTGCGTGTGAGTGTGTGTGTGTATATTTTCATTACTATGAATAGTGGCATTCAGCGCAGTAGTTATGACAAACAACCACATTTGCATACAATTATACTGATTACTGAGAACTGTATCAGACTCTTAAAGGAACGATTAAATGCTTTGACAGATTTATAACGTTCAATAAACAGCAGAGAACATACAGTACAGTGTCTAAATGTTAGAGATAAAGCAATCCACTGAACTGCAGTACACAACCAGTTGCTGCTGGGCAGTACAAAGTGAACTTGTTAATTCAAACAGTTGGATGAATCGTGTGCTGTGAATCAAATGAGAATCTATTCATAACGAGGTGCCTACGGCAACCAGAAAGCCCCTCGACTGGTACAATTGAGTAAATGACAAGTATTCTGCTCTTTGCTTGTGTGTGTGTGTGTGTGTCCTTTTCCATCTCCTCTCAAACAGGAAATGGCATGCAGCTGATCTTTTCACTGAGTCACAGCTGCGTCCTTTCCCTCTCTCTCTCTCTCTCACACACACACACACACAACACATATTCACTTTCCAATTTATGCTGAAGTCCAAATTTCTGTTTGCACTTCTAATTTAGCTTTTCAGCTTTTCACGGCTGCCATTTCTGTCCGATAGCCACAGTGATGTGAATTTTTTGACATTTAAAATGCTACATTTGATCTATGAAAGTGTTTTCTAGCTTCACTTCTATGCATATTAACAAATATGCCCCAAAACTGTAATTCTATTTGAATAGATCAGGGTTTGAACAGCTAAGGGTACTGAATTGAGTCCAGCAAGTTGCACTGTATTGACATCTTCAACCCCAGTTATCCACATACAACTTTTCATTCTCGCGAATACGAGAGTGTAAACAAGCAAATCCACTGAAATTTATTTTAAACTGTAGAGGAAATCTCAAATATACTACATAAAGCTGAATGTTGGGAATAGGAGCATAAAACAGGGAGCAAGAAACTACATTGTTTCCATTTAATTAGGTTGTGCTGCTATAGAAAATACGCAGCATTTGATTAGCATACACTGACTGGCTAATTTTTTTAGACTCACCTATTCAATTGCTTGTTAACACATATCTAATTAGCCAATCATATGGCAGCAACTCAATGCATTTAGGCATGTAAACATGGTCAAGACAACCTGCTGAAGTTCAAACTGAGTATCAGAATGGGGAAGAAGGGTGATTTAAGTGACTGTGAATGTGTCATGGCTGTTGGTGCCAGACGTGTCTGAGTATTTCAGAAACTGCTGCTCTACTGGGATTTCCCCACAAAACCATCTCTAGGGTTGATGGAGAATGGTCTGAAAAAGGGACAATATCCAGTGAGCAGCAGTTCTGAGTGAACATGTCTTGTGGATGTCACAGGAGAATGGTCAGACTCCTTCACGTTGAAGAGGGGGACACTAACTCGAAAAACCACTTGTTACAACCAAGGTATGCAATAGAGCATCTCTGAATGCACAACATGTGCAGCCTTGAAGCAGACAGGTGCCACTCCCGTCAATCAAGAACAAGAAACTGAGGCTAAAACTTGCACAGAGGTCACCAAAATTGGTCAATAGAAGATCGGAGAAACTTTGGTCTGATGGGTCTCGGTTTCTGCTGCGACATTCAGCTTGCAGGGTCAGAATTTGGTGTCAACAACATGAACACCCTGCCTTGAATCAAAGGTTTAGGCTTATGGTGGTGGTGTAATGGTGTGAGGGCCTCTTAGTACCAACTGAGCATTGTTTAAACACCACACCAATATCTGAATATTGTTGCTGACTATGTCCATCCCTTTATGACCACAGTGTAGCCATCTTCTGATGGCTGCTTCCAGCAGGATAACGCACCATGTCACAAAGCTCAAATAATCTCAAACTGGTTTCTTGAACATGACAATCAGGTCACTGTACTCAAATGGCCTCCACAGTCACCAGATCTCAATCCATTAGAGCACCATTGGGAAGTGGTGGAAATGGAGATTCACATGTTTCCAGCACCTTTTTGAATTAAGTTAGTTCTGATGGCAAAGGGGGGGGGGGTCTAACCCACTACTAGCTGAGTGTACATCATATAGTGATTTGTGAAGATTTGTGGGTAGGTTCTTCACAATAAGAAACCACTTCCACTTCACATATGTAATAACACAACTCCATGCTAAGGGTTAAAACAAAAAAAAACCAAATGAACAATTTTCCCCAATTTTGTTATTTGTTTATGTCTCAAACTGTTGTAGTGCTAAACTTGAAATAGGAAGCAGGAATCACTAATTACATCTAAATTGCTCTGCCCTTTGCATCACTGTGCATTCCCTGGTTTAATGTCAGCTTTATGTCTGTTATTTTCTAACTGTGGCTGATTTGTTACATACCTGGGGCTCAGTCTCTGTTTGCCGTTCTATCTTTGTCTCCCAGTTAAGACTGATTAGCAGTTAATTTAGGCTCTCTTCATTCCTCTATCCCTCCATTTCTGGCTTTATCTCACTCTCTTTAAATCATCTCTAACACTACAGCTAACGTACACCCACAGACTACACAATGACAGATAGCGAATGCCTCCAAGCCACAGATTAGAGCTTTCAAACTGAACCTCATAATCACTTCAGGATTAAACTGTCTTTAGAAGGTACAATATGGAGAATCTTTGGGTCCGCAGGGACTGCGGAGCAAACTCACACAAACAAGCACTGGTTGCACACAAAACCCACTGCGGTCAGGATGAGAGCAGAAACAGGGATCTTAAAGGCAGGTGAAATAAAAACAAGACGTGGAAAATGACAGTATATTTTTTTCTTTTTGTGCCATAAATTACAGTATAGCTGGATATAACTAGGGTACTGATTTTTTTTGTTTTTTTAGCCATTCAGAGGTGGACTTGTTCATGTGTTTCACATCATTGTCATGACCCAAGTGCGCTAGAGCTTCAGGGCACAAACTGATGGCCAGACATTCTCCTTCAGGATTTTCTGTTAGAGAGCAGAATTCATGGTTCCATTAACTACAGCGAATAGTCCAGGTCCTGAAGCAGCCCCAGACCATCACACTACCACCATGTCTGATTCTTGGTTTGATGCTCTTTTTATGAAATGCTGTTCCCGCTATGACAAGTCAAGATGTCTGATGCAAGAAAGTATTATTAAATAGAAAAGCAGAAAAATCCAATGTAAAGATGTATGTATAAAAGGCTGACCCTTTATGGTGCACCAAGGTCTTGTTGCTCCTTCAGAATGTGTGCTGGTAGATATCTTAGTATTAATGTATATAGTGCAGCTTATCTACTGTGCAGACTCCAAAACATCTATTATTATGGCTTGTAAGTTGTTTAGATTTGGACTTCAGTGCACAGCAGTCATCAGAAATGCCTTTTCACCATAGCACTATTTATCAACTGAAATACAACAAAACAGCCACCAATTTAGTTGCACATTCCAGAAGCCCATCAGTAAACATCTTATTTAAGATCCAGCTAAGGCAGTGAGACAATGGAAACAAATTTGAAAGAAGACTCACACATTCACCCACTGTACAAACTAAACGCATATAGGCGCTCCCATTGTCGCAGAAATATAGAAAACTAGATGTCTCAGTTCCTATTTCCACTCATGATGGCAGCCACAGTGTTCCACTTTTGTACTGTGCTGATATATTATGTAAACTGGCATTTCTGCCCCATTAACCAAATTCAGTCTTAACTGTAACCTGCAGATCAACACTAACTTCTGCATAAATAAAGCTTCTTTTTCCGCAGTCATTAATTCACACATTGAACCTGGGTTCTAAAGTATCTGCAAATATGGGGAAAGTTGGGGAATACTGTCTCTTTAATATTTCTTTTTGTTGTTATTGTTTTACATAACTTTCTCACACCTGAGATGCCCCAGTTTCTCAAGTGATGCATGTAAATCTAAAGCAAGTGTGTGTCTCTTAACCTTGGATAAGAGCAGTGATCTGCTGGGATTTAGGTGCAGGATGATCCCTCAGGATATCCAGAGCCGTTCTTCCCTGGCTGTCTCTCAGATTGGTGTCGATCCCTGAAACACAAGCGCACGCACATGGAAAATACAAGAAAAAGGGGAAAAAGTCAGAACACAACATGCATTACATTGTCAATACAGGACCTACTCAGGCTTAGTCACAGATAATTTACTTTCACCATAGATACACTGAACTGAGCACATTCAAGCACAGTACACAAATAAATATGAACCCATATCTGCAAACACGCCTCTTAGTCAGAAACATCAGTGAGCAAAAGATAAATGAACTGCATGTTTTCCATCAGGATAATAACCCAAATTTTTTGTAGATGAATGTTACTCTCACACATACACGCTCTTGGTTACGATCTCAGACAATGACACATAAAAGACTGCGTGCGAAGACTGATGCACAATATCAAACAGGCCAGCGTTTGAGCTTTTCCTGTACTCATTCAATATGAAAACCTAAATGTCATTCCAATCACTCTGCTGGGCACCATAAGAAATGAATGAAAGAAAAACAAATAAAAACTGTAATAAAGGCCATTTAAACCTAATTTAGCATGTCAGTTTTCTTTATCTTCCTGTTTTCTCTTTTTTCCTCATGTGGTTTTTAGATTTATGAATAAATTATTGTGATTAGTGCTTAAGAGAAGTGTACACATATGTTACAAAAAAAAAAAAAATTAAAAAGTAACTGATGTCTATTAGATAAAACAGTTAAGTCAACAAGGTGACAAAGCCCTTGTCTATGCATAAGCTATTTCTCCATACTACAGTAAACCCACCTTCTGACAGGCAACATTTCTGAGCAATATACAGTTAGGGTTCAGTGAATCAGACAAGCACAGTCCTGCTTTTATCCAGGATGTTATTAACATCAAGGCTAACAGGGAACATGGCCACCCAGAGGAAATCCTGTAGGAAACAGGAAGTGCTGAAGGAAAGTGGGTGGAGGATGGCAATAATGTCAAAGGACAGCAGTGTCCAGACTGCCGATAACAGTTTTAGTAAAAGGACAAAACCATACACACATGACGGCACTGTAAGAGTTTCTAGTTCAGATAGGAGCTGTTGCACCTTCAGGAATCCCTTTTAGTCACTGCATAAGATACCACATCCTAATTATTCAGTTGCAGAGGAAACTGGACAAAACAATAACAAAGCATGAAGTGAGAAGGAATTTAGCAGACAGATGTTTAGAATTCACCTGAAGGCAAATTCAACCTACAATCTGGGGGGAAAAAAAGAAAAGAAAAGAAAAGAAAAAAGAAACACTGAGTGCATCTAGCTGCAGGTTAAAATACAAAGAGGGAAACATGGGAAACACACATATAAGAAAATAAGGGAAACACAGTTTTTGTTTTGCTGGGGTATATTTATAGACCCACCTGAGTCAAGCAGAAGGCGAACAACATCCATCTTCCCAAAGAGAGCTGCCTCATGGAGGGCACTGCCATTCTCAGTCTACAAGAGACAGAGATAGTGTTTGTGTATTAATATTTAGTCACTTTAGCCACTGAAACCAGAAATAGACATCAAAAACAGAAGTGGATTGAGAGGACAAAAGGCATCACAAGAAAAGGCGCAGGGATTAAAAGGGAGCAAAAAGGCAATATTTTGTCTTGATCGAATCTTTTTTCCCCTCGCTGGCAGTTAAATGAAAGAGATTCAGTGAGATTAAAACAAGTTACATTCCCTCGCCTGCAAACAGCGTGAGGCCACAACGATTTCAAACCATTACACAAGCAGCAGGCGCCTGTGTGGAAACGTCCCAGTTTTCCCTCACCCTACGCTGGCCCGTATCAGCCTCCAGTCCAACTAATAGAGATATTACAGATATGATGCAACGTACTGAAACTAGCATGTGGATGGGTGCCAGTAAGTGTCTCATTTTGGATCAGCAGTGATGAGAGAGACGATTATTCTGACATGGATACGTTTAAAAAGTCCAACACATGGGTCCAACAACTTAAAAACCAGCTGATTAATCACACATCCTGGAGGTGAATAGAACCAAAATAGCTAGGCTTAAAGCCACCAGGTGTAGAATTTTTACAGCTGCATATCCCAAGGAATTAGAGCTATCAGAAAAAAAAGCCACAAAAATAGATCAGGTCAATAGGTCAGGACACTCGGGTACGGTACCAGTCAAAAGTTTGGACACACCCAGAATGGGTGAAGTTTGACTGGTACTGTATATCAACTAATTTTGGTAATTTTTACTTTGTTTTTCAAGAAAATTTTGATATTCTCACAGCTAAGCAGCCAGCTTACTATTTTGCTCTTTTTCATCATCATTCAGCTACTTGAGGCTCTCATCCTGCATCTGACTCATTCTGCTCTTGAGATCCACAGCAAGCTAGAGGGCCACTCCAACCAGAACCAACACGAGTTAATGAACTGCTTCTGCTATGCCAACCTCAGCAAAGACTATTATCAGTTGGAGAGATTTACACACACACACACACACACACACACACACACACACACACACACACGCACGCGCACACACACACACACACACACACACACACACACACACACACACACACACACACACACATCCAAAAACAGATTCCATATATGAGGGAAACAATGTAACTATATCTTTACTTCTGATGAAGTTACTGCTCTATAGCGTTACAGGACATTATGATCCTCTACGTCTTTATGGAACATTAAACACACTGCTCTGCACACATTGCTGGAAGCCATACAGACCATCAGGGATACTAAGGACTCTATACGCGTGTGCGCGCGCGTGCACACACACACACACACACACACACACACACACACACACACGTGGACTTGACACATTTGTGTATATGCAGCCATGATAGGAACATACTCTCGCACAGGCAGCAACCCACACATGCTGAATGCGTTGCATCCTTCATGGTTGGCTTCCTGACAACACAGATGAAACCCTGGACTGAATAAAAGTCCCAGCCATAATGAAGACAAATTATCTGGACGACAGCCAGATCTGCTGATACATACGCTGCCAGGAAATTCGGCTCAACGCAACACTACACCACATCAGTGTGGTCGTCCTCTGCAGGGAATACTCAACTTTTTTCTGTTTCCCCTGACACAAATGTATCATCAGCGCAAAGAAGGGATTGATGGCAAAATGGAGCTATGGTGCCATATGAAACAGCTCCTCCGCCTTTAAAAATTCAAAAGGTCAAGGGTCCAGATCTCTTAGGAAAATCCTGCAGGTGTAAATCCAAAGTGAAAACAGACAAGTTGTCAAATTTGTAGCGCCAGTGAGTTTATCAGAATGTGGACCTCTACCCTTTAAAACTAAACCTCTACCCTCACGCAAGTAAAAGGAGGTGGTAGCTCAGGAAGAGATCCACCCCCTATTCCAGTACACACATCTTGCCCTCCTGAACCTCCTATACCACTTCCTGTCCTGTTTCCCATGGCGAATATGCAGTGATGTCATGAGGAAACAAGGAAGGCAGTTCTCACTCTGCGTTTCCTGGAATTGAAAGGCAGATGAATCAGTTTCTCAACAGCAGGCAGAAATGTAGCAATCACTGCTCAGGATGGGATGACAGGGTAAATGTGTGAATGTGAATGGCCACATCATCCCTCTTATGCATGCCTGACAGAAAATTAGGAGCTGTCTGCACCCCAAGCATTAATGACCAAAAGTGTATTTTTGTGTTTCTATATAGTGTTAGTAAAGGCAGTCTGGTGTGTTTATGTACAAAGATGTATGTATTTATACTAAACCTTTGCCCTGTGTTGGCTATAGGCCATCCAGTGGCACATTCCTCCATACTGTAGGGATTTCCCCTCATTATTATGGAAACAGACAGAAGATGAAAGAGCGTGTGAGAGAGAGGGGTATGGAAAGACAGAGGAGAAAAGAAAATGTGCTGCATGTATAAATTATTCATTCTCACTCAGAGATCTATATGGCATGACTCCAATTACTGACCTGTACACCTCTCTCTCTCTCTTACGTAGACACACACACACAGACACCACAATTTGCTTTCCATTCTTGGAAGGCCATCTGTGAGTCGCCCACAGCATCCACTCTGCACCGTCAACAGTATAGTACAGTTCTGAAAGTGTGGCAGAAAATACAGAGAGAAAGACCGAGAGAGACAAGAGGAGGAAGAATGGCGAAGAGAGGAAAGCAGATGGGAAGAAAGAGGACAAATCAACACTCGCTGTGTTTCTCACCTGAGTCGCATTAAGAAAAGCCTTTGCTCTTCGGGAAAGTCATTAAATCTGCCTGTTTACCTGATGTTATAGCAGCTGAACATCAACTGCAAACAGAGATATGGGGCTTTTATAAAAACCAAAGACTGTCATGGTCTGAAAAGTGCAGCCAATGCAGAAGCATCTTAAACCTGCATTCTTTGTAATGGCCAGGCACAGGTGGACTCCTCTGGTTGCAAAAAAAAAAAAAAAAAACAGAACTAACTGTAGAACAGACTATGAGGAAAATGGCTGTTCTTCTCATTTGATTTATGGCCTTTGTAAACAATTTCCTGATGTTTTTATAAACCTTTATTTTACCAGGTAAAATCTTTGAGAACCAGTTCTCATTTACAAACATGACCTGGCCTTTTATGGTCTTGATTGCTAGTTTCAAATCTTATTAATAGAGAAGGGTGCTAATTTTGTAGTTTATGGTCCTACTTAGAGTAAAATTGACAATAAAAGAGGTTATGGAAGCTGATTTCACCAATATTTCACCTACAAGTAAACCCAGGGGAGTCTTCGTCTTTACTGTGCATTACAGTTTCAGTGAGATTAAATGAAAATCCCACTTAACAGAAATGCATGACATCATAGTTGAGCAGTGTTTTACCCGTCATAACAAGGAACAGGGTCACATGTTCCGATTAGAGTGTAGGTCAATTAGAGTGTAAGTTCACTCTAATTGACCATCAAGTTTAACCAACCAAGGGGGCAATTTCACTCAGCGAGTGTGCAACAGCTTCTCTCAAATTATTATCTAACGTATAATAATGATGGCTAATAGAGCAAAAAAGAAAGCGCTGCCTCTATGCATTATTTTCAGCAAAAAAATAGGCACGAGCAGAACAAAAGTCAAGGGTAAATTGCAGAGAAGATTTGATATATCAGACTTGCAGTGCTCTTGATCACTAGGTGGAGAGGAAAAGTGAGAAAAAGAGAGAGCGAGAGATTTGCAGAAGTGTGAGTAGTGGGGGAGATGAGGCAAATCAAAGGCGTGTGCTGTTCATCTTCTCTAGACACACGGAGCCTGAGGCCAAATCCCTGCAGAGAAACACAGCCCTCCTCTTCAGATCTGAGCAGGCATGCACACATTCAGGCACAAACAGACATGCACAGCCTGTAACAAGGACAGAAGGCAGAGAAGATAGGTGCAGTGCCACTGAGTCATGCATCTCCACACTGAGAGAGCCTCACAATGACACCCATATCCAGGAGGTCAAATTGTTTTCATCTTTCCAGAGATAAAATCCACACAAACACACATCCACACCCATCAAGTTTTTCTCACATCCACAACACTTTGTGGATGATGCAATGTGACAAAAAGTTCAGATCTGTTTCACAGTCACAGACCCTCCTCAGTCCACACACACTATTTACACTATATTAAACTGTACTTTATACAGCCAGGAAAAGGGAGAACGTAGCATCTGTTATGCCATATGTCTCAGCAGTGAATGAACATCGAGTCAGATCAGATTTTGGCAACAGCAGAAGTTAACTTCTCTCAGATTCATCCCCTTTCTCTCAGTCTATATACCTAGCAACAGCTTCACATTATAGATCCTTCAAAGATTTGGGGGCAGGAAAGGAGGTTTCCTATAAAGGCTTTGAAAGATTGTTTTGTCACATGTATGTACAACCTCTGATCGATCCCGATTTCTAAAGTTCTCGGCAGAAGTGTCCCTTGATTCAGAATCAGCAGTTTTAGGAGGCTTCAGAGTCTGACTGAGTTCTGAAACTCTTGGAGCTGCTTTGCAGCTTCAATCCTTCAATTCAAACAGCACTGACTTTAGTAAAGAAGTGTGAAACAATAACCTCCAACAGCGGTTTGGATTCAAATTCAATAATAAATTTTACAAACACCATAAACTGAAATTTCTGCTTTTGAATAAAAATAAAATCAAAAGACATTTATAATCCAGTGAGAATGTATTCTAATAACTTTGGTGATCAAATTTTTCCAAAAGTGTGCAAAACAAATGACAGTCTCAACAGATAGAGTCTCTGCCCCCCAAGTGTCCATTCCTATAATGTGACTTAATGTGCCAACTATGGATTTTTAAGGTGAACATGTTAGTAATGAGCTTTGAACAACCTCACAGGGGTGTCAAACCTAAGGCTCAAGGGCCAGAATCAGTCCACTGGACACTTTTGAAAAATGTGAATGAGGGCAAAAATGTTGGACTTTTAATTGTATTTCATAATTTTTACAGCTTTTCCTAAATATGTCCCCTATGGCCATTTACACTACACGAAAGTAATTAAGTAATAGATAAACAATTACTTAATCTACTATTGAAATTTATGTTTTATATGGAGGGGCACAGTAAGAAGAAAGAAAGAAAGAAAGAAAAAAGGACATTTTCTGTGAATTAACAAAAACTTTCTGCAGTGTAACTACAGGACTGTCTGGGCAATGAGCTACCAGAACTTTTCTGCGATTTTACACATTCATTTACAATTTAAACCCAGAGAGTTGACTTCTTTATCAGAAAGAAAAACTGAGGCACACTGTTGAAACTGCACTTATCTTTCTTATTTTAAGATATTTCAGGGATTAAATGTGTAGTTAAACCTCTTTACACTGACAGAAAGGGGAATTTCACTGGTCCAGCCCACTTAAGATCAAAGTGTTCTGTATGTGGCCCATGATGTAAAATGAGTTTGACATCCCTGATTTCGACCTTTGTCTTGTTTATAAGATAATGCCTGTAAATTGTTTGCACTCTATTGATATTTCTGGTAAATATTTTCAAGTTAACAATTAAATAATTCAGCTGATTAAAGAAATGCAAATTTAATGTGGAAAAAAATAAACTGGCTAACACAGATTAAATTATATCCATACATTTTCTACTGTTTATCTCAGATCAGGTGGTGTAGGCAGCAGAATAAGAAACAGCACTCCCCAGAAAAGTTTTCCAGTTCCTCCTCAGGCATCCAAAGACCCCGTGCCATTTAAGACATGCAGCAAATACAGTGAATTCCGGGTGTACCCTGGGGGCTCTTAACAGTTGGCCACACTTGGAAAACCTCCAAAAAAGTACTCAAGGGGCACCTGAATCACCTCAGCTGGCTCCTTTCCATACAAAAGAAACAACTCCTGGTTACAGTAATCTCTGCCAAAAGGCTCATCTCGAAGGCTGAGCCCAGACACTCTAAAGTGGAAATAAAGATCAGCTGCAAAGTACGCCTAATCTCATTCTTTCTTTCAGTCATAAGCAAGGCTTGGAACACAGAACAAGAGGTAAATCTTAAGCTCTGACTCCAGTCTCTATTCTATATTCACCAAAATGCCCCATTAATGCTGACTTTGCAAGCCGTCAGGGCCTTGTTCACACATAAAAAAAACAAAACAAATACAACTGCTTAACAGATGTTTTTATGAGTAATTAATTTAAATCTGTTCTAAACTATGCAACTTTTGGCACAATGGCTTCCAGATTGGACACCAAAATCCTCAAGCCAGCATAGAATGAGCGATGGTGAGGTATTTACTGACCTTATAATGAGCTGTCAATGTGAGAAGTATCTATTGTTGGGCAGCAGGGTATTCCAGTGGCTAGCACTGTTGGGACTATTCTGTGTGGAGACTGGATGTTCTCCCCGTACCCGTGTGGAGTCTCTCTAGGTGCTCCGGCTTCCTTCCGCAGTTCAAAAGCATGCATGTTAGGCTAATTGTCAATTCTAAAGAAGCTGTAGGTGTGAATGAGAGTGGAAATGGTGGTGTGTCTCTCTGAGTTAGCCCTGTAATAGGCTGCCAACCTGTCCACCGTATACCCTGCCTCTCACCCAATGACAGCTGGGACAGGCTCCAGCCCCACACAGACCTTGAATTAGATAAGTGGTTAAGAAAATGGATGGATGGATGGATCTGTAGCTGGAGCCCTTTGGAGTGGAGAATGAGACATGAGATGGCAATGAATGAACTAACAATCACAGTGGTTTTATATTTTGAATTAATAGCACCATCATATTAGTACAAATTGAAGATCAGTCCAGATAAAAAACAGTTCAGCCCACCAAGCCAAAGATCAGCTGTGGTGTTTCTGTGCTGCCTCAACATAGCTGAAGCCAAAATATGGTTTGTGGTGAGAGCAATACAGTAATAAGTCCAAGGAGACCAGTTAGTATAGTAAGGGGCTATGTTTCTGCATTTAAGACAAGTGAGCAAAGTCAAGCAGTTCAGCTTTTCTCCGGAGAAAGACAACACTGCTCAAGAAGGCAGCAAAGCGTGGCTGCAATTTGACAAGACTTCACAAAAACAAATGGCCCAGAAAGGGTCGGGACAAAGTTGTATTTGAATCATTCAGACAACTCAGAATACACAAAAAGGCAAAATATAAAAGGAGAGCAGAGAGATCCAAACATCACATTAGAGATTGAGCAGTAATGAAGCTCCACATACTGTAACCGACCCTGTGTTTCCACTTCCACTAATGAAAATATAAAGAGATGTGCAAAGAACGGGTCTCTCTGGAACACCTTGTCCTCTTTCTTCTTCTTCCTTCTCCTCTCAGTCTGCTCTCTCGATTAATTATTCATCCCTCACCGCCACCAAACCATAGGAGTCATGTACCGCATAAACGTATATACAGTATGCTCTCTGACACACACGCACAGATGAAGGAAGCAGATACTTTCAAAAGAAGAATCTTCCAAGCATCCATGCCTGTGGTGAATTACATATGTGAAAAAAGACTAACTTCTATTTTTCTTTTATTACAACGGAAGACCGCAGCTTTTCAAATATTCACACAGACAAGAAATGACAGGAAGGAGGAGATTTTGAAAGATTTAGCATGAGGATAAAGTTTGTTTTTTCCCCCACTCTGTATCAGATATGAACAAACTGTCAAAGTCAAGTATTACCTACCAGCCAAACATCTTACCTTGCATGCTTGTGTAGAGCTAAATCAACCCTTTTCAAAGTAAACACCCCTAAAATACTGGACTAAAATATTGTACTGACTGGAGTACAATAAGACGGTGCTGTTATTGTTTAGCAAATAGTATTTGGCTACTCATGAGAATCCAAATACTACTAATATCAAAGTGTCTCCAGCTGTCCATCTCAATGCCAATTAAAAGAGCTTACAAGTTCTGCAGATTAAGTGTAAAAAGGAATGTGGTTCAGTCTAAGCCAAACCATGGCGCCTGAAATCTCTTTAATCCTTGGATCTTGATGGAGGACAAAAACAAAACAGCTGAAAGTGAATTCTTCTCACCACGCAGTTGACGTCCATGCCGGCCTCAAGCAGAGTCTGGACGGTGCTGTGGTGTCCGTTGCGGGCAGCCAGGTGAAGCGGAGTGTGTAGTCGAGTGTGGCTGGTCATGAGGTTGGGGTGAGCACCCACCAGCATGCACACCACCTGCGCACAAAAACACAGCCGCATGTCAGTGACAAAAAAGCAAACTTATAAGGAAACTAGGCCACTTGTCACCTTCTTATACCCGTGAAACTGATTACAGCAAACAGGAATTTCGTAGCCATGTTAGCGGGGGTTAAACTGGGCTGAAACAACCCAGAAGAGCCTTCCAGCACCTTTGAACTGTAAATAAATTCGAATGTCAAGCAGTTGCATTTTCTGTGACCCACACTGTAATGTTTGAGTGGTGCTCAGTTGGTACTAAGGGGTCGAAACTGTGCCAAGAAAATATCCCCTCACCAGTACACCACCAGCAGCAGCCTGAACTGTTAATACAAGGCAGGATGGATCCATGCTTTCATGTTGCTTATGCAAAGTCTGACCCTGTCATCCAAATGTTGCAACAGAAATCAGACCAGACAACTATTTTCCAATCTTTTATTTTCTGGTGTTGAGGAGCCCATGCAAAGAATACTCTCAATTTCCTGTTCTTTGCTGACAGGGGTGGCATCTGGTGTGGTCCTACACTGCTTCAAGGTTTGACGTCTTGTGCGTTCAGAGAAGCCCTTCTCCATCTTTGGACTGCTTTACAAGTTTCTTGCTTAAAAACAAGTCACAATGTTAGAATATTCTACTAGTTAATAAAACCTGCTACCAGCAGCTGTCATTTCAGATGACAAAATGAACAGCCCAGAAATGAGAAGCCTATAATATTAATATTTGTCATATTAATAGGATTAAAGCATTTTTTGTAAAAAAAATTTTGAAAACAACCAGAGCGGCAAGCTTGAATTAGCTTGACTAAGCTGGGATGCTAAGTGAACACTTTAGATGGATTATCAGCAGGAGTTTTTATATTTTTTTTAACCAATCACGAAAGAAAACTTCTTCCATTTCTACTTAATTACCTGTTTTTCTTTGCATTAAACTCCCGTCAATCACGCCGAGTATTCTGCAGTAAGAGGCTGCTGCGCTTTCACCCGATGGTGGATGATGGTGCCTTTAATAACTCAGCTCACCAACAGCCAGTTGTCTTGAAAGCTTCCTCCCTTTAATTTGCATCTTTGTGTGAGTGTGCGCGCACGCGCGTGTGGTAAACTTTTGCCCTGTGTTAGTTACATCTCCATGCAGCAGGAGTTTCCACCGTAGGGATTTCCCTTCATTATTATGCAGAGAAAGGAGAAGAGAGAGAGAACTACTGCGCTGCCTTTATAAATTATTCATTCACTCCAACAAACCTGTATGGCTTGACTGCAATTACTCACTACCTTAGCGGAAAGAACGTGTGATTGCATTTGAACATCGGCAGGCATTTGTATCACACACCTCTGCGTGGGAGTGTGCTCCTGTGTGCGCGCCTTTTGTCACATTTTTGACAAGAGAATAGGCGCACTTCTTAAAATGTGTACCTGCCATTCTGTGGAGTAAAGACAATATTTAACAATACATTTTTTTTTTAGTCCACCATGTATCAGATTAATTTGCAGTGGCAGTTTGGAATGTGTGATTCCTGTGCACTGCCAACTCCTCACCTGCTGCATCCTCTCACCTGCTGCATCCTCTCTTTGGCAGGATACACAGTGCATGAAAAGGTTAAAATGCAGTATAGCCTCCACATCCAAGCCTCCTAACCAAGCGCATCAATAAAAACATTACCTAGCCGGTGAAACCAGGAGGAGAGGATGCAGGAATTGTAAAAAAAAAAAAAAAAAAAGATAAGATAAGTCCCGCTTTCACCGTTGAAGAAACAAAAACAATGGTTTTGTTTCTGTCTTTACTACAACAAACACCTGCATTTAACTACACTTCCTTTTAATTATGATCACTTCAGCTGCTTTTTTAAACAAAAAAACCTTTAAGTAAATTGTAGCTAATTTTTTCTTTGCTCCAAACTGCAGAGGATTTGTGCCTCCTGTCAGCCACATGAAAAGCATTGTTAATTATTTTTACCCATTTTGTCACTTTGAATTTTTATTATTAATCTTTTAGGAGTTTCAATTCAATTTTAATTGCAAATTAAACTGATTAGGGCCACCCTTTCCTCATGTGGACTGCAGCAGATGTTTGTATCACATTCTTATTCATGGAGTGCCACCTAAGTCCTCTATATCAAGCTGCTCTTATGGAAATTAGAACTTCACCAATGTAGAAAAGGTCAAAACCTAACCAGGTTGAGATATTCTTTTATATCTCTTGACTTCAAGCTGTTCACTCTCATTATCCCGGTGACAATGCAGCTGGTGGCTAAACACTGAAGTGTTAGAAGTCAACATCTGGTGATGACGTTTTAACCATTTTAACCTAGATTTTATAGACGTACCTGAATGTGCTCCTGATTTTATATTATATTGTTACTTCATGTGTCCTAGGGGAGTGGTTCAACTTTTTTGATCTAACTGTTCCAATACCTTATAAGTTGGACTCAAGAACACCCTCCTCTTTAACACTTTTATGTTCCCGTTACACTCACTGGCCACTTTATTAGTTACATCTTGCTAGTACCGTCTGCATTCATAACTGCCTTAAAGCGAACTCAACTGTCATGTTCAAAAAACAGTTTGAGATGATTTGAGCTATCTGACATTGTGCGTTATTCTGCTGGAAGCATCCATTAGAAAGTAGGTACATTGTGGTCATAAAAGGATGGACATGGTCAGCAACAATACTCAGGTAGGCTGGTGATCCCCTGTAAACTGTAGCCTCAGTATCCCGTTCCTGGTTGACACGAGTGGTTTCTGAAATACTCAGACCAACCGGTTGTCTTGATCATGCCTGAGTCTCTGAATGCATCGAGTTGCTGCCATGTGACTGGCTGACTGGATATTTGCATTAACGAGCAGTTGAACAGGTGTACCTAATAAAGTCTCCAGCGAGTGTATACTGTAAGTAAATACATCTCCTCTCTACTACAGACCAAAAATTATAACAGCATTCTAGTCTCTTTCTAGTTTCAGAAAATGAATTTTTCATTGATCAAATATTCTCGCTGACCTGCAGTCGGCCGTACAGTGCTGCTAGGTCCAGGGGAGTCTCATGTCGGCTGTTTCTCATGGTGGGGTCGGTCAGCTCCTGCAGCAGCACTGAAACCACCTCTGAGTGTCCATACTGGGCTGCACAGTGGAGGGCAGTTTCCTTTTCATGGTTCTGTGGAAGAACAGGAAAAAGGATTGATATTGGGAAGAGTGAAGTGGAGGGAAGAATGGAGGGGGAATAGTGGATGTAGGAATTATTGGAACAATAAAGAGTGGGAGATGTGAAGTGAAGTGAGCCGAAGAAACATGGAGAGATGCAGGGAAGTAATAAGAAAGGTAAAGGGTAGGAGAAATTAGAGGATTAGTCAGACAGAAGGGGATGGATAGGGTTAAGAAAACGGAATATCAGTTGATGGCATTTAGTATATAATATAAGAACATGGTGATTTATAAGTAGGGCAAATGTGGATGAAAGGATTGAGATATAGCGAAAGAGTGGTAGGCGGAGGAAGAAGCAGTTAGCTTTATTTATTGGTGCAGCGATACGGTGAAATTCAAGATGGACAGCTGCGTTTTACTGCAGAGATTTCTGCTATGCATATGAAACACAGATCTCAAACAGTTTATCATTCTGCGTGTACAAATTCCAAAATGCTGTCAGCAGTGTGAGACCTGCCAAGAGAAATCTATGGCATCCTGTTAGTGTAGTAGAAGCAACAGCAACTTGCTCTGCTTATTTTCGTCCAGCACGTTCAACGATTAAATACTTTGTCATTTTTTACTTAACAGGGTACTTAGCATATTCAGGAGCTGTTATGTAACATTTTGATTTTTTTTGTTTTGTTTTATATCACCTCACTGCCAATTAATCCATCTCAACTGTCAATTCCTCTTGAAAAAAGAAAAGAAAAAAAGAGGATTAATGCGTCACATTTCTCACCTCTGTAAAACAGTTTCTCAAAATGTGCCCTCAAAACTGCCTGCTAATTACACTTTGCCATGTCGTGCATTTTGGTTAAATCAGATGTAATCAAAAAATCTGATCTGGCTCGTGTAGACGCAAACATGCAATTAAGTGTCATAAAAAGCACCTGGATATGATTTGGATATGACACACTTGAAACAACAAAATAGAGCCACAGTTAACGTGCACCGTTTGGATACATTCATTAGCACGTTTGTTTGTCAGACTGCCTGCACAGTTTGGCTGGCAGCTTTTTCTTAGACAACACTGTGCCAAGCTTTTGTTTGTTTGTTCGTTTTGGATTCCTGAACATTCCTGTTAAAAGCCAGGAATATGTTAAAAGCGGATGTTTTGAATCCTAGTTTGAGTTCTAGAAATGAACCGACTGACCGGCCAGAGGGACCAGAATCGGTTGATTTCCAGCGTTCTCGACCCGGACCGGTGACCACCAAGGGCCAGCCACAAGCCACAAGCCTCGGTATGAGCAAAAGATCATGGAGACAAGCGAAGAAGTGAAAAATGTCAATGCCCTGTTATCTGGTAACTTTATAATCTCACTGGAAAATGGTCAAAGTAAATCATTTTCAGTCACTTATTTTTGTTTAAGTGTGAGAAGATCCTGTAACTTTCTGCAGATTGGGGGAAATTGTCAAATTTAATAATCTATTAATTATGAAAACAATATTTTTGCATTGAAGAAAATTTGAGTTTTGTTTCCAAATCGGTATCAGCAAAAATCTGTATCAGCAGGTCACACTTTAAAAAAAATAAATAAATAAAATCTGAGTCAGTCAAGAAAACTGCAGTCAGTGCATCTCTATTCATTTCTTGATAGTTCTGCTTTTATCTAAGTACAGCAGCAAATGTATCTACGTTCTTACACTTCTGCATATCTTGACACTCTTGAAAGTAACTGAACTAAAAATATGATAAAAATATATCTCATGGTATTATTACGCTGTAAACATTATTTTGTTTTATCACTTTTTGGCAGCACAACAAACTGAAGACATCAGTATCAGCAGTCTATCTTACAACTTTAGAAAGTTAACAGACAGTTTAGGCACAAAGGATTGGTTTTGTTTTTGATAAGAGTGCCTTAGACTAAACCAAAACGACAGGCACCATAAAACCAAACCAAAAAAAAAAAAAGAGCTGAAGAGCTGTAGAGCTCAACACTTCAGGTGAACCCTTACATCCAAGCAGGCGTGTCATCCACTATTCAAAGTTTCAAGAACTTCTAGAGAGGAACCATGAAAGAAATCATTTTAATTTGCAATCCATTTGAATAGCTGAAAAAAAAAATCCAGCCAGCTATAAGTCATCTAGACTCAGAGAGGTAGATTTATTTACACTACACAGTGTCCTTTTTAACACTTTAGCCATGGGAACATGAGAGATTCTCATGTTCTGAGAGAATGTGGCCATTTCCTTGCTGTCTAGGGGCCCCTGTAAACCCAAGAACCTTCTTGGTGGTCCTCAAGGGTCCCTGGGTAAAAACAGACCCATAATGAATGCACAATTGGACAGAGAGACACGCTGTTTATACTCATGTACTTAACAATGACTAATCTGGCTCCCATATAGTGCACATGTGTACAATACATGTAAAAGGATGCAGGCAGATCTGCATTTGGGCTTCTGTTGATATTATCAAACAGGATGATGGACTTTTAATTTTTTTTTTTTTTAAATATCCCTGTGTTGTTGCCAATTATCTAAAAATCTTAACAATAAGTGTGAAAACTTCATGAAAGTGAGATAAAGCTTTTTAAAAGTTATATCAATCTTACTTCAGATACAGTAATTCTATTATACGATCCACTACTTCACATCTACACTGCTTTTTAGATCCCACATGTGATTCTATTCCTTGCCCCTCAAGCATAATGTCACATTCAGTCCTATCTGAATGCAGCCCCAACAAGATGTACAGTATAAAAACTGAAATTAACTCCTGGCAGTGGCAGTTTAAAACGTACAACGCATGTTTGGGATAAATCTGTTTAGGCTTTAAATGCATGTGGCAGGGAAACAACCAGGGTATGGACTGTGGTATGATTGCCTGGTTCCATACCAGGAATGGACACACACATGTCCAGCTATTGTTTATATTGCTGCCCGCTAACTGAAGTAGGAGAGGAAAAATGACATCATCTTTCTTTTGTATCAAAAAAAAAAACAGAAAAACAGAAGCTGAAATTTTTCCACAAACAAGCCTGTTCGTATCGGATAAGTTCCGCTGATTGTCATCTGCCATCAACAGTGGAGCCAAATATTGAATGCACTATACTTCTTAATAACTGCAAAAACCTTTAGCTAAATGCCCTGAGAAATAATGACTCAAATATCCATTTTAACTGAAAATGACATCAATGAGACAGAAATGCCACCAGCTGCTGATTGGTTAGAGAAAGGCAAACATAATGAGAAAGAATGCAGTAAAATGAAAAACAAGTTTGACTATCAAGGTGTTCTTTAAACATGAGCTTTTTATCACCAGTCGAAAATAACACACTCCAAACTTGCGAGTCATTTTTAAAATTGATATTTCCCTCTCTCCGTCATTATTTTATTAAATGTTTTCATATTTCCTGCATCCATTTCCCCTCTAATATTTCCATGATGAAAGTCCAAAACATAATGGCCACACTCCACATAGTGGATCTGAGCAGATCTCATCTTATGCCTTTTTTTAACTCACTCGCTCCCCAGAGCGAGAGTTCCCCCCCCCACTCGCCTCCCTCTCATGCCTTTCCTTGCTTTCATTTATGCCTCTGAGAAGTGTATGAGAGAGAGATGAAGAGATACTATATCTGAGAATAACAGAGGGTTTAAAAAAAAAACTGTGAGGACACACACACACACACACACACACACACACACACACACACACACACACGATGTAGCCAGGAGAAAAGAAAAAAAACACCACTATGTGCGTTAGAGCTTTCCCTGCTCCTCAGCCAATCAGATCTCTCCGTTTTCCCCTGTGGACCTCACACCCCTCCATTCATGGCTGAGTGGAACCTTCCAGAGCAGGTCTGATTGCAGATCCACTGTACTGTAAGAACAATAATCGCACACTCAGGCGCTCTGTAATTCACATTCATTACAATTTACTGGTGTAATTGGTGCCAGAGTTATATTTAATAAACTCTATTTGCTCTGTTACTGTGTGAATATTCAACCTGGAGTGACTCAGTTTCCCTGATGGATAATTTGAGTTTCAGCTTATCTAATCAATTACTTCATAAACTCCTACCAGGTCCCAAATAACCACAAGTGCAACACGATCATTTGCTCCTGACAGTATTTAGTGTACCATTAAAAAGTAATGTCTGGAGACCAGGCCAGTCATTCATTCAAGATCAAATGCAACATCACTTTGTAAAAGGTAAAGGTGAGAGAGTGGTGGCACTCTCCTCCACAGAAGTAGCTCAGTGTGCTGTACTTGAAAATCGATTTCACTGAAGAAGGAAGGGCTGGTCTGAGTATTTCAGAAACAGCTGATCTACCGGGATTTTCCTGCACAACTATCTCTACGCTTTACAGTCAACTGTCAGAAAAAGAGAAAATATCCAATGAGCGGCAGTTCTCTGGATGTAAATGTCTTGTTAATGCCAGAGGATAGGTAACAGTACATCAAATAACCACTCATTACAACCAAAGTATGCAGAAGAGCATCTCTGAATGCACAGAAAACCCTGAAGCAGATGGGCTAAAGCAGTTTATTACCACACCAGGTGCCACTCCTGTCAGTCAAGAACAAGAAATTGAGGCTACAAGTCGTACAGGCTCACCAAAATTGGCCAATCAAAGATTCGAAAATCATTGCTTGGTCTAATGAGCCTCGATTTCTGCCGCAACATTCGGATGGTACGGTCAGAATTTTCCGAAGCATGGATCCATCCTGCCCTGTATCAACAGTTAGGCTGTGTTGTGAGGGATATTCTCTTTTCTACGTTTTTATAATCAACACAAAACAAGTATGAAATAAAGTAGCACAGTCGTACACACTGATAAATCTACATGGACGCGATAGACACTGCAATGAAGATTGCAGCTATTGTTGCTGCTCCCTCTGACCTATTCTGTCTCCACTTAAATGGACAATAAACCTCTGTCAGTCCAATCCGCTGCGCCTCACGCACACTGCTTAAGATAGGAAAAATGCAATTTCCTGACAAAAAGAAGAGTGACAAAGACATGAGCAAAGACACAGAGTGACAAGACAAGAGAGATAGAGTGGTGAGAGAGCAGGAGAAATTGAAAAAAAAGATCCTCCCTCTGTGTTCTCGGGGTGGCTATATATTCCCATTACGTTGCTCTGACAGCTCTCCGATATCATCTAGCACTCGAGTGTATTGTTGCTGATTGGGCTCTGAGCAACAGCCATCTACTAATGCCACATCAACAGGCATGGTAGCACATTATTGACATGCTCATACAAATGGATGTCACAGCCTTTCTTTCAGCAGCATATGCTGCTGATATTAATGGTCACAGAGTAATGAAGTATTGGCTTGATAGAGCTCATTCTACTATGACCGCTGTAAGGATTCATTACTGTTTACAGATGAATTTCTTATCATTTCTTCTGATATATATTGACTACATGTGCAGTGCCTTCTGAATTTTTTTTAAGTGATGGGCACACAAAGAATCAACTTTTTCTCAAAGTATGATAGTCCATTAACCGACACACAACCACACACACGCACACTTTCCATGGTGCACTCTATCAGTGCTCTCGCAGTTCGTCTGCCTGGGACCGAACAGCTACATCCATGCAAATAAGCAAGCCTTATCAGACAGGCCAGGGCTGAAATGAAACCAGAGCGGCGGAAGAGCAGAGGTATTTGTTTGAACATGCACCGCGTTAATGCTGATGGACTGATATGCAGGATGAGCTCCGTCTATGTTACAGCATCGCATAATCCAAGCAGCTCAGTGCACTGCCTGGGGAGAATCAGGTAAATGAAGACTAAAAAAAAAAAAAAAAAGGGGAAGACATGCAAGGTCAAAATTTTTTATACTCAGTCTTGTTTTCTGTTATTAATACTTATGCTAATACTTGTGCAGTGCCTATTTGTACTGTATAACTGATGTATTTTTGAAGCTCAAATTTATAGATGTCATCTAAATACGCCAAAGGCAGGCCATCATATTTTACTGCTGTGAAAAAAGAAGAACTATTAGAATATATTCTTGGACTGTTCAAATCAATAACTTCTCATTCAGGCAAAATGAGTGAGTAATTGAAGTCATTTGTCACAGGAAACCAAAGGAAATTGTACAAAATAAATAAATAAAACATGTCCAGAGGAACTTTAGAATTTGATTTAGTGATATTTAAACTTTAGGGTTAAGATTCTTGAGAATGCAGCATTTATATAGGAACAGCTCATCCAACCAGCGCCACTTTTAGCATTGTACTCGTGTCACCAGTCTTACACCCACCAAGTTTGAATCGAATCAGATGGGACGCCCATCGAGCTAGGCAAAGAACAGGTGGATGAGCACACAGACATAAAGATTTCTTGAATTATTACTAAGAAAAATTGAGTGCTCTCTATACTGGGTAAAAGAAAAGAAATGTAAGTTTTATGTTGTGAAATACATTTTCAATCTTTGCATTTCTCAGTAAATCATTTTAATCTCTTAGAAAACTCAAACACATTTTGTGAGGTGTTTTCAGTTCAGGGTGATTGGTTTTAGTCAGGGAAATTTGTTTATTGAATACAAATTCAAACACTGTCATCAGTGCCACAATGCCATGATTAACTGAAGCTGACTGAGGCTGGGCTATTGGCATGCTGGATGCTGGCATGCGTGTCTGAGCTATTATGCAGCCTTGCATGTCCATGAGAGCATCATCTCTGATCGAATTGTTCTTGGTGGAAATCTGACTGGACAGATTTATTTTGAAGTGCTCAAACCTCACCTGTGTCCTCGCTGCAGCTGTCTCAACAGGACAATGCCTGTCACCCCACTGCCAGAGTAGCACAGAGCTTTCTACAACAGAAGCATATCCAGACACTTCCTTGGCTAGCATTTAGTCTGGGCATGTCTCCTTTTGAACATGCCTAGGACATGCTAGGTTCATCTTTTTTTTTATTTTTGCACCAAACAGGACAAACGGGATAGAAACCAACGTCCAAAAAACGAGCCGTAATAATTGTGAACATGAAAAGTGAATTACAAAAAGGCCAAGAGGAATGAATGCAAAAAACTGGCAGAGAAGAGAACATCTGAAAGACATGAAGAGCAAAACAAACAAAGATGGGGAGTGAGACAGAATAAACTACAGTATCCAAATTTCACAGCAAACACACTTTGCCAAGAAACACCCTCTCTCACACAGAGGTTTTTCCTCAAGATTCACAGCAGCATCAGCTGCAGACACTGAAATTTGACTACAAATAAAAGCACTCAATAACTGAACACCTTTTTAGGTCAGTGGTGACAGGAGTATTTCTTGCAATACAATGTTTTATGACTGTTATTAATTACTCTTGATTACTGGGGGGAAAAAAGGACTTGTGGTTTCCCCCAGAAATGCTTAAAAATGCATCACGATGACTGAGCGCCCAATCTGAAGACCTAAATCTGGTGCAACAATGAGGTAAAAGCCCAAAGGTATTTAATTTGCAATGAAAGACAACTGTCATGATGTGAGGAGCATCAACTTCTCACATCTGAGAAGCTGGGAAGTTCATGATTGATGGGGTATCAAAGTTGTGGTACACTATTTGATCATTTCCCATCAATTGCTGATTTGATTGATTACTTGATTGGTTGTGCACAAAAACCTTCCCACAGTCAAAGTTGCAGTCACATCCTATTTTATTTTGATATTTCCCATTTAATATATCTGAAACTCAATCCCAAAAAGATACCAATAAAAAACATGAAATATGTCAGTGGGGTTTTATCAAAGTGGACTGCTCACGCTTGACCTGTAATGCCTACACATGAATGACTGGCATCTCCAAAATATTTCCTTACAGCTGAAGCGCCCCTGAGCTAGACACCAAACTCAGGTGTGCTCCAGGGTGGCCAGTCTGCAGCTGCCATTTTAAACTCTGACCTCCCTGAAGCGTTCCCAAGCTAAATATCTCTATTAAGGACCTCAAAGAAATCCTCGGATTCTGTTTTTACAGTGTTTTCTTATAACACCTCAATTAACACCCTCACATGCAATCTGCTCTGAGCTTGCTTTAATCGCTCAGGGCTATAGTTTGTTTTGATTTATGGAGAGATGAATCAGTTTACTTTTGCTGAACGTTAATTAGGAATCCCACGGCAGACGGGGAGTCAGGCTTTTAAAAAAAATCTCTTGTTTTTTTTTTTAAAGTGATTACTCATGAGAAAACGACCTTGTGGCTCAGTGTGCATCTTGGCAGCAGTGGGCATCACAGTGGCCGAGGACTTTCCCAGGGCGGTCTGTTGCAGCAGTAGCATGTGTTCTCAAGTTGATCATCAAGACGCATATGGTTTCATTTTCTTGTGTGGAAGCAACATGTGTGCGTGATTGGACGTAGAGTTACCAAGACTATGGTGAATAGACACAAACACAGAAACACTTTCATGGAAACACACAGCCAGCAAATGACCTCATGACCTGTTACCTTTGCCTTAGTTCACACAGTCTTTAAGCTTTTGGAAGTTCTTGCTGGCATGCCTCTATTATGATCTTGCTGAATTTCTCCTCTCCTTTGGGAGGGCAAAAGAGAGCCGGAAAGGACGAACGATGAGGGGGGAAAAATGGAGGGGAGATGGGATAGAATAACCCTACATCCTCCTGTTGTTGAAGAAGAAAATATTCCTACAGTGACACATACTTGACATACTGAGTCACCCACACACACACACACACACACACACACACTCACACAAACCCTTAAACTGATGAGTCCAGAGGTCCCATGCAGACAAAGCAGCCAAGAGTGTTCTGTGCTGGTTCCCACACGTACAAACCACATCTGTTCTCCATCAGTGGGCAAGTCTGCAGGACACAACTACCCTTCACACTGTCACGATACAAGCAAAGCAAAATTTACAAAACAGCTTTTATCTGAGCAGGTACCTTGGAGTAAAAAGTGTTATTAATCAACTGGATGTGTGTTCGGATTCAGTAACAGGAGCCAAAAATCCTCTGAGCCATCACTCTACATTGTTCAAATCTCTCTTACATTTCATCAATAGGCTATACAGAAATACCACAACAGCATATTTGAAGGAGAATAGTAGAGTTTTGTGCTAGCCCGTTACAAACTGAAATTTTTTTATTTAACCCAGTCACATCCTGTTATTTTGGGGTTTCCCATTTCCATTTCAACCATGATGAGCTGACTGGCCAGCACCCATGCTGGCTTGTGGGCTGATCCTCTTTCATTCTCTCCAGCCTGCTGCAGCAGCACCCTTGAGGTGCTTGGTATTTTCATTTATTTAGTTATCTGACGGTTTCTTTTATTAAACGTTCACACTGATGTTGTGTTTATTGTGATGTTTGGTGTTTGAGCGAGTTGTAACAAATCTTAAAGCAAGATTAGCTCTGCCTAGTTTCCAAACTTAACATTAGGCCCCAGTCACACAAGCCTAGAGACAGATTGTCTACCATCTGGCAACCTCTGGCTGCTAGAAAACAATATGTATTCCCCAACCAGTTGGCAAGTGGTTGCTGGAAGTTGCTAGGTGAAAAACGGTTGCAAAGAGCGGCTGCACCAAAAACTGATTGCTTTGGATGCTAGCAGGTTTCCGCAGTCATCTGTAGTTTGCATGGAAGGTGATACAGGTGACCGCAGCAATCTGCTAGCATCCAAAGCCATCGCAAGGAGGTTTTCAGTGCAACACTGTACCTTTGCACGACCAATTCCAACTTGCAACTGAAACCTCCACCAACCATTCATCAACCAGTCAGGGAACACAGATTTTTCCCTAGCAAACTGTGGTTGCCACGGGGTCAGTGACGAGTCTGAAGGCCTTTGTGGCTGGGGCTCCAAAAATCAATTTCACAGCAACTGCCAATAACCTCCAGCAACCACTCACAACTGGTCAAAGAATACACGTCTTTCCCTCGCATCCATTCTTGCCAGATGGTTGCAACCAATATCACTCGATGTGACTGGGGCCTTACCAAACCTAAAATCCAATGTGAAACTTGTTTAACACATCATTCCAGTAAATGTTTATTTTAGTTAACAATAATAAATTAAAGTGAACCAGTTAAAAAGATTTTTAAACAGTTTTCATCTGTTAAAATGCTGAATGCTCCAATTAAACATGGCAAAAGTTCAAATAATGATATCACTGTATCTAACAGGTAATCCCTATGACCCAAAACCTCTGGCTTTAGGCTGCTCTAAATGCTTTTTTTCTTTTCTACTCTTGGCTCTGTATGATGGAAAAAACAGGGGATATAACTCCAACTATGAGCTCAGAAGCCCCATCCACCTGCTGTTCAAAACCTGTTAACAAAGAGCAGTCAATCAGAAGAAAGTTGCCTTAAAGGGAAAGGGAAAGGGAAATGGAAAGGAAAAGGGAAGGAAGGAAGGAAGGAAGGAAAGAAGGAAAGAAAGAAAGAGAAAAGAAAAAGCTTGTTTTAGACAGAGGATGAACTGAGAGGCTGTATCAAGGTCCAGTATAGGTATTCGTAGGGATGCACCAGTTTATAGGTTAAAAAGCTCTACTGGCTTTGTTCACTGCCATTACATTCACAGACAGCAGTGACTGATGTTTGCAGCCCTCAGATCTGGATTATTTTATTTATTTTTTTAATTACAGTTTTTAAGTGCAATTTAACGTTAATCATTGACCCTGTTAAATAAATGAAAAATGAAAAAGAAATAAAAGCTGTACCACGTGTAAAACCAACTGATACAAATGTCAGCATTATGTTTCAATTTCAGAACCTTACAGCAGCCTCTCTTTTATAGACAGACATGAAAATGTCTTTTAGGCCTATGAAACTTAAATGTACAGTTATTAGATATTTAAAATTGTTAAAATAATAAGCAGTTAATTTAAACCCTATAATTTATGTATGGATCAGTATTTTTTTTTTATGATTTCTTGAATTTTCTTCTTTTTTTTTTACCTGCATTTCTCTTATTTGCACAATAACACATAGCTGCTCATGCTTTATGTAGTGTCACAAGACATTACAGTTATGATAACTAATATATTCTAATGTGTTAGATTTATCAGCACAGGATGAGGCAATGGAACATTACATTCCATCTCAACATTTAACTGCCAATGGAGGCGCAGCACGCATATATCTTCAAAAGCCCTCTATGCAGGATACCCCTTTTGATGCGTCACTCTTAGCTCATTAAGAAACCCCCACTATCCTTGCTTCTTGTCCTCTGATATGCATTTAAGGAATTGGAAGATCTTTCATGATGGATGAGGAGGAACCATTTCTGGGTCATAGGGTGAAAGCCCCCCACCCGTCCTACAGTACAGTTTACAATTTACACAAACTCCTCGTTTCTTTACATTTTACTAAAGTGGCGCCGCAGTTTATTGAAATACATGAAGACATAGTAGAAATACAGTATATACAGTATAAGGCAGTGTGTAAACAGTGTGTAAAATTCAAACAAGCTTGAAATCGAATATTTGGTACAATCACCTTTATCCTTCAACACAGCCTGATCTCTCTGAGGCAGCTTTCTTGTAATTTCTTTAAGTAGTCTTCAGGAATAGTTCTTCAGGCTTCTTGAAGGACATTCAAAGCTCTTTTTTGGATGTTGGCTGCCTTTTGTTCTGTTCTCTGTCAAGATGACCACACACTGCTTCAATAATGTTGAAGTCTGGGCTCTGGGGAAGCCAATCCATTGTGTGTTTTTCTATTCAGATATGCTTTTTGGGGTCATTGTTATGCTGAGAAATAAAGTGGTTGCCAGTGAGATGCTTTACAGATGGTATTGCATGGTGAATCCAAATCTGATGGAACTGTATGAATGCAGAAAAATACCATCAATACTGGCAAGATCCCCATCACCACTGGCTGAAGCTCCTTTGGATTCACCTTGTTTTGATGGTGCAAAAATATTTTTTTATGCCTGTCAAACTGTTATCTTTGGCAGTTTTCATAGATTCAACTAAAGAAATGTGAACAAGTGACAAGTGTCTAAAAATACAATGTAAAACTGGTTCTTGGCTAAGTTGTTTGTTAAATGTAGACACAAAACTGGTTCACTTTGCTATTATTAAAAAAAAACTAAATAAAATGAGCGAAAAATCCTGACTTCTCTTTAGTTAGAATCACCCAGCCATTCATGAGTCAGTCTCAGTGGGAGAAAGAGATCACAACCAGCAACGTGTTTATCATCAAGAAAAGTGTTTGGCCTCGCAATCCAAGTGCAAGCTTTGAGCAAACAAACACTCTCTCACTATCAATCACTGCATCACTGTCTTTTACACATACACACGCGCAAACACATCATGTATAATCATCTCCTCCAGTCAGGCGGCCTCCACCTCTCATGCACACATGCGCCCGCAATAAACATAAGCAGCTGTGAATGGGAACTACTGGGACCAATTAGACAATAAACAGTGGGCTGGAACTGGTTTACCGCCAACTAATAACATCCACTAACCTCGAATAATCTTCTGTTGGCTGCAGAGTGCAACTGACCCACCTACACACTGCCCCTACCTTGATTATTGTCAGCCTGTTTCTTTACACTCTCAGGACCTTTCACACTCACTACAGTTCTCTGCTGCTACTTTTTTCACACTCCTGTCACCATTTATCACTTTATGTATAAAAGTGAGCACAAATGTTGAGTTTCTCTGCCTCCTCTAAGAAAAAAAAAAAACATATTAAGGCAAAGACTGTGCCACCAGAGTGAGCCAATAAAGCTAAGCACATGCACACAGAGATACTCAACCTCTGACACAAGTAATGGTGTGTGTGGGCAGAGTTATATTGTTGAGAATGGGGTAATGTGCAGCCAGCGGCTTGCTGCTGTAACTCCCGATGATGGGTGTGAGTGTGCGCGAGACTCACTATATCACCCTGACTAATGTATGCAAGCCCTGCTCTCTACTGCAGACACGACAGACAGTGGGGAAATATGGAGCTTAGGCATCGTAAACACCAACACTCCATAAATCTTACTCTCTGATTTATGCCCACAACCTGAAAACAGCTGTACTCTCACAGTGATAAAACAAGAATACTGTACAAACATGCAGCTTACATAAAAAAAAATATATAGAAATAAAATACACAAATAAAGATGCTCAATTACTACAGTTTCCGTTTCCAGTGCTTGCAAGCCTGAGTGCTTAAGAGAAAACAAGCACAGCAGCAGTGTGCATAAAAGCATGAGCTCGGTGTGTGTGTGTTTTTTTATATGTACCAGTTTATTACACATAGGCTAAGATGGAAACAGATGAAAACAGGGGAGATAAAAACCAGCCTGTTGACAAACAAGCATCAAAGTGAGATATAGCATATGAGGAGCGCCACAGAAAAAGATGATCAGTGTAATTAAACAATTAAACAAGAGCAGTGTTAAATTCGTGAGAGGATATGACATCTTCTTACCTCTCAGGTAAGATTATAAAACCTATTTACAGTTTAGCTCCCTAAATATTTGCATGTTTACATCAAACAACAGCCACCCATTTGTTTAAATGATCAAATTCAAGGTTACAGGAGCACTGGGACTCATCCCCATCTGCACAAATATTGCCCACATCATTTCACATTCTTCCTTTAGTTGTATTGTCAAACACAGGCACATGTGCGGTACTTGGACCTTGCACGACAATCACAACTTTTTTTTTTTTTGCTCCAGAGTATCACCACTCCACTCACTCATAGCTCAGACAGTTTCACACAACACAACAGACAGACTTTCTGCCTCCAGTTCAGATCCAGCGCTCCTTTGAAGTACACAAGGTTTTTATCAGAAGGGATGATTGGTTACCAAGTGAATCCTGAGCTGGTAGGGCACCACATTAGCACTGCAAAAAGGAAAGAAAGGTCTGCACAGTATTTGGCTCTAATGAATAATTTAATAGTTAAAAGATTTATACAAAAGCAACACTGGTTTATTAAGGATTTTCTCTTGGGGCGAATGAGGGCCTGCAAATCAATAAAACAGAAGAGTTCATTCATTTTAATTTTTTTTTGTGCAACTGTGTTAGAAAATATAATGTGTGGTTATCACAAAAAAAAAAAAAAATCACATGCCTCACAGTACGTAATTTGGGAACCCCCACTTCTGAGAACACAACTGTAGAGACAGTGTTTTAGGACCGGAAAGCAAGAAAAAGAAAAACATCATTTGCATAGGTTATCAGCTCAGTATCAAGAACAACTGTTCCAAACATGCCACAGATGATGTCATTTGTTCATGTGTTAAAGTCATTTTCACATAAACTCATTAGTGTACACTTCACTCAGAACTATTTTGCTTGAAAGTTGAATAATCTTTAGTCTTCAATTAGTTCTTCAACTGCAGTGGAGCCGGAGCTATCCTTGCAGCATATAAAACACAATTTCAGAAAATTTATTTGCACTATGCACCAAATACAGACACAAAAATTTAAACTGTCTGCTGTTAACTTTGGCTGGCTGGATAATTATTCTTCATAGCAAGCCAGTCTGGCCTCCCATACATAAAGAGCAAAGAGAAGCTGCTGCTTTGGGGTTTGCTGACAAAATTCCAAGAAAAATCAATAAGTGTGCTAGAAAACATGAATGCACAAATAAGTGTAATGTTTTGCACTCCGTATGTACTCAAAAAGCGGTACAAGAGCGCAACCAAACAATGCCAAGAAGTCAGCATCTATGTACAGTATCCTCTCCATCAGCAGCTT
Source organism: Archocentrus centrarchus (assembly GCF_007364275.1). Classification (NCBI taxonomy): domain Eukaryota; kingdom Metazoa; phylum Chordata; class Actinopteri; order Cichliformes; family Cichlidae; genus Archocentrus; species Archocentrus centrarchus. The sequence continues at coordinate 9,091,320 of NC_044368.1, read as the reverse complement.
CCACTCAGTGTGTGTCCACGGTGCCTGCACAGCAGCCCGCTCAGGTCAACAAATCATTGACAAGGTAAAAAAAAAAGAAAGAAAAGAATTACCCGTGTTCACTTGCTGATGAACGTCTTCATTTCATGGGGAAAGGACATCATTTATCACAGCAAACAATTAGGTTCTAACAACTCTCACAGGGAAACAATCTGGCTAATGGTGACAGCGGAAAATGTGCTTATTAGGGAGCGTAAATAACGCTCCAATAACCACCGGGGTCAATTACTACACCGTCATCAAGTGCAGGATTTTATTTTATTTATTTTTTGAGATATATCGCAGAGATTTACATTTTTGCCATCAGTTTTGGTAAAACTCAACTTCCTGTGTTTTCTTTCCTTATCTTCAAACGCAGCGCATCAACGAGCCGTGACATCACCAATATGCTGCCAGCAAAGATGGAGAGAGTAAGACTGAGGCAGGAGAAGAAGGCCATTTTTGCTGATAAGGAATGACAGCAGTGGCAGGCCGAATCCACCCGGAGCTCACCAGCCTGTCAGAGAGAGATCTCGGGAAAATGTAAAGGATCGGCTCTGTTGGACAGAAGCCGTAATGAGACGACCAGCGGCAGAACTGGTTTACATGCCCTGAGAAATCTGGCTCAAAGACTTCATTTTAGTGGAAGAGGACGTCCTTGTTCTGGAAGAACAGCATAATAGTTCTGCAGCAATTTCATAAATAGTTGAACCATTAAAATGGAAGCACTTGTGTGTGTTTTATTTCAGGAAAAGTGGAGAGGTGGTACATGGGCAAAGAAAAAAAAATCCATGAAATTTTAACACAAGCCTAGATCGCTTTCCTTAAAACTGCAACACAGGTTACTGGCCTTGGCACAGGATGCACTCTCCAAGTGTGAGTATATATTGTCAGTCTGAGAACCCATCTGCTAGTCCAACCTTGTCATCAGAGGCTAAGTTAGTCTAGTCTAAGACCAATGTTTCAAGGCTTCTGGAGTAGCCAGTAAATATCCCAGCCAAGGTTTCCTGTTCTGAACACTGATCGTTCTTTTCAAATAAAGATCATCTTCTTTAGGCTGCTCCTTTTAGGGCTCACCACAGCAGATCATCTGCCTCCATCTCTCCCCATCCCTCCTCTGTCACACCGACCCTCTGCATGTCCTTCACTATATCCATAATTTTGTGTGTCCTCTTCCTCTTTTCCTCCTGCCTGGCAGCTCCATATTTCTTTGTCCAGTGTATCCTCTACCCCTCCTCTGCACATGTCCAAACCATCTCTGCCTTGTCTCTCCAACTTTGTCTCTATCTTTAAAAATAAAGATACATTTTAAAAAGCTAAAAGATGTCAATTCCTACTCAAACTTGATTGTTTAACAAGAAACTAAACAGTCCTGTTCCTGATTTCTTATTTTGTGCATATTTGTCACACTAACATGTTTCAGATCCTCAAACAAATTTCAATATTAGACAAATATAACCTGAGTAAATACAAAATGCAGTTTTTAAATGATGGTTTAATTTAGTTAAAGGAAAAAGCTATCCAAACCTACCTGGCCTTATATTAAAAATGTATTTAATCCAGCTTTATCACGAACAAACTGTGATTAACCACATTTTTTAGAAAGCTAAGCTCAATTTCACTAGCTCAGGCCAGACCTGTTTGAATCAAAAAATCACTTACATGGTCTGACAAAGAGATGTAGGCTAATAGAGCTCACAAAGCAACATCATGCCACAATCTAAAGAAATTCAATGCAGGAACATGAAACAGCATCACATAACCAAATGCACTTTAAATCATAAAGTCTTTATGTTAATTTAGACCACAAAGCACCACAAATTCAAACCTTCTGTCTGATTAAAAGACACCTGAGAAAGGACTGTCAATATTTAGCATGACCTCGAGTCCTGCAGTTGATTGAGCCTGTAGCCTTTTGTTGGACTGAGGGGAGACATAATGGAGCTTGAATAAAGGCTAGACTTTAAGGTGACGCTGAAGGTGAAGTTTCTTAAGAGGATGATGAGGGATTATTGTGTTTACCTGTTGGTTGACACGGCAGTGGGAAGGGCCATGGTGAATGAGGATACGGACGATGTCTACATCTCCCCTCCAGGCAGCCAGGTGCAGCGGGAAACAACCTTTGCTGTCAGCCACGTTTGTGGATGCCTCAAACTGGAGAAGTTTCAGCACCACCTCCCTGACAGAGAAACAGGCACATGCGTTAACAGAGGGAGAGATGGACAAACAGAAAATAGAAAAGGAAAGGAGGAAGAGAGCTGGGTGCCAAGACTTGAAATCTACATTATGGTAAGCAGACACTTTTCCTTGACAGCAACAATTATTTTTTTAGCACTTTTCACTTTGGAATATAATTTACAGTGAATCTTTTTGTTGTTTTGTGCAATTAATCATTTTTAGTGGTAGAAAAACTACTCCGATCCTTTACTTAAGTAAATGTGCCAGAGCATACATGTTCATCTTCTTCAAATGTTCAGCTACACTAAATAAACCATCGAGATCTAAAGGTAAGTCCCTAGCTTTCATTTATGAATTTATTTTTCTTTGAGTGAACACACTCAAAAAACAGAACATATCTATTTTAAATAAAATACAATTTTATTAAAAAAAAACTGGAAACACTTGCAAATCCCACACTTCAAAACTGCATGTTCAAGAAATGAAATAATGCCATGCTGCCATGTCTCCTGATAAATGAAGCAGTACACACATTCATAAAGCAGCGAATCACTGAGTTGGATTGGGCTGAAAATCCATTTAGCTGCAGCTTAGTAGTAATGTCAGTGATAGTGTTTTATATTAGGAAGGCTACAGTTGAAGAGGCAAGGTGAAGTCCTTCATTTGCATTGAAAATGTCAGGGGGGAGAAACAGAGGAGACGGAAGGGCAAAACCTCACTGAGGAGCTGACGACAGAGCGGCTCTGTGCCGCTTAATGAACCGGTCACTTATTTCTGTGCTTTATTATATCTTCTTATCATTTAATGTCAGTTTAAGCAACAATTAAACAGCAGCATCAAAGTGGGGGGATGTAAGGGTGAAAGAAAAAAAGAAAAAAAACGTATCTTCGCTCCGTATTTAGTGCCAAAATACCTTTGATGTGATCAAAAAACTGCAGTGAGTTAAAGTTGTGATCTTAAAAATTCACACCAAACCCAGCCTGAAGAACAACTCTTTGAAAACAGCTCTGCCTGTTGCCAAGTCTTCTTCCTTCTCTGCCGTCATTGCCAGCTCTCGTTTCACTTTCCCACCTAAATGTTAAATCACTCCTCTGAAGCTTTTTGTTGTTGGCCTAATTTTCACTGTGAGGGTGCATTTTTTTCTTCTCTCTCACTTCCCTCCTCCTTTCCCTGTTGATCTGAAGGAGGAAATCCACATAATTGCCCCCAAAACACGGTACTAATCCCTCAGTTCCACCAAACTGGGATAGCGGTCAGGCTTGGAGCTAATCTAAAGTGTGCAATGGATTTCTCAGCAGGACCAGGTGAAGAAAGGAAGCTGCACTGTAGTTCTGTGTAGCTACAGACAATCAAATCATGCACATATTATGCAGTCTGCACAAAAAAATAATGTAGGAATTGTCCAACTGTAGACAACTAATTTTGTTGCCCAAGGATGTTAGATTGTTTTCTGAGATTGCTTTCATTTAACTTAATTTAAAGATGCCTTTTTTAAAAAAAAAAAAACAATTATTTATGCATGTGGACTGAATGACTGACTGAGTGACCACACAGTATTATCCAGCTCTCTTAATCCACCTGGAGAGAAAACTGAAGGTACAAAAAAAAGAGCAAAAGGGTTTCACAATACAAAGACTAAAATGCTGTCAGCAGCCAGTGCTGCCCCTCAGCCTCCTGGCTGTTGAATCTTTAGGTGGTACAAATCCCCAGGAAGCACAAGTTCTAGAACACATAATTACCAGGTCTCAGTAGATCTTAATTGGCCGCCCACCCGCCCGGTGGGGTGACGACAACATCCCATCAGCCTTTCAGGCTGAGGGGTAACCAGTAACAGCAACATAAAATCAACACAGTGCAGATCTGCAGAAAAACCATGATGCTGGGTCTTCATCCTGCAGCAGGGTTCCACTTCTACTTCTACTTCTGACCCTGCAAATCAAACAACTCACCATAATGTTAGAAAACCACAAACTTTTTCCTGTGTTTGTGTATTTTCCAAATTTGGCCTCAGCAACAACCATACTCAGAGCAATAACAGAGAACAAAGTTAGCAAGAGTTTGTCATTTAGATACCTCCAATAAATCTATGGTTTGAATTCAGGACACATTCAAGCTATCTGCAGCAATTAAACTCACTCTCAAATTTAGTCCAGTCCCAACAGAATTAAAGCAATAGCACATCTCCAGTATGATATGAACTACAGCAGGAATGTTAAATCATTGCCACCAGCTGTTCTAATGCCCCGAGAGTCAATGTTTTGTAGATGTAGGCTACTGATTTCATTCTGAATTGATTATAAATCCATGATACCCCACTGATCACCATCTCTGGCCATAAATTGATGACAAATTGATAGTAAAAGCATTCATGCTAAATATATAGCGAACTAAATTCTAACATACATTTTATGGACAAGTATTGGGCCACACCTCTTAATTTTTAAATTCTGGTATGTTATGACGCCTCATCCTGCTCTGCTGTCTGATTTAAGTTCCTTTGAGCCATGGATTTAGGAACTGTAACCATTTGAAGAGTATAGTACTGTAATAGGATGGCACTGTTACAACAAAATTTTTTCCCTCATAAATATTTCATAATCAGCTGTAGTATTATTGCAAAATGCAACCACAGCATCTCAATCATAATAATAATAACACATTTTATTTATAAGCACCTTTCATGACACCCAAGGACACTTTACAGAGTAAGATCGAAACAAATCACATAAAGCACAAACAGAAACTAAAATGACCAAAGGAACTAAAGCGAGTAATCTTGAACAGGTAAGCTTTGAGTCATGATTTGAAAACATGAAGAGAGTCAATATTGCGAATGTCTGGTGGGAGAAAGTTCCACAGCTGGGGAGCAGAGCGGGAGAAAGCTCTGTTCCCCATGGTACTGAGGTGGGCAGAGGGCACAGTAAGGCGGATAGAGGAGGAAAACTGGAGGGTGTGGGAGGAGGAGGTGATGTGAAGAAGTTTAGCTAGATAAGGAGGGGCAAGGTTATGGATGGCCTTGAATGCATACAGGAGGATTTTGAAATGAATTCTGAATTTAACTGGGAGTCAGTGGAGTTGCTGTAGGACTGGGGTTATGTGGTGAAATGAGGGGGTTTGGTGATAATGCAAGTGGCTGAGTTTTGAACCATTTGAAGCTTCTGGGGGGATTTGTGAGGAAGGCCAAATAGAAAAGAGTTACAGTAATCAATGCAGGAGGTAGCACTATGAACAAGGATGGAGGTGGTATGCGGGGAGAGGGAGGGGCGGAGACGATTTATGTTTCGTAGGTGGAAATATGCAGACTGGGTAATATTATTGATATGGGAGTGGAAAGATAAGCTGGATGAACTGAGTGCAGCCTGTGAGATAAGATCAGAACCAGTGTGGGTGATGCTAATAGAAGATAATCTATTGAGGAGGATGGTGTGGGAGATGGTGTCAAAGGCCACACTCAGATCAAGGAGGATGAGGAGGGAGAGTAGTCTGGAATCAGCTGCCATGAGAAGGTCATTAGTGATTTTGAACTATTGGTCTGCTTTAAGAAAGCAACCTGAAGATGTCACTATCTCCTGTAGGAATTTGCCTACAAACACACAAAAATTCTGATAATGGAAAATAATATTTAGCTGGAGCCTTACAGCACACAAAAAAACCACACCCAACTTCTTTAATTTGTTTGGATTGCACTGAAAGGCACTTGCATTCATGACAAATTTATCTTCAGCAGAAAAACAGTGACAGAACACTCATTTGCAGGCTTACCTGTGTCCATTGAGTGAAGCGTGATGTAAAGGCGTGTATCCTGAGCTGTCTGTGCAGTTCACATTCAGGCCCTTCCACATGCTGTGGAACAGAGAAACGCCAAAATTAATCAAAGCACACACAAGTTTAGGACTGCTTATACAGTAAGTCATACAAAGGTAGTCCTGACCAATTAGGATTCACATTCCTCAAATGTGTCAAATGTGTAAAGTATGGACAGGTGGAGGGCAGGTTGTGATGTTTTCTTCTCAGGCATTTAGCAACTTTAAGATGTTGAGTCACAATGTTTCCCAAAGTAAATTGTGTATGTACTGACAACTCTTGTGGGCCTTAGATTGAGAGAGCAATCAGAGTGTATTCAGTGGACTTAGTGAGCCGTGTGTGTGTGTGTGTGTTTATTTGTTTGTTTCCATTTTTTTTCTTCACACAGAATAATCCAGCTTTATTATATAAGGGTCCCAAGGTGAGCTGTATAATTTCTCATTTGGAGGCGACAGCCAGGAGAGTGCGATCAAAGTCCTATTTCATCACTCTGGCAAATAATGAGAGTGAATGAGGTCAATTCTTGTACTCACAAAAGGCTGAGCACGCAAATAAAATTACACAAAACAGAATCTTTTGAGGGCGGACAGCTACACAGAGGCTGAACACGCACTGAAATACAGATGACACACAAACACAAACACACACACACACACACACTAAAATCTACATACAGCTCAGGGTTTTCCCAGGGCTATAATTATATGACCTCTCTTTTCTTTTTTTTAAATGAACTCCTACAAGCGAGAGAAGTACTAATTAGCTAAATTCTAGCCTGAGCAGCTCTTAGCTGAAAAGCTGAAGTAACACACAATCACACACACAGCTATAAATTGTACTCAGTTTATGGATATAAGTGACAAAAACATGTTTCTAGTCACACACCCCCATAACCTCCATAACCCTGTGTCTCCCTATTTACTGATTTTGTCAACGATGCTTCCTGAAATGAAGAATTAAAAATCAATGCTCGCTTTCACAATTTGCTCTACAATATAAAAGCTGCACTTACTATTAATTCCTTTTATTTCATTGATCATATCTGTGGGGAACCACAGAAATGCTTCCTCTAGCAAAATCCATATAATAAACATTAGTTCATTATTTAAAAAAAAAATGCATTTGATTTCTACTTTGACTCTCACAGACAGATTATGTATCTCAAGAGGAATTTTCTCCTTTGAGACACTGGAGTAAAGCAGCAGCAGCAGCAGCAGAACATTTATTGGGTTATGACAGACATAAACACAATGATCAAGGTCAGTGACATTACGCAACGGCTGCATGCACACTAAACATGAACTAAAAGTGCTATTAAGGGCTGGCTGCACATGCACACACACATGCCTTGCTGTTGCTGAAATAAATGACAATCCATTCGCTTTTAAGGACACACACAGGCATGTACCTTGATGTGGGAGCAATGTATAACAAAGAGAGATTGTGAGGCAGAAAAAGAAAAAGAGAAACGGCGAGGCTTGCGTCTACTGGTTCAGCTGATCAGCACACACTGCGAGTGTTGGTGTTCGAGTCCATATCGATCATACTGCGCTACTGACCCCTTCCAGCACTGACCTATCCAGCCAGCAGGACGGGTTGTTAAAAAGAGCAGACTGACAGAGAATGAAGAGATAGGAGGACAACCAAAATTCAACGCATGTAGAGAAAAAGACGTGGAGCGGAAGTTTCTATTTAGTTCTGAAATAAATGTATGGAGATTTGACTCCCCTGATTCAGGAACAAGAAAACAATCTGATTCAAGCCTTCATTTTTTTTTAATACTCACAAGAAATAGTCACACCATTTGGTTGATTTTTTTTTTTTTTTTTTTTAAGCAAGACAACAGCTGGGAAAATGTAAGGTGACAGACTGCAGCTTAACAAAAGGCCAAGCAGCCTTTTCAAAGTGATGGTTTTGCTGTGTGCCAGTTTCTATAACGACAGTCCACACTCACCTAGGTACACCTGCTCAATTGCTCGTTGATGCAAATATCTAATCAGCTCAGCAACTTAATGCGGCAACTCAATGCATTTAGACACGTAGCCTTGGTCAGGATGACCTGCTGAAGTGCAAACCAAGCATCAGAACTGGGAAGAAAGGTGATTTAAGTGACTATGAACGTGGCGCGGTTGTTGGTGTCAGGTCTGAGTATTTCAGAATCTTCTGATCTGCTGGAGTTTTTCCACATAACTCTCTCTAGGGTTTCCAGAGAATGGTCTGAAAAAGAGAAAATATCCAGAGAGCGGCAGTTCTCTGAGCAAAAATGCCTTGTTGATATCAGATGTCAAAGGAGAAGGTCAGCAGAGAGGTTTCAGCAGGTTTGAACAGACTTTGAAAGCACAGACACACCCGCACACATATTTACCATTGGTGTTACCCCCAAAACAAACATGTACACCAATTCATTAATCCTTGCAGTACAAAGACTCTCTGGAAGAGGTGGATTCTTTCCACATGACAAACTCCCAAACACGCCGTATTACTGCTAAAACACAGCAGTCGCACGCTGAGGTATATCGCCATCATAAAAACCTGCACAAAGAAATCTGTGTAGCCACTTTGTGAGGGAATGAGTACAGTGAGACTCACGCATGCTGCAAACAAGATTTAAAGGCCAGAGATGAACAAGGTGTTCTGTTTATAGCATATTTCCATGTTTGGAGTCTACATGGACCGTGTGTCAAAAAACAAAACAAAAGTGAAACAAAATAAATTTAAAAAGTTTTTTTTTAAGGCTACTTTTATCATGGAGCATGGGGGATGAATTTAATAATTGCACAGCCTGAAGTCTGATGATTCAGCAGGTTGCCAGGTGGCAGCAGGGTGAATGGGCTGTGGTCGGGGTGTATATCATCTTTTAGTATGCTTTGGGCTCTAAGCAGACACCTAGCAGGGTTCCAGGGATGTTCAGGGCAGATTTAATTAGATGCTGCAAAGCCTCATGGTCTCAGTCTGTGCACATCTTAAAATAGTTGGTAATGTTTCCAGTTAGAATGCTTTCAGTTGCTCCTCTAAGGAACTTGGCATTAGAAATTTAGCTTAATATCTCCCAAGTTGTGACATACTGACACATGGTCAGGAGGCCTTTCTCGTCATATTTTAATGCTGCAGGTACTCCCCCTTGGTGTCATCTTCTGATGTGCTGAGATATCCCTTTAGTCTCATTTTGATAATGTGAAGAAGCACAAAAGCAAATACACAATCAACACAAGCTCGAGTCCTGTCCGGAACAGGTGGTTTGGGTTAAATTTACATCCAAATTACCCTTTTATATTTTTTAAACTTCTCCTTAGTTAAGATTATATTATCCAACAGTGATGTCATCAGGTGTCCGCTGACTTATCTCATATATTGAAACACTGACTGACCTCTATTGACTCTGCTTCACTAATCTGCATGTTGAAAAATTAGGCTTAAATGGCATCCAGTACATTGTGATGTGATTAGACCCTAACTGGTACAGGATTTATGAGACCAGTTCTGATATTTGGTGATTGAAAAATCCACTATTCTTATATATCAGCTGATATTTTTTCCTTCAGACACACACAACAGATTTCCCTGACATTTGTTATGTGTAGTTATTTATTTATGCGTTTACGTTCTGCCCGACTCAACAGAAAAAATATTGAAAAAATATTGCTCAAAACATATTGACTAGAGAGCAAAAAGTATATAGAAAAGCAGTCAATACTTTTGTCTGGTGGTCTGTTAGAAAAAAGCAATACTGTGTGCAGTCTCTTGTTGTAGGTTATGAGCTGTGTGCAGCGCGACCACTGAGGGAATTTCTCCTCTACCTCTACGACTGTAGCTGATTAACTGCTAGAGGCCTGACAGATTACAATATTATTCTTTCTTGTCCTAGTACTTATCTTAAAACTCATATATATTTATTTTATAAGCCCAGTGTAGAAATCTCAACTCTGCAACAGCATCTCAACCCCGTGACGATGGAGATGTATTTATCTTCACTGCTGCACAGTACATGTCCACTGCAGCTAAATTCTTCCAAAAAGTACAAGACACAGGGAAAGTGCCTTTTAGAAAATAAATGCCACACACTTTGGATAACAACTTGAACTTGGTAAACCCTTTTCTAATGAGGCCAGGTCTCTTATCACAGCTGTTCTCCTTTGCTCTTCCATGTTCCACCTCTAAATTCCCAAACTCAGCCTGATGCCCTGTCACTCCTCCATTGTTCTTTCACTAGAAGCATAAACCCAGCCAGCAGAGCCTAAATAGAATTAGAAGACAACTTGAGATTAGATAATGAAGGAGAGGTGGTGCTGCAGGAATGCAGACTCTTGGCAGATTAGTCAAATATGCAGACGACGTCCTACCTAATTAACCTCAGCAACGTGAAGGAATGCTCTGGGTAGAAATGCTCAGTCTTTGCATGCATGTTTGCATGCAGCTATTGCTACTCTGCTGCAATTTACATTAAAATTTAATAGTGTGCTTTCCTGTTTCTGACAGATCTCTCTTTTCTTGTGTCTCAACTTCTTCCTTGCTCAGGTCCAAACCCTCTTTTTTTTTTTTTAAAAAAAAAATCAAAACGCTGAAAGGTAAAGAGGTCAAACGTCATGAAGAGCCTCCCAGCAGGGAGAGCAATGCTGCCCTCTGTTTGAACCCTTCTTCAGTTACAGTCTGACAGTTACTCCTTGCCCGTGCATCACTTTTGCAGAGAAATACACCGACATGATATCACATAAAATGTGATATAGTAGAGATTGTTTAGGCCTTAGAAAATTATTCATGTTTAAAGCTCACCTTGCTGTACTGGATGCTAATTGGGGATGTGCTGAAAAGAAGCAAGCTATACAAAATTAGAAGGGAATGGAAAGAGGGGTGTCTCACGTACCTCAAGCAATTAAGAAAAAAAAAGCTGCTGCTCAAGAAGTGAGAGCTAAATTTAGTCTCCAACTCTTTAGAAATGTCATTTCTTATCAATCATTTCAAAAAGAGAACAAGTAATCTCTTTCAAGTGGGAAGACATTTCTCATTTTGGATGCAAACTTCACCTCATTTGGCATTTGAGAACCCAAGCCTTCATTTGCTGGGTCTCACGCACTATTGATATTAAAGCTGGCATCACGCTGCAGCAAAGTTCAGGCTACATCAAAGTGGAGAATTGTCATCAAAGGAGAAGGAACGAAGGAAGTGGGAAAACCTTTGTAGTCCTGGATTCTTTTTAAAAAGGAACCTCTTCTTTGTGGGGGAGTTAAGTCGAGTGAATCCAACAGCCTGTTGAAATTCACGCCACCTGATGTTCTGAAAATCAAAGGGCTTTTTCAACAGGAGACTCAACAACAGCAATAACTTCAGGGGAAATCAAAAAAGGAACCAATATGTGCTGAGGTGTGCTTGCTATCAGAGCAGATAAAGTCAGACAGGAAGTGGGCTTGCTTCATATCCTGTTTTGAACAAGAAGGAGAAGAGATACCTTCTGATTAAAAGCAGCCCTGCAGAAGCTCGCTAACTGATATGATCTGTAGGGTGTTGAGAATACACACACGCACACACTCCTATGTATGAGCATTAACTTTTCTTTTGAACTGGCCTTTGGTGCTTGAAACTGACTCACACACACTTTACACGTATGCCTAATGTAGCAAGTGTGCCGGTATGTCTAAGGTTTACATAATCGAGTGTGTGTGGTGTCAAAGTTGAGATTAGCTCAGCCACACAGAGAGAATCACAGTGCAGGGTATGTGGAAACTCTCAAAAGGCCAATTATATTTCTGCAGAGAGAACAGAGAATAAACCTGAACCCCACCATCTTTCATTTTTCCATCATTTTATTTTTTAGGGACCAATTTACTTCTTTAGTAGGTTGATGTAAGCTGCACAAAACTGTGCACACATTTGCAGCTGTATTCTACATGTGAGTGGAGAGGTGCTACTTCAAAGACGACAGCAGAAACAATCACATTTATACGCTCAAGTATGACAAATCAGTGACTTCAAAGGCCATAATTGTGCTTACACACACACACACACACACACACACACACACACACACACACACACACACACACACACACACACACATATGCACTTTTCCCTATAGTATGTAAATTCTTCCATGGTCTGAGCTACAGCCTGAACATGACTAGATTGTTAAGGCCAATTCAAATGAATGAAACACACATTTAACTTGTACCATTTGTACCAAACTACAATTTTTGGTTCCTAATCGGTCAAACTAAAAATAAGGGATTATTTTCCTGATACAACTCCAATTGCCGCTGCAATTTTAACAGATAAACTTAACTGATTTCCAAACCTTAGTGACAACATCAGAGTTACATTGCTGAAAGTTTAGAAAGTCACACATTTAAGGGTGCAACTGAATATTAAACAATTCAGACACTTGTTTGTGGGGTAGGTATTTGTTTTTCCAGTTTTCAGATAATTACTTCTGCTGAGGAGGTTGTCTTTTTTGGTAGCATTTTGCGCATGTGTGTCATTCTCTCCGTGAACTCGACAGCTTGAAAAGTTTTGAATGAATTCTGCTCAAACTTCAAACTGTAGGGGTGTGGAATAGGCTCAAATTAACGATCCATTAAAATTCGCCTTACATCCACCAAAGTCTTCAACGTCAACTTCATGATTTATTGGTCAAAAACTGACAAAAAAAATCTTATAACTTAGAAATTATGATTCTTACACGTGTGGTGCGTATTGTCAACATATAGAAATATATATAGAAAAATTTAAAATATGTAACATTTGACCTTTGATCTCTCCTTCAAGGTCGATAGATTGATCTGAAGGCCAAAGTGATGAGGCACCTGACATGTCTCAAACTCAGAGTAATGATAATTAAGATTTAGTTCACCTTACTGTTGCCAAATTGGTAACTTTGTTTCTCTGTTGCTTCACTGTGGTTTCTCTCTGAGTGATACTGTTATTTTTACACTCTGTGTATGATTTTTTCACAAATATAAAATCAGATATGAGCTCCCAGAACAAAACACATCGATTACTTCGCTGCTGATGAAGACCGACTAATAAACAAAAATGTATACATTTAGCCAGGTAGAAAGCTGAATTCATCTTCATTAAAAAAAAGAAAAAAAAAAAATCACTGTACTGTATATACAGTAATTATATTTGTAATAATAATACTGATAATATTAACTCCCTGAACACAGCACAACAGGCAATAACACATTACGCACGACGTGTAAAAAGGTTGCAGTGTGGCATCTTTTATAACAGGAATCTCAATTTCACTTCACATTCCCACGATGTCATGAAAAAATTCCCGTTCACACCCACACAACTCTAAAAGGCAATCCTGCTCTGCTTTTTCAAGGAGAGGTGTTCCCCTTGCTTCTCGTCTCTCTTCATCACCAATCTGTCACTGTCTACTGCTCGATTTCTGCACCAGTAAATCCACACCATGGTTGATGCAGGGTAAAAAATAAATAAATAAAGTCCTCGTATGTCAAACTGCAGTCTCTCACTGTGTGTGTGTGTGTGTGTGTGTGTGTGTGTGTGTATACCACAGCTGTTAAAGTAGTACTTAATTTTTTTATTATTACTACTAGCACTTGAATATTTGCAAAGGACATCATTTTTCAGTTTTGCAACACACATAAAAACTACATATTATCATCTAGTCTGTACTTGAAATTATCTCCTCACCAGCTTCTGGCCTAATTTGCTGAACTCATTCTTGTAAAACGGCCTCCCATGTTTTTGCATATTTAGCAAAACAGCAGCTTCCCTCAACAAAACTCCTTGTTAGTAATGTTGCTTGTTTGATTAAGCCGAAGTATCCCCCGCCCCTGCACCCCAACCCCCCCACGGGACTGCAACCAAGAAAAATAAATTAAAGCACTTTTTTTTTTTTTGGATGTCTCCTTTCAGTAAATGTTCTTCCCACTTTTAACAACCCTAAAAACTAAATTCAGTTCTCAATTATAGACACTTGTAACAGGTTTTGTTGAACTTAAGTAGATAAATTGGATTTTCTAATGCAACTTCTTATTATTGTGAAAATAGAAAAATGCTAAATCATTAAATATCAGAAGTTAATGACAGCAATCTCAATATGACAAAGTTTGGTGACTATACAGATTTTAAAAAATGCCAAATTGCCTTTTTAAATATTACTTTACTGACTTCACAGTCCCCATCAGATACTGAAGAGGCTGTAATTTCAATCTTCAGTCTAAAGTCTTGAAATTATCAATAATCAATACCATTTTCAATATCATGGGGAAAATACACCACAATGCTAAGGGAATAACAGTTTCTCTCTTTTTCCTTTCTCCCATTTAATTTTAGAATCAATATATTTTGAAAAAAGAAATCAATGTTTTTGTCAACATCAATTGGACAAACCTGAGACACTGGAGCAGATGCAGCCAAAATTAGAGAAAATAACAAAGCTATGGTATACAGATGTACTTGTTTGTTCTTAATAACTTGCAATGCCCTTTGTTACCAATTCTGGTCATAATTTTTTTGGACAGAATTTCCAGGAGCAGTCAATGGGAGGGGGGGGTGTTGGGTTCAGTAGTCTAAGGATCTCATTTCTGCTTTTTGCAGATGATGTGGTTCTTTTGGCTTCATCCAGTCAAGACTTTCTGTTCGCACTGGGGTGGTTAGCAAGTGAGTGAAGCAGCTGGGATTAGCAACTCTGAGTCTGAGGTCATGGTTCTCAGCTGGAAATGGGTGGAGTGCCCACTCTGGGTTGGGAATGAGTTACTGCACCAAGTGGAGAAGTTCAAGAGTCTCAGTCTTGATCACAAGTGAGGGGACAGTGGCACTGAAGATCGGCGGACTCATACTGGTGCGGCGCCTGCAGGCAATGTGGATGCTGTACTTATCTGTTGTGGTGAAGAGAAAGCTGAGCGTGAAAGCGATCTACATTCCTGCCCTCATCCATGGTTACAAGCTGTGGGAAGCGACCAAAAGAATGAGACTCCAGAGACAAGCTGTGGAAATTAGCTTCCTCTGAAGGGTGTCAGGGCTCAGCCTTAGTCATTAATAAGAAGGGACTCAAGAGCTGAGCCATTACTCCTCCAAATCAAAAGGAACTAGTCGAGGTGGTTTGGGTATCAGACAAGGATGTCTAGTTTCAGGCATGTTCAACTGGGGGGGACGTCCCATAGCAAACCCATGAGAGGCTGGAGAGATTACATCTCTTGGCTGCCTTGGGAATCTCTTGTGGTCCTCGTGGAAAAGCTAGAAAAGGTTGTTGGGGAAAGGCACATTCTTGGTGCATGGCTAAATGATACCAGCAGCCAGTTCACTTACCGTATAGTACCAGTCAAAATTTTTACTTAAAGTAACATCAGTGCCTATTAACGTCCAGATTTACTCTTTGACTACTTCTTCTCCAGTGCTTTTTGGAATTTTGTCATTATTTGCCTTCTAACTGTTTAGAGTCAAGAAACAGTGACAAAATAGCAAAATGTCAGTTGTACACAAACAATATATAATCTGTTAATTAACTTTATACAAGCTCATGTTCTTTTTTTGTTTTGTTTTTTTACCTTTAAGCATTTCATCCCATTTCCACTCTTTATATGAAGCTAAGCTAACTAGTAGCTTGACATAAGAATCATCATCATGAATCACCCAACTCCCCACTGGCATGCAAATATAAGCATAAAAATGCAGAGAGGTTGCTTCCTGATTAAACACATAGAAATTATTCTGCAGATGATTCATGAATGAATATGCAGTGAGTCACTGACAGATGCCCTAAAAGGCACAAAGATTAGATGACATGTTCAATAGGTTAAGAGGTCGCCACTTCCATCACAGGAAATAATTTATCTTTGGGTCAAACTGACCTCTGGTGCACAACAGAACTTGGAGGGTTGCTGTTTGAGGCAGTGGGTCAAATACACACGCACATGCACACACAAATGCAGACGCTCTCATTGCTCAACAATAATTAAAACAAGACACAAGTAATCGATAGCTGCACAGCTTCCCCGCAGGGATTTAGGACGTCTATTGATGAAGTTTGATCATTGATCATTTGCTTGTCCTGTGGGGAGTTACTCAGAGTCTGTAAAAAGAAAGGCCACATAAAATTCATGAGAGAATAGTGGCATCAATATTGAGAGAGGAAAATAAAAAGTAGCGTATACTGTTCTAAAATACTTTTAATGGCTGTGCTGGATGTGAGATCAGGTCAGTGCAATGAGGCTGGATGGGTTGCAATAATTCATGGACTGATTATCCTTTAAATATAGTGAAAAAGATGAATGGCTGCAACTGTTTCAAACTTGTTACTGTGCTGTTTCACATAATCTGTTCTCTCCCTCACACAGAAGCATGTAGTTTACCTTTGCATTGAGTGGAGCTGACACAGAGTCTTAAAACCCTCTTTGTATTTGTGTTTCTGACCTCCATGTTCAGAAACACAGTACAGTACAAGAACACTACTTTAAATGAGTACATGAAGCTATTACATGTCTCACAATGAAGAGAGTAAATCTCCATTTGTGGCTTAAGAATCTAATGAAATACATTCTAAATATAAACTGAATAGACACTCACGGCTATTTTATTAGGTACACATGCTCAAATATCTAAATCAGCCAATCACATGGCAGCAATTCAGTGCTTTAAGCATGACCTGCTGAAGTTTAAACCGAGCATCAGAATGGGAAAGAAGGTCAATTTAAGTGATTATGATTTTTAATGCTAGATGGGCTGGGCTGATTATTTCAGAAACTGCTGATCTACTGTGATTTCCCCACACATCCATCTCTGCGGTTTATAGAGAACGGTCTGAAAAACAGTAGTTCTGAACAGTGAAAATGCCTTGCTAATGTCAGAGGTCTGAGGAGAATGGCCAACAGACAGGAAAGCAAAAACTCAAATAACCACTGGTTATAACCAAGGTATGCAGAAGAGAATCTTTTAATACGCAAAATCTTGAAGCAGATGGTCTATAGCAGAAGAAAACACAAGATGTCATTCCTGTAATCTAAGAACATGAAACTGCAGCTACAATTCTCAGACTCACCAAAACTAAACAAGCAAAGATTGGAAAAAAGTTGCCTGGTATGTTGAGGCTTGATTTTTGCTGCAACATTCAGATAGTATGAACTACATGAAAACACAAATCCATCCTGCCTTGTATCAATGGTTCAGGCTAGTGGTGCTGATGTAATGATGCAAGGCCATTTTCTTGGCATACTTAAGGCCTCTTAGTACCAACTGAGCATTGTTTAAACACCAAAGCAAACCTCAGTATTGCTGCTGGCCATGTCCAGCTCTTCATGATCACAGTGTACCATCTTCTGATGGCTGATTCCAGCAGGATAAAGCGTCATGTCACAAAGCTCAAATCATCTCTATCTGGTTTCTTGAACATGACAGTGAGATCACTGTATTCAAATGGCCTCCACAGTTACCAGATCTCAATCCAGTAGAGCACATTTGGAACGTGGTGGACAACAAATCTGCAGCAACTGTGCAATACCATCATGTCAATATGGCCCAAAATCTCAGCTTCAATTTGTTGAATCTATGCTGTAAAAGGATGAAGCCAGTTTTGAAAATAAAAGATGATCTAACCCAGCACTAGTACTGGGTTGAACCCAGTCTGATACTTAATAAAGTGGCCAGTGAGTGTAAATTCACCCAAATGTCACTAAACTTTCACCTGAGTGTTGCAACTTGATGTATGTGGTTCACGGAAAAAAGGGGGGATGATGGGCTGCAAGTGAAAATGCACGTCTATGGTGATACAGATCTTATCAAAACAGGACATCAAAGAAGGGAAGGAAGCAGTTAAAAAAAAATACTGTCAAATGTTAGCCTGATGATATGATCCTCTGAAGTCAGCTGTATATGCTTTCCACTTAAACCCACATAGATTCATCAGAAAGATACATCTACTTGTCAGTCTTAAAAAAAAAAAACAACAACTGGCATTTTACCTCCCACCCATCTCCTTAAATAGAGGTGGAAACAGCCCTCTTCTGTCCTCAGCTGACTTCTGACACTGCACAATCTAAATACAGACTCTACATCAAGTTGGCAGCTTTTTATAACAAGGAGCACAAAGGTTTCATCTAAAAAGTAACCCCTCTAGAATCAGACTTTTTTTTAAAACAGGAATTCAGCTGGACAGCTATCAACATACAGCGACCCAAGAGTGCTGTGATCTCCAACCTTTTACAGTGCCAAGTCCTCTACCGAGTCCTGTTATAGGCACCCTCCTGTGAATGACCAAAAAATAATAATAATAATAATAATAATTAAAAAAGAAGAAGAAAAAAGAAGTTGAAATTCCTTTTTTCCCCCACTGTGAAAAAAAAAAAAACTGCACAGAAACCACTTAATCAAGTGGTTTCTGTGCAGTTTTAACCCAGAATGAATGTTAATTCAGAATGTTAATTCTGAATTAACATTGTTAATTCATTCTGGGTCACAACGCAGTCCCCACCAATCCAAATACCCATCCTGCCATCACAATAAAGGCTACACACAAATCTGCTACCAGATTCATCTCTACTCTTGTTGAAGGTTTATCAACTTCCAGATATTATCACTTTATGCCACTCTTTTAAACTGTCAGAACATTTGAAAAAAAACATTTAATTGCTTCCAGCTTAAATTAAGTGCAATATCATTCTAAATGTGAATGAAACAAGCAATAAGACTCCTTCAACGAGAAAAGAAAAATAATCATGGACGTGAACAAAGAAATGCTCTGACACAAAGAGAAACAACGAGAAGCTCATCCCTTCTCTCTTCAGCCTGAGACAGAGAAGTGGAAGTAAAGAAATGACCACAGTCTGCTTCACCGCTGCTGCCATTGATTACACAGCTGCCTTTCCAATCAATCACAATCTGGAGAGTTGCAAACAATCTGTAAGCGTGTGTGTAGACTGGATGTGTGTCTTCCTGAGGCAATTCTCCTCACAGTAAGTAAGTGACAGAAAGCCTTAGATTTCTACTTAACCACAGCCAGCTGCAATTCCAGCTAGCCGACCATCAATTTAGCAGCTCGGTAGCATTAGGGACGAGAACCGTTGTGTCCAGCACTCCGTCTAAATGAGATAACCAATCTATGTAGTGGATTGAGTCAGTCAATGTATTGATACAGTGCTGCATTGAAGTTCTTCAGAGCCACTGTCACTGGAATCAAATCATCCTGCATCACAATGATTTTTTTTTAAAAAGGGGGGATGAATAAGAAAAACTTTATTTTTTAACCACAGGCATGGTGACTTCATTATTACTGGATAATGAAGTAAAATAAACTCCATTATTCTGTATTTCCAGGTCCCTCTTCATGTGAAAAGCTCAGAAAAAAATGCCAGAGTAGCATGCCAGACAACTTCCCATGTCCAACACAATGAGCATGTGCTTATTAGAAATCCATTACGGATTTTTCATACATGGAAATTATTACTATAATGCATATTACTGAAGCCATCCCAGCAGCTATTATTCAGCTTCCATTTGCACACATGCTCTTTACCCCAAGGAAAATCTTAATAATAAAATAAATAAACTTTAAAAACAAACACACTCCTCTTCTTCTTGGCCATGTTTAGCACATAACCCCCAGATGTTTCTTTGTCATGTAATCTTCCTCCTGGTTCTTATGCGTTTACATTCAGGGACTAAGTTGCTGCCCTTAACTGTTGTATTACAATGTCTCCGTGTCCCATTAAAACCTCTAGAGACAACATACTGTAATGACAGCAAACCATTGGCTAGGCAGGTGGAGTTGTATCTCACATGGAAGGATGAAATGAAAGATGTTGTCTGTATGGATTTTGGTAGTTTCAGAATTGTTACACCCCTAATTATGACTCAACATAAAATGTGTAAAATGGATGTCTCCAACACATCTGCTTAATAATTTACATAATTAAACAGCAAGGAGCTGTAAGTTAGCCTATCCAACCAGCAAGAGATCATTGACTCAGTGATTCAAAGAACTGTCACATGCAAAATGAAAGCGAAAAAATGATCCTCGTGATTTCCCACAGCCCGAGATGACGCACTCTTTGTCTGAGTAAAAGTCCAAAAACTAAAGATATTCTGCTTGAAGTTGGAAACAGATCATATTTGGCATTTATGCTTTAATAAGTACTGAATGTTTTACTCAGTCAGGCAGTCATACAGCAAGAGGGTCCTGGGTTCAAAATCCAGTCTGAGGCCTTTCTGTGTGGAGTTTGCATGTTCTCCCTGTGTCCGTGTGGGTTCTCTCCTGGTGCTCTGGCTTCCTCCCACAGTCCAAAGACATGCAGTTAGTGGGATAAAGTTAACTGGTGATTCTAAAGTGACCGTAGCTGTGAATGTGAGTGTAAATGTGTAAATCTGTCTCCCTGTGCTAGCCCTGCGAAAGACTGGCAAGGGTGTACCTCGCCTCTTGCCCAATAACAGCAGAGATAGGCTCCAGCCACCCCATGACCTTAAATTAGATAAGAGTATTTAAGAAAACGGATGGATGTTTTAATAATTCATTAAAATATTTTTCAATTGATGATTAAGGCCCTAATCAGACAGACCTAGAGACCAGTTGGCTACCACCTGACAACCACAAGTTGCAAGGGAAAACTGATTATACCCAATTGGTGAGTGGTTGCTGGCAGGTGCGAGGTTAAATTGATTCCAAAAAGGTTTATGGTGCTGCACCAAAAATCTCGTCGCAATTGCTATAATCACTAGCAGATTGGTTTGCCCTTATCAGCAAACATTCGCCAATTACTATAGAAAGAGTGAAACTGAAGAGTGTGATGAAAAACAGAAATTGAGATGCTCTGCCTTCAAACTAAAAGTTGTGGTATTAAAACTTTATGCCTTTTGAAAGGTGTTGGTTTTAGCAGTAAGGCACAAGTTTTACTTTGAAGGCAAGCCATCTCTGCTTCCAGTTTGCATCACACTTGTTCAAATTTTACTACCACACAGCTAGTAGTTAGTGAGTGTTTGCTGATAAGTTGGGATCTTCCATGCAAACTACAGCAATCACAGCAATCTGTTAGCAGCACTCTCTGTGCAACCAGTTTCACCCAGCGACAGACAGCAACCTCCAGGTACCACTCACTAACCGGTCGGAGCATACGTATAGTATTTTTTACAGTACTTTACTGTTTTTAATGCAAAGAGAAGCCATTTCTTATGTGATGGCCACCACAGCATTTAATAAATCAACAAACACATTTCTTGGTTATTGCTAAATTCCCCTCGGCAGTCTGAAGATTTAAACATAGGACCTTTGCCACAAGCAGTCTGCTTTATTTTCATTTCCCTGCCAAAATCTCGCTCTAAAAGTACAAGACAAAAAAAAAAAAAATTTCTGAAATGTGTGACCCTAGATGCCTGCTTCCACAAACTGCATTAAACGTTTGCTCTGTTAACTTGGTTCAAGTCTGAGGTCAGTTCAACTTTGCAAATGCATTTTGCCCCATTGCCATTTCCTTCAGTATACAGAACATGTAACAGTGATCCTGCAAGTCAGTTCGGGCTAAATATCATCTGGCAACTTATCAGGTTAGTTACAGCCACGCCAAGTCCATCTTCATTATCCACTCTGCCATGAGGAAATTAGCCATGAAGGCTCAATGAAAATGGTGATAAAACGATATCAGTGGGAGAGTCATTATGATGAAAAGCAGGGTGCACTCTCATGGGTGCACTAAAGAAACAAAGCAACAGTTCTGTTTAGTCACAAACTAAACACTGACACTCCTGCTCTGTGTCCGCGGTACACTTTGAAACATTTTCAGACCACGTATGTACTGATTAGAACTTGACAAAGAATACAATGTATCCTCTGAAGGGGGTATGTTTGGATGCGCGCGTGTATGTGTGTGTGTGTGTGTGTGTGTGTGTGTGTGTAAAACATCAAGGCAGTAGCAGTGAGCCATGGCTATATAAGGTATCATAAAAGGCTGTGGCTTACTCAAAGGCTTATCCATATTTCTGTCTCACTGTTTCAAGTTCTCCAAATTTCTAAACACTGATTTTTTTTTTTTAAATGCTTCCTGAACTTGTAGACAGATGTGTATATACATGTATATATTTATGTATCTGTTATGTTAACTAGTGCATGCTCATGATACAATATTGTAGGTTCATGATACAATATTGTAGGTTGCTAGATGGTTCTGATATGGATAAGGACTTTCAGGGTTACATGATGTACCTGTGCGCCAAATTCAAGTCCTGGTGTTCTAGGAGGAGTTTGTGGACAAAGAAACAAACAGAGATTTTGTCTATTATTGTAAGATATATATGTGTATTTATACACTGAAATCTGTACAAATGCAAAGAATAACCATCCTTCTGCCCTAACATGCTCTCCACATCTATCCATGGTGTCTTTTACAATAGCAGCCAACACACCATAAA
Source organism: Archocentrus centrarchus (assembly GCF_007364275.1). Classification (NCBI taxonomy): domain Eukaryota; kingdom Metazoa; phylum Chordata; class Actinopteri; order Cichliformes; family Cichlidae; genus Archocentrus; species Archocentrus centrarchus. The sequence goes on along the minus strand of NC_044368.1, from coordinate 9,068,967 downwards.
ACTCTCCTGGGATGAAATAACAACTGCTACTGTGATGTGCACGCATGCTCGGTACGTAAACAGCTGACATGTTTATAGATTCCCCCCCCTCCCCCACTTTAAATAATTTTTTGTATTCTTGCCATAAAAGGCTTTAAAAAAAAAAAAAAAAAAGGATGTTGCACGCTCTTGTGCTGGACAGCTGTGCCTCCTTATGGCAGGCAAGTCTTCCCCCTTTTTTCCTCTGAGTGTGTAATAGGCTTGTCAGCAGGACTGCCGCATCCCATTTAAACTCCTCAGACCAGAGGCCCACACATCTGCTGCTGCAGCACTGCACAGGTAAACAAGACTCAAATCTACACTGAAACGCACACCAACTGTGCTGGGGTCAAAGCTCATTTGTCCTCCCCAGCTTGTGGTATTAAAGTTTGGGAAATTTTATAGACCAACACTTATTGTTGTGAAAAACATGCTCCAAATATGGAATTATCCAGATAAACTGCAGGGTTAAATATGGCTTAATGGACTGAAGAGGAAAACTGGGAAAGGTTGGCAATACCGTAAAAACATTTACAGAAGACAGAGAATTAAATAAATGAATGTGTGTACAGGTATAATTTGAAGCATCTACAGACTCTCAGAAATACAGTCAAAGCAAAGAAATATGGGTTTTAAAAATACATAAATAAAAATACAATACGGCTTTTTCTAGACATTTTTTCCAAACTCACTACTGAACTGTGTAATTTTTTAAAGCCTTTTTTTGTCATTCAAGTCAGACGTTTGCCTTCTGATATAAAAGCCTAATTTATAACAGATATGAGAAGTTAAATATCCCAAAAGGTCATTCCAGTACTAAATAGTTGAGATTGTATGGGAAAAATCCTGAATGTACTCATTAATGCCTACACAGCAAACGCAGGGCAGCAGGCTGTGCATTTTCTTTATACTGTGAGAAATTATATACCCTACGCATTTTGCACAAGAAGCAGACATTGGTATTCACTGTTGCTGTTCTAGCGTTTTAAAAAACACGTCCCTGATGCCTAACACTGCCGTGAAATGAAACTTGGATGAAACCTGCGGGCTAACTGGAGAGTCAGTAGCTGATATAGATTTCACAGCACTTGACAGTATGTCTACAGTTCATGTTATTCACAAGATTGAAATAAACATAAAAATAAGCTCAGAAGTAGTGTGTGTTGTTTTGAAAGTAAGGTGTTTTATTGCAAATGCCAAGAGTTAGTTGGGAAGATTGATGCTCGTCTCATGTTTGTAGGGTAAACATGAAGCTGGAGGCAGGAGGTTATTTTAACTTAACAAAAAGACTGAAAGCAGAGGGGAAAAAATGAAAATCAGCTAATAAATTCCACACACCTGGGCCTCTAAATCTCACTAACTGCTGTCAGTTTTCATATAGTTTTAATTCTGTCAAACAGCATACATATTGAAAATAAGTGATCACTTGACAGAGCAAGGGCAGCTGTATGCCACTGTTTTCAATCATAAGCCGAGCTAATCGTCTCCTGGCTCCAGCTGAATACTCAACAAGCTGTATGAGAGCAGTCTAATACTTTCTCATTTAAATGGGGAAGAAAAAAACCCTAATAAGCATATTTCAGTTTAACTCACACTGGGAAATTTAGAGAAGAAGAAGTGGCTTCCACTCAAACCATGCTTTGATTGAAAAACCACAATAATCCTTTAAACCAAGAACATAAATACAGAAAAGCAACATTTTTGTGTTTAGGCACAAAGCAGGGATTCATACTCCAGGAAGGGGGTAAATACGATGTTACAGCACTGTACCCACATTTGATTTTAGGCAAAGTGTCCCTTAAGGCCACAGCCAATATACCCACCACTCCTGCAACTTTACTGACTACAGCAGCTCATCATTTGAACTTTATTTGCGCCCTGCAGACACTGACTGTAAGTGCAACATTCACTGTCTGCTTCCATCTCACTCACTTTCTCCTTTTCCAACTCTTGGTCTCTAACTTGAAACAAAATTATACTTTCACAAGTTTTTCCCATCTTAGCTGCTATTCTTTCCTCGCTTGCCAATCACACACACACACACAAACACACACACACACACACACACACACACACACACACACACACACACACACACACACAAAGCCAAAGAGGGCTGACACACAGACATGTGCTGCCAAATTGTGTTCACACACAGCTGCATGCAATTACCCGCCACAAGAAGGTATTTAAACCATGAGGCTCTCTGGCCTGTGTTATTTATCAGATCTATCAAAATAGCTCTTCCATGGATGTCTATAAATCTGCCAAGTGTGTGTGCATGAGTGTGTGTACATACATGCTGTACGGCAAGTGGCGTCCTGCTTATGATACACCAGAGGGTGAAAAGCTGTCTCAGTTCTGTAAGAAAGGATACCTTTCTCAAAAAAAAAAAAAAAAATCTAATTACTTTCATTTTCAAATCTATAATGTGAATGTGAACCGAATGAGGCTAACCAAATCCATAAACCAGTGTTTTGAGATTGCTTTAACTCTTTCAAATATGAAGAAACATGAAATCATTTCAGATCTCATTAAGGAGGATTCAATCACTGACACAGGTACTTCAAAGTCAGAACTCCCAAAACAGAATTATAAAGGGAGACACTCACTCAGTCTAGAAGGTGATTGCATGAGAGGCAATTAATTTAAACCCAATTATGTCCACAGTGAATACAGGCCCTGTGCTTTCATCCTCTGCTGCTCCGAGGCTACTGCGCACTCTCCAAACAAATCAGCCTGAAAAGTACATCCTCACTGCTGCAACATACTGCACACGTATATGATGGAGGTGTGAGGCGGTCTGTGTGATTTCTTGCAACTATCTCAACAATAGTTCTGCTCTCCCCAACTTTGTCCTTGAGAACACACAGAGAAAGAAAGTGTTCTCTGCAGCACAGGTAACAAGCACAGCTTAACACAAGCCAGCTCTCTCTATTGTGAACCAGCATGCCTCTTTCAAGGCTTATTTTGAAACATTTCTGCATTTTAGTTCTTACAATCTTATTCATGCATTTGTCACATCCTGCCTAGATTATTGTAATCTGCTGTATCCTTGTGCTGATTGCAAAAAAGCCTCAAGCTCAGTCGGAATGGAACGGCAAAGAAAGCTGAAAGAAACCATCTACTGCACCGATACTTGAGTCTGTTCACAGACAGACTTCTTTGTTACCTTAGTTGCACGTATGTCTGTCTTCTACACACACCACCAATTTTTCCAGTGTGAGAAAATGTGTTCTTTGAATCACTGAAAAACTCTTTTCTAAAGCCTCGCATTTCTATAATCTTTTATGGGCAATCGTTTAAAAATTTCCACCTGCTCACCGTCATTCCAGCAACTGGCGATTGCCGATAATGTCTGCAGAAATTTTATGGGACGGGCAATGCCTCAATGAAGAGGTCATTGTGAAGTAGTATGTTAAGTAGTAGATTAAAAGAGTTTTAAATTATGAGACCAGCAAGCCAAAGATGAAGGGTACTCAACACACAAAATGTGGAGGTACTCAGCCACACATTCAGTTTTTAAAGCTAATCTATGATTCGATGCTGCATTTTACCACCAATCCAACAACCGATTGGACAGCAACCATTACGGATGGCTTTAATAGCTCATGTAGTGATGTTGGGATGATCAGATTTTGTAAACACTTGCGGTCTAGTCAACATTAACATTAACATTATCTTTTTATTTTTAACCATACTACCTTAATGACACCTTAAAAGATGGCTAAGGTGGCTATCAGGTATTTGCTAATAGTCAAATGGCATGTGCTCTGGCCAGGTTAACATTTATAAATGTTTAATAATTAAATGCTGCTGAAACAGGAGCTTTACTCACTATTCATAAAGACCAGGGTGTCGGTCTTTAAGATGCTTTGCCACGTTTGCTGTGCGCTGCTCATGTGTTAAGCTGCTAGTGTGTGTCTGTCTGCCAGTCTGTAGCACTACTATGTGAAGAGAAGAGGCAAAGACGGTACTGTTGGTATCGATACTGTTGCAAATGAGTATCTAATCTGATATTAATCAATTGTTAGTGTCAATTAGCATCCGAGTATCATATGCTGCATATGGTATATACAGTACTGTGGGGAGTACAGTCATGTTTTCAGAATTTTGGTATCCAAACGTACCATAAGTACTGGTTCTGGTGACATCCCTACACCAGGATTTGTCTCAACATTACCAAAAAGATGCAAGTGTGTCTTTAACTTTTTCTTATCTACGTTTACATTCAGCCTGGTATCATGAAATAGCATGAGTACAGGCCAATTTCCTTTAATCCTTTTAGGTTTTCACAGCACAATTTTTGCAGTTTGCATGTCAATTCATGCCATATATTTGGGACTATGACATCCTAACTTTAACCATTTTGTTTTGTCATGATTTTTTATATCATTTTACCACATTCCTAGTCTGAAAGTGACTGAAAGCATGCTCATGCAGCACTTTTACTTTCACACATTCACACAATGGTGACACGTGGGTTCAGTGACTACGACATGCAGGCTGGAGGCTCCAGAGGTCAAACCACTGACCTTCCGATAAGTGGACAACTTGTCTACTTCCTGAACCACAGCTCCCCTAGACTCATGTCGTGTCAGTAGAGCTAAGTAGTAATAACAATAGATGCTTTTTAGCACCAAAACTCACAAGATGCAGAAAACAGATGAGATCATTTGAATTATTTTGCGACAGAATAACTCTTATTTCACAGTTTTCTGCTTTGCTGAACACACCTGCAAATGCGTGAGCCTGACAGGGTGAGTACAGACACAACAAATGCCTGTGTCCCAGTTCACATCGAGCCACTTGTAATCCCATGGTCGCTCTCTCAAGCACAATGGTGGAACAGAGCGCAGTGCAATTTAGAGTGTACAGGGTTGTTTAAAGAGAAAAACAAGGACACAGCCCAGTCATAATGATCACTTCTCAGATTCACACAACCACGCACAAGGCACTGAGCGTGTGGACACATGCAACACACAGCCTGCCTCCTCCATCATTACAAATCCCCCCACTTACAGTGTGAAAGATGCCTCTGAAAAAAGGTGCAGACAAACAAGGGGCAATTACAGACCAGCATATAAATCTATGGCCAGCAGCCATAGTGAGGTAGATTGGAGACAGCCATGCAAAGTGCACACACTGTGAGCAAACTGTGTTATTATATATGCAAACAGCCCAACAGTTTTTACACATGCTATAAATACATGGCAGAGCAAGACCATAAAGGCCAGTGCATGTGCAGGGAAATGTGTCCTGTGAAATAGACATAATCTAGAGCTCATAAACAACAAATTCAACAACCTAAAAGGGTCATTTGTCCAGTTATTAAGATTATTAGGGCCAGAAGACTGCATCCTTCCAACATAAAAAGCAAAGAACTGTTTAACTTAAAGCCTCCCACAAAAACTTTGCTTTAAGACTGCTTGTCTCTGTACATTCAGCAGACGGTTATGTAATAAAGAAGTGGAGACAAAGAAAGCAAGGAGGGTCATGTTACTCCATGAATTAAGTCATTATCAGTCCCTATGCTTCAATAAATCTTGGTAAGAGGAGAGGTGCACAAGGCCTAAAAGGTATTTATGAAGCACTCAGAATCAAAGAGAGCTGACTGTAACAGTGTTTAATGCACTCTTTTGCTTTAGAGACTTTGAAACTCACTCAAGGAGATTGCAATGCAGCCACAAACACACAAAGAGTGCATGTTGAGAAAACATGTCAAGATATTTCATTTTCAGGAATTTTACACGATTTTTTTTATTTGCATGCACCACTCTGCATCTTTATGGGTTTTTTTTTTAAATCTCGCTTTTTCAAATGCAGAAAGTGACTCAGCCACATCGTGGGAAATGCCCTCTTGGTGCAAGTCAAAAAGGGTAGAAAGTAGGAGGGAAGCGTGGGAATTTCCCACGCACATACTCATCTGAAATGATGCACTTTCACGGGTACTGCGATTTTAAATAATAAGCTGTATTATGATACTGGTCATAGTGAAAAATTCTCAACATATAGGAACTGGATAGCTAGAGTCTCCACCTAGTCTGACTTTACTGCATGCCATTTCCTCTTCTGATGGTTGCATTTAAAAATAAAAAAAAAAAAGCCATCAACTTCTTGTTTGACTGTATCCCCTCTTATCAAGCTTCCTGCTGTTCATTTCTTTACTATACCAACTTCCTTCCACCTGTAATGAACTGTTGGCATTTCTGTGTTTTCTTGTGTAAAATGCACCACACTACTGAACGTAAGATGAAGTGACTGATGGCACTGAAATGAATGCTCAAATTTAAGATATCATTAACATCACCTGTCAACAAGTGCTGTCAACAAATATTCTAAAAATTTACTTCGAAATATACTACTTCAGACAACCACACAGGTTCCTATAAAAATAGACACCTGTTTGTGAAACTCAGTAAATATTTATGAAAAGACAAAGAAAAACAGCACTACTAGCAGCTTTCTTTTTCCACAAGCATGCACAGAATACAAAGTTGGATTTCCACCAGTATAGCTATTAGACAAAGTGCTGCTGGAGGGGTAACTGAGCATTATTCACCAGTGACACCACATAGTGTGCGTCAAAGTCGGAACATCTGTTTGGTGTAGGCTTAGGTTCAGCTCTTGCTGCTTCAGACTTTGGATACACCTCTACTGGGGTGAGGAGAGACAGAGAGGGGGAATGGTTCAGTTTGCTGTAATTGGGGAACACAAGTAGATGGATGTCAGCAGAGCGACTGAAGGCGAACAGTGTGAAGTTTGCCTGGTTCTTATTTATTGCCTGGGTTGTAAAATTCTTTTGTTGTACTCCTTCAGGCTGTTTTTACATGTGTAAATGACAGTGAACAGTAACAGTAAGCCAATCCCATACATTAGATAGCTTAAAAGTTTTGGAAGGTGCACAACATACATCTTAAAAATGCAAAATCCCACAAAGAAAGAAAGAGCGATAGATGGAAAGATAGACAGACGCATCCAGTGAAGACTGCAGGCAGACTAAATACATATCCTGCCCCAGTTTACTGGCAAGTTGCATTGGAAAAGATGCTTGCAGACATAAGAGATCCTCCTCCTAAAGGGAATCAAACTAAAACATGTCCAAAACATTGAAGATCTTCTCAGACAAGCTAAGCAGACACAAACAGAAAGGCATTGGAAAGAACGTCAGAAGTGCAGCATCAGTTATACGCTGACAGGCAGCGCACAGATAACCTTCAGCAAGAACTCACTGTTCTTGTTGAACCTTCACATCCAGCTCACTGAAAAGAGTATATATGTCCACAAATTCAGAAATGAAGTGACCATACAAAGCAGTAACACCAAGCTCAACACCAGGAGTGCATAAGACATCGACTTGCTGATCCACTTCACCAGGATTTTGAGCAAGGACATTGAAACACAGTTGTACTGTATGGTGGTGAAAAGAAGGAAGGTGGTCAGGACTGAAATGGTGGACAGCAGAGGTATCTGGGTATCACACAGTCTAAGAGGAACCGTTATGAGAATGCAATAAGGTCAGCAACAGCCAAACACGTCCAGAGCATAAAACAGGTGCACCCCACCAGTCATCAGATACCCAGCTGGAATAGTAGGCTGGACACAGAGAAGTAGCTCAGCATCCTGACACTCTACGAGCAATGAAAAGAGGGGAGGATGATTAGTGAGTGTCATAATCATGGATGAAACAATGAGCATCCATGAATACATTAAGAAGAATATAACTTGAGATTAACTGCTACAAGAGTGCCTCAGGCAGTAGAAACCAGGCAGTGACAGAAGAGGAAATACTGTAAAAGACCCAGCCCCTCAATGGGATGTACTGTTGGCAGATAGAGGAAGTTGCTGGCATCAAAACAATCCTACCAGTTCCTAAAAAAGACCAGCTTGAATGACAGCAAAGAGGCTCTGATCAAGGAAGCACAAAAAACAGGCCCTAAGTACCAGCTCCATAAAGGCAGGAGTCTACCACAGCTGACAGAAGACTATACAAAGTGTCCCTGAGACTGTCCAGCTCACAGTAGCAGGGTCTGGTGTGTGCTCTGAGACACAACCAAATGGTTGCAATAATGTACAGGAACATCTGTGCTGCATATTAATCCATATGCAAGTCCCCAAGTCCCAAATGAGACGCAATACACACCACAGTGGCTTTAGAGATCAAAATGAAACATGTCAAATAAAACTATAAGCATATTATGAGTCATTTTGATCTGTTTTACAACATTAGTGCGCAGGACCTTCAGAAAGCCAGATACTGAGCGAAACATAATGAACCATTAATCTGCAGAAAATTGTTTGCAGTTCACCCTAATAAGTTTCGATTTGCAGTTTTGAAATTTTTCGCCCTGTCATGTGGTTGCGTTACGCCTGCAGAAATGCCACAAATCACATAAACAGACTAATTTTAGCCTAAATATGTGAACAGACAATGGCCCATTTGATTCCTCTCCTTTCCTTCTCTTTATCCTCACTCTTCCACTGATTCCTACTGAATGCGCTCCAAGTTTCATGGGTATGAATGTCCACAAAGCGCAAACAACATTTATCGGCATTTGTCAATATTTTATCAACAACTGTGGCCACCGGAAATGCATTCCGAATTAAAAAGTGGAGTGTCACCGACTGTAGATACTGGAAAAAACAGCCTTACCACAAGGTCAGTGGCCCAACCTCATTTTACACATACAGAGAGGCCTGTTTCTGTTGAGTCTTTGCATAGTCTTAATTCAGGCATCATCTTAATTTAGGCAGGTCAAAAAGGCAAACTCAGGCCATAATTATGACACATAAGAGCTGATGCCAGCCCACAATAGCTGATAGCTCAACTGATATCCTTCTAGGTATCCAGGTAGGAAATTTCATATAGGATGCATTATTCAAGCTGTTTTAGCCTGCCTACAGTTACTGTGCATCTGCAAGCTGCTTTGCAACCCATTCATCCCTGCTCCATTCTGTGCTGAGGTCTTGCTGCTGCTCTGCCCTCCTCAGGGTTTCTATGTATGGAGGCAAAAGGCCAGAAAGATCCCAGAACAGTCATACCACCATTAAACCAGATGAAAATAATAATCTTGTTTTTACTGTAGGGCTCCTGACTTAAGTATAAAAAAAAAGTGACAAATGTTGTATTTGACCTGCAAATAAAATACTCCTTAATACTAAATAATCTCTTACACAATGCCCCAATTTCACCACAGGAATCATTCGAGTTTCATCTCATGGGCTAATTTGCAAAACTAAGGCTTTAAAGCCTTTACATAAGTCTCAACATGAGTCCACGAAATTGGTCATCATTCAGATTTCTTCAGCATTCTTCATGCGTCACATGGATAGCAGGAGTGTTAGCTGAGCTGGAGATTAAAATGCAAAAACTGTTACGTCTTAAAGAATTAAACTGCATTGGTAGTCATTGTGATTCTCCTCATCAAGCAGACCAACTTGAGCTGTATGGGAGAGGCTGATGGAAGGAAATCCCTACGCCAACACACACACACAGACACACACACGCTCTGCCTCTCTTTCGATCTCCAGCTTCTCACTGCCTTCTTCTCTCATCCCCTCTCATTTACCTCCCACCACTGTCCCCACTTTGGGTTTTCTGTACCACACTGCAGGCTCTCCAAGGCTCCTCCATTGAGTCCTTTCTAATTAACAACAGAAGAGCAGAAGCACAGAGAGAAATAGGAGACATCCCTGCTTATAGAGGCAGCACACACATAGAAGCACACAAACCTCTCAACACATACTCATGGAGGCTCATGAAAAATGCATACACACATGGATAGGTCTGTACTGTACTTCCAGAGCACATACTGTATAACCTACTTAATATGGAGCACTGAAGAACACCAGGAAGAAGAAATGCTATATGTTTGTGGTGGTCAGAGCTTTACTCTAAAGAGGAACTCTTGAACTGTCAGTGTTAGTAAAAAATATGCAGAGGATGTGAGACTTCTCTGTAGTTTCAGAGCAACTGATTGCAAAGTTGAAGTCCACAAATCCATACTTGTGATTGATGTGGGACCACTATGCTAAATACATTTAAGAAGCAAACATAATCAATCACAGCCTTGGCTACAGATGCTCTGCAAGCTGCACTCTCACTCCTCACTGTAACACCGTGACACTCTGCTAAGTCCGCTGAGGCTGCAAAGTGGATAACTAAGGTTTCCTATCTCAGTTCACCAACTTGGGTCACGATCAGGTCAGCAGCATGGGTCAGACTTGTCACAGCAGTGGTGTAAATTTGATAATGGCTTTACTGAAAGGGACCAACCCACATGTTTGTTTCTGGTCCAGCAGTGTGAAAGCTGAAATTTAACAGCTACAAAGATAAATGTACAAGGCTGATGCCATTCTCATCCCTGTCCATTAAATATGAAGATACAGGAAGTAGTCAACTTTGGCCCCAGTCACTCAGGCCTAGAGACCAGTCGGTGACACCCTGGCAACTACAAGCCGCTAGAGAAAATGCTATACGCAGCCAGTTGGTGGAAGGTTGCTATCAGTCACTAGGTGAACCTGGTCACAAAGAGGTGTCAAGTGGTGCACCAAAAACCTCTTTGTGGGTGCTTTCGTCACTAGCAAATTGAATAGGTTGCCCATAGTGTGAATCGAAGAACCCAACTTGTCTGCAAACACTCGTCAAGTACTCTCTGGGTGGTAGTGAAACAGACCATTCACCTTTAAAGTAAAAGTTGTGCCTCTTGAAGAGGTAAAGCACAACTTTTGTTTGACTTCCACTTGGCAAGCAGTTGGCAAGTCTTTGCAGACAGGTTGCTGGGGAACCAGTCTCATGGCCTGTGTGACTAAAGCCTTAGATCTACATAAATGCTGTCGCCATGTCCACACAAATACATTTTTATTAGCTTTTGCTGTGTTAATCCTTGTGTCCAGACTACCCCAGAAGACTTTTTGAAACATGTGCATAAACAGCAGTTTTTGGAATGACATCCAGGTTCAATGCATGACATCTGCTACGACTACTGGTACTTTCAGCATGGGCAAAATATTACCAACATTGCAAAATTATATAATAAACAGTCTTGTTTGACAAAAGGGTCATTTCATGCATCAAACTGTGTTCTTTACTGTGTTGTTCTGAGCACTTTTTACTTTAGAGTAAATGGATATTTTGAAATGCTTTGAGAAATAAGGGAAGGAAAAAAAGGTGATTGAGTGTAAGCTCAAAAATACACACACACACACACACACACACACACACACACACACACACACACACACACACACACACACACACACACACAGATACCATTGTATATTTGTAAATCAAGTGGTACTTTTATAATTTAATTTGCACCTGGATTTCTATTGATTTTTCAGATCCAATTTCCAACAGTTTGCCTTCTGGCTGTTTGTATTTGAGAGTCAGCAAACAGACAAAAATAATCAGATTTTATAGCCTCATAAATCTCATTTATAGTAAGCAGTACAGGCTGTAAGCCAAAGTTTTTAAGCATTTAGACTGGCGGGCCAATAGATCAGATGTTTATTCAGCATGTAATTGTTTTGAGATTGGAAAGACTGTGCAGCACAAAGCTTTTACAGTACATTTACTTTTGATGACATGAACATGACCGTGCTGGGATTTGAGACGCATGCTGAGTCAAAACTCTCAGAAATGCTGCTCTGAGTGTATTAACAGTTTGGTATAGTTCAGCAGTGACCCAGACAAACCCACACCAGTGTGTCATGCTGAAGAGAGGTCTGTGTGGTACTCAAAGCATGCTAAATATCATTTGATACGCTTCCATTTGCCGCACATGGCCTTGCTGGCATAACTGCACCATGTGTTAGATTCCCGCAGATTTACAGTAGAAAGGGGATGGAAATGTGGAATGTGCTGCCTTGAATGTGAGTAGGTGCAGAAAATCCTCAGTGTGTTAAACTTCAAAGATTCAGGCTACAAAATGTGACCAGTGGGAGATACACAAAATACTGCTGTGTCACCATCCCAGACAAGCAGTCTTATGTAATAGAACACCTGGTTGCAGTAAAAAAGTGTATATACAGGAACTCACCCATAAATCCCAATGCATTTTTTTTAAATCCCAATGCAAATCATTCATCAAAATTCCCAGTGTATCCAGTACTGCGCAACAGTCTTCACTTATTTCTTTAAATGTTGTGTAGCGTAGTGATTTTTTGAAACATGTGCCAACATACATGTAAATACAATTTATAAGGAAAACCAGCCTGTACAATTTTAGCATAAGTCAATATTTATGAACACCTTTTTATTGTTCAACACAGCCTGAACTCTCTTAGGCAGTTTTCTTGTAATTAAGTAGTCTCCAGGAATAAGTCTCCAGGCTTCTTGAAGTATATTCAAAGCTCTTCTTTTGGCATCACAAAGTTCATTTATGTTTCAATGATTCATATGTCAGTGTTAAGTGGTTTAACAAACAATAAACTTTTTTATTGTTACAGGGACTGTGCAGAAAAATAAGTGAAAAAGCAGCCAATGTCCACAGAGAAACTTTGAAAGACCTTCAGAAAGCCTGGAGAACTATTGCTCAGGACCACTTATAAAAAATTACAAGAAAGTCCGCCTCCTTGAAGGCAAAGAAATGAGGGACAGGTCGAAACGTTTCCACAGTATTGTATATCTTTTTGTCCTCTTCTTGTCTGTGAGTCTGTTTACACTAGGGAAAACAAAAATTTGGGACATGACTATTGTTCCACTGCCCCATTCAAACACATATATTGGCCTTACTGGGGATGCCAATATTCATAATATTTGCCAGGATGAATACTTTCCATAATTCTCAACACCAAATTTGACATTTGATGCAAATCACTGGCTTTAAAAATGAAATTTGTCACTGATTTTAAAAAAAAACAAAAACAAAAAAAAAAAACTGCTGAACATACAGTGTTGGAGCACATAAAACACTTTTCATGTAATGACTGAATGTAATGATGGTAGTGTACTAATTTTATGAGCAACATCTGACAAATGTTACAAGCATTGTGAATCTTGTGTGTGAAGCAATGCCACATGAAATACATCTATCACAACTGACAAATCATAACAGCAACATTTCTGGATATGAATATTTTGATAACTTGTTAATGCAAAGTTAAGCTCACTCACCTTCAGTTCTGATAACAGACCCTTATGCCTCAGTCTGACACTGGTTTGTTCAAAATGCTCTGCTACAGCCAGCCACTGATAACCTTTCAATGCCTAAATATCTCTGTACTGAACTCAGAATGTTTTTTTCTTCCACACGTCTGCAAACCTGCGGCTACAGCTTTGCTCACTGCTGCATGTTGTTGTTATTATCCTGTATCTTCATACCTACAGCATCAATGGTACATTCAGAGAAATAAGTGCCTCTGAATGCCCCTGCTCCTTCTGAAGGTCATACTAAGCTAGTCAGGCTGGGCTTGACATTGTTTTATCATGCTTTTATAGCATGATAACATGGTTAAAGTCCTATTGTTTTTGCAATTTACAGTCCATCAGCCAGCTATCACGGCAATCAAGTAATGTACTTTATTTGTCATGGGTTTTTTTTTTTTTTTGTAAATCTCAGCAAGCAGTGACAACCAACACGAAACAGTTAAAAAAAAAAAAAAAAAGGAGGAAAAAAGACATCAATGAACCTAAGCATTGCAGGACACAACTATGTACAAGGCCACATATACCGACCGCCCAGCTGGCATAGCTACTTATTAGAGCACCAAATGCTTATTACTTCTAACTACCGTATTTTTCGGACTATAAGCCGCTACTTTTTTCCCCACGTTTTGAACCATGCGGCTTATAGCCCGGTGCGGCGTTTCTGTGGATTTTTCTTTAACCACCAGGGGGCTCTTTAGCAGGATATGAATCATGGGACGTCAAAGTTGGAAATCAAAGAAGAAAGCGCCAACAAGTGCTAGCAGCAGGCACAAAAGAGATTTTTTTCAAACTCCCTCATCATGGAAACCACAAAAAGAACTTCCTATGATGCCGCTTTTAAGTTGAGGGCTATCGACCTGGCACTACAGGAGGGAAATAGAGCCGCTGCACGTAAGCTCGGCGTGAACGAATCAATGGTGAATTGACTTGTTATAACTCAAATTTGGGGTTGTCTGTCCCCCTCTGCTGAGTGCCGAGTAATTGTGGAAAACCGAGAGCGGCGGAGATACCAGCGGCTTATAGCCCGGTGCGGCTTATATATGTACGTTTCCAGTTTTTTCCAAAAAATTTGTAGGTGCGGCTTATAGTATGGTGCGCTCTATAGTCCGGAAAATACGGTATTTGCTACAAACATCAGTGCCCAGCCACTGCTGGAATGAGATGGGTAGGTTTCATTTCCAAGAAGAAAACAATAGATTCATATTATATCAGGAATGCATGATTGGACTAATGAAGGCCAACTGGAAAATATCACCCAATCTTACTTCAGAGAGGCCATTAAAGTCAGAAAGTAGAGTCAATAGTCTAGCACATTGTTGGCTTTGGTCTTCTTATGCAAAAGTGGCAAAAGTACAGGCCTTTTTTACTTAAGTAGAAGTACAGATACTTGTGTTTAAAAAAAAAAATACTCTAGTAAAAGTTGAAGTACTGATTCAACTTCTTTATTCAAGTAAAAGTGAAAAAGTACAGGCTCTGAAATGTACTCAAAGAAATTAAAACTTAGCTCTTTGAAGGATCTTTCTACCGGGTAGTCTTGTGCAAAGCTAAAGCCACCACACCTAAACAGAAAAAGAAAATGAGAACAGTCAGGGGTTAAAGTGGGATTCAGCAGGCGGGGAACCCCAAGATCAGCTGCAGTGGCTCAGCGTGGGGAAAAGAATCACAACTCAAATTAATTTCTAATGTGAGCGCCAACAGATTTTTTTGTGTGTACAGACTATGATCAGCTGACCTGTGCTGCTGCTCTGAGATTTACTGCTCTTTGTGGATTTATACAACTGAATTCAACAAGATGTCAGCAGATGTTTCACAAGCTATCTTGGCTGATTCCCATCCCTTACACTGACAGTACACTGTTTATACTGTCTTTATACTCGACACTATAGAGTTGGTATAAAAGGTGGAATTCAGTGACTGAATCAAAGCAGCATCATCTTAAATTCTGATTCATCTCTGCTACACTTGATGTAACCTAACTGTGACCATGAAGCCCACAGCAGCTGTGCACCAGTCCAACACACAGAGCTTTACTGGAAATTCACTACAATACAACAAGCGGACCTGTTTATCCTGCAATAAACTGCAGTATTTTAATGCAACCTTTGAACAACAGAAAGTTAGCATACCCCAGTTTCTTTTGCAGGATGTTTCATTATAAGAAAAAAAAAACGCTTCGCATCGTATATGGAACCAATATCTGATTTAAAAATGAGGATATCACATGTAAGCTTTAAATTTCCAGTTTATAAAATGCCACTGAGCAATCCTTACATTTAAATATAACCGCTCTTCTTCCTCTCCTCTCCTCTTTCTTACATCTTTCTCCATCTCTGAGTGAACTTCTCTCTCATTCTTTTCTCTCCCTGGAAACACAGCAGCTGTGCCTTTAGCTCGCAGACACACTGTGTGACAAACTGCATATAAACAGTTTGTCTGTTTGCTGATATTTGTTGAGCTGATATAAGCATTGCATTTGAAATGACCTGCCAAAAAAAAAAAAACCCCAACAACAACAAAAACACGCATTATTCCCTATATGCTCGCTTTTCTTTTGTAGCGCTAGCTGGATGCTGCAGTACTGAGACCACAACATATGGAAATCTGCACAGTTCCAGATCGTTCCAGCCCACTTTAACAAGAGTATGGTGCTATAAATGACGCATAAATTATGTTTTTGCCTCCGTCATCTCTTTGTATGAGATAAGCCCCAGTGATGCATACAACAGGATTGTCTTTTATGTTATTTTTCCTCCATTTAGGTTCAGATTAGTTTGTTTTTTTAAAGCACGCAGAAATGCAAATAAACATGTCCCTCAAATATGTTAAACCTAAAGTAATGGGCCTGCTTTGAAAATGTCAGGAGAAGTAAAGTGTATAAAAATGTATGGAGTAAAAGCAAAAAGTTGATAGAAAAATAAATACTCAAGTAGAATTTTCAGGTATCTGTACTTTACTTAAGTACATTGATGAAGGATTTGTACATTGTTACTTCCCACCTCTGTTCTCATTGAATTTCTTGGTATTGACCAAAATATCTCCAGCCAGGCCATCCAAGACTCAGTTGTTTTTATTACAGGTATCCTGGGACCAATTGTGGAAACAACTTCTTTCAAGCACTAGACAGCAACAAAAGGGAGTCATTGAAGTCATTGTGATTCACCCTCTGAAGGCCATAAATACATCTTCACCAAATTTGGTACCAAAATCTATACAACAGTTAAGATATCTCACTCTCTATTTAAAGCATTTTACCAACAAACTAACTGGTCAGCATGTGAAATCTGAGCACACATACACCACAAATGAATAGAAAAAGCATGGGTATACTGTTCTATATTGGGCCTCTGAATCAGCAGCAAAACATCCTTGGGACAGCAACACACACACACACACACACACACACACCCCTCTCCCTCGCCCTATCCCTCTGACCCCTCTGTTTTACCCCTAGCGGTTGTCTAGGAGACAGATCAGACAGTACAGCCTGTCTAGTTTAGAACAAGCCAGGAAGTCTGAGTTGATGCCAAAGACCTTTTCACCAAAAAGAACGACATACACACAAAGTAACAGCAAATCACAAAAGGTACGAAAACACACTCCTCTAGATGCACTCACTGCCTCTCTCTCACACACGCTTGGATGTCCTGGAATATGTGACTCAGCAAGACCCACAGGGGCGCAAAACAGCGAAGATGGATGGCATCGCTTAACAACTCCACACACTGCAAAAAATGTCTGAACTAAACACCTTGACATTTTTTTCCTAGGTTTTCTTCAAGGGATCTTTATTCACCTATTATATGGCATTAGAAAGGTATTGACTACCATGATCATTCCGCCTGTCCATGAAGCAAGTACGGTAAGATATAAGGAAAACAATCCCAAACTTTCATTGTGTGAGAAAGATCTTAACGTAGAGTTCTTTTCTAAATTAGTAAACTTCCACTAGAGCTCAATATGCTAATGTAATGGTGTTAATATGCTGCTGTTTACCAACATAATGTTAGCATTGAAACCCGACTTCAGTGATTTTAGCGGAGTCATGATTTTTTACTTTCTAGTTGCAAAGTTAAGGACTCACCACAGTCGTTACAGGTTATGAGGGCAGAGTGAATTTCTGTGCAAGCTTTCATAGCAACGGATTCAAGATTTTTCAACATATTGCTGGAAGAAAGCCACGGGATCACAAAAGTCAAGAGCTGCCATCTTCTAAAGAACATAAATGTCTCAGAAAAGGGCGATTTAAGCACTGACCACAGGGGTGAACCAAACAGCTGACGATCCTGTCTTTACACATCATCTCCGGAAATGTTCTGAATCTGAGTGGCACAAATTCCTCTTTCTCATATTTAGCACAGAACAAGGGATCAGATGCATATTCACAACTGGAAATATTTTATTTCTGCATAGACGGCAACAGATTTGTCATTTTCAATGTTTTAACACAGTTAATGGTCATGTTATGACAGACTATGTCAGCTTGACCTCATTTAATTGCAAACTTATAGCAGACTGACTCCATCTCACTGCTTTATCGCTGTCTTGACACACCAAAGTCCATTTCAAATGCAACAAGATCACAACTTCATTGCACACAGTCACGATAATTTTGGTTGTGACACGGTCTCCGACTACTATTTTCCCTAGTGTGACTGTAGCCTAAGAGGGCTGCCTGGGAAGAGTGTGCAGGAGGAGGTTTGGGGGGAATCATGCCATGTTGCTCCAAATATAATAGGCACTTACATGCAATATTCTCACATGAGCACAATGAACAACCACAAAGACTATGGAGCTGGCAGATTAGAGACCAAGTTAATGAAAAATTAGCATTTTTACCTGCTTTAGTGTGGGTATGACTTATGTGGGCTGATCAACAAAACGAAAAAAAAAGAAGAAGAAGAATGAACACAAGAAGCGGGTGATAGTTGACCAGGTAATTAAACTGGTAACTCTTGGTGCATTTTTCTTTTTCATTTCTCTTCTCATCCCCATCTTCCCTTCTTTCTCCTGCTTGCCTGCTCAGCCTTGCATGGACATCCTGAATACTAACTAACTGGCTCTGGGCTGCAACAAGCATTCACTGAGCAGGCAAGCACTTACCAATCCTGCAATCATCAAGCCGAGCTACATGTTTTGTAATTTAATTGAGCCTATGTAGCTGGTGTAGTGCATGTATTTGCATGTGAGCAGTGGAAGCCCCCCCGCATTCTGCTGCCCTCGGTGCTTCTTGTTGACTGGGGTAGCTATTATCACAACCAGGCAGATGTATGAGGGCCACGGATGAGAGCGAGAGGGGCAGAAGAGGCAGGAGATATGGAGTGTTGCATAGTGTCAAGCTGAAAGAGAGAGCAACAGATTTGAATTTCTTTGAGCTGAATTAATGACTATTATTCACAAGGGGCCAATCTATGTCACAATAATGTATAATTTTTTTAAATTCACAAGGGCTCATTTGGCATCAAAGCAAATTCACGATTTGGTTAAAAATAATTATTAATTGAAATTTATAAAAATGAATCATTTGTCAGGCAAAAAATATTCACTAGTTCCAGCTTCTCAAATTTTATATAATTTAAATAAGTTTTACTTCCTGTGGCTGGTCACTCCAAAATAATCCCTTGATTAATCATTAGTAAAAATAATCTACATTCTTCGCTCAGAGTCATGAAAATTAAGCACTGGAACATGCAGACGCTGTAACTTGTCCCTTTAGACCAGCAGCTAATGGTTTCTTAAGTGAAATACAAATACACTGAAGCTGCATTTAATTAGTGAAGGACTCTTTAGATCACCGTTTCAGCCTCAAGGCTTATGACCACTTTGAGAATCACTATGGGAAGACTAAAAGAAGCTAAAAGAATACTATAAAACACACTTTATCAATCAATATCTGAATTAAACAAACTACTAAACTACAGGACTCTTTTCATCACTGTCATATCTCGTTTTATCGTTACAGATCAAACTACAGGTATCCTTGCAAAAAAAAAAAAAAAAAAAAGTTGCATTCATGTGTGTATAAATATAAAAGCAAACACACACAGAAGCCGGCATGCTTCCTCCTGATACTGGATGATATACATTTTCATTCATAGATAGCATGCAACACACCAAGTTGCAGGTTCGCTTTCAGATGATGCCAGCAGTTCACATTTTCTGCTTCACAGCATAAAATTAGACTTTGATGAGCACTACTGCACATGATCTGATGTTAGAAATGAGGATCTGCCAACAGCAACCACTGATAGAGAGGAAAAGCATGAATAAGAACAATTTTTTTTTGCACCAATGTAGAAACAATTCATCATAACAATACTTTCTGTCTGCCAAGTGTATCTTTTGCAGTCATTGTTCTTCCATGCAGCCACCTCTTTTGTGCAATTAGTCAAATACTAATTCATTCACGGCCCTATTCATTTTTATCTCCAGTGCCTCAATTGCCTGCTCAACTCTCCCTCAATGTTAAATATTGCTGGTGTGAACAGGGAAATTACAGTTGTAATCAATTCTTTTGTCATTCACATTAATGAGAGAGTAAAGTTGCTATCGTGCCAGCCAGCAGAGCAATTATTAACACTCAGCATTACAGCGAGGGCTCAGAAAAGAAGAGGGTGGGAGGTTATGTGGAGGCAAACTCCATGCACCATCAACACACCTTCTTGGTTTTTTTTTTTCCGTTTTGCAGTGTGCTGGCAAGCCAAAGCACCGCACAGTTATCCACATGATTCATAGGCAACAAGGAACGCTGCCAGGGAGGACTCCTCCATAACAGATCGATAAAATCCTGAGCTGAGCAGTGATTTAACTCCCACGTGGCCATCACCACAATAGGACAGCAGGGAGAGCCCTTTGGATTGTGGGAGAACTTCACAGGACTGTGGGCATTCTGTTTTGCTGTATCATAATGTTCTTTTTCACTCCAGAGTTATATCAGAAGATGGACGGCATTTTCAACTTAAAATGTTTAAATTTTGACCTAAAAAAAAAAAAAAGTCAACCTTTGCATCTCAGCTTTATTACTTTTTACATATTTGTTTTTAATGCCATCCTAAATTACAACTGGAGTTACCAACTCCTCAAGCTTTATTTAACACAGACTGTTCTCCTACACTGCCAAAGTACCAAAACAAACACGAGAAATAAAGTATCTCTCGCGTATTAAAGCCTTTATATATAACGGGAAACATAAACTGACCTTTAAAATGCCAGAAGTCACAGCAGTTCTAGGGTTTTTCATTTCTATGTAATCAAAATTTTACGAATATCTCACCATCTGATCTTCAGTTTAAACATCTTCCAGCTATTAGAATATTGTGACCTTAAAAAAAATAAATCCACCTGAATTTTTTTTATTAAAATCCAAATAAATCTGTGCACTAGAGCTCTAAAAACAAGGGTTTTAAGAGGAGTAAGGAGTTGTAGAAAATCAGAATTCTAATTTTTTCATTCATGAGATATTTTTACATCCTTTTTTGAGCAAAAATTAGTCAGTTAATTGATTAGTATAGACAGTGCTTCCAATCTGTTTTTGAGACCATTAAAATCATTTATCCCCTTCCCCCAATTCAATTTTATTTATATAGCAGTAAATCACAACAAACAGTCACCTCAAGGCACTTTATATTGTAAGATGATACAATAATACAGAGAAAGCCAATAATCAAATAGTCCCCTATGAGCAAGCACTTTGCGACAGTAACAACACTGACATGTTTGGACATAAAAGCTACAGCCAGAATCAGCCATTTTTACCATAGATTTTCAGTGTTCTCAGCTGGTCAGCTTCACGTATGTTGGAATACGAGCCAGTCTGTTTCATGCATGACCAACACACACACACACACACACACACACAAATGCAGGCAAATAGTCGCACACACACTCATAGCCACACAGTAACATGTGATTAGCATGGAAGCTCTTAACTGTGAGTGAAGACAAGTTTGTCAAATCAAACCACAAAAATGTTCATAACAACAAACCTAATGAGACACTTAAACCACCCAGATGAACTTGCCCAGTTTGAAGAAGCTAATGAAAGGAAACTGGCTAAAGCTGAATCTAGCCAGAGCTAAAGCCTATCTAACACAGAGAGACAAACAACCATTCACACCTATGGAAAATTTAGAATCACCGATTAACCTAACCCCACTAACTGCATGTCTTTGAACTGTGGGAGGAAACCGGAGTACCTGGAGAAAACACAAGCAAACACAGGGAGATCATGCAACAGCCCAAGCCCAGCTGATAATGAAAAATCTTTATATGCCTACTTTTCTTCTACACGGGAATTAATCAATCAGGAATCCATACTGTAAAGGGAACAACTGGAGCTTTAATATAAATCAATAATTGACTTCTATCAATAAATTCTTGCACAAATCACTTTTGTATCTATGATTGTGGTCATAGCGTGGTCATGGCTGGTGGGTAGTTAAGTTTTAGCTTTGGGGCTCTGATGTGACGGTATGCCGTTTTTCATAAGAAACAAATTTTTAAAAATAGATAACATAAGTCCTAAATATATTTCTAAGAAATATGTGTTTAATCATATCTTGACCTATGTTGGGGGTCCCAACAAGGTTTCATAAATGCTGGAATTTCATGCTACTCTGTCTCACTTTGTTAAAATAAAAAGTTTGAATCAACTAATAATCTAAAGTGAACTTTATTTGCATTAATTAATCAAAAGATTAGTAAACTAATGAGCACACAAAACAATAAATGACAGACTTGCATGGCATCATATTTAATGTCTCTGCTGATTATACATGCACTCAGCTGAGAGTGATAAATAATAAAGACTGACGCTAAGAAAAATAGCTACAAGCACTGAACAGTCAAAAAAAAAAAGGTAAACTATGTTTAGATATTTTTAACCTTTAGCACAGTACTCTTCTATATGAGGATTACTGCTGGCCACTATACTGGCATAAGCTACAATGCCAACACATAACTGCTGACAAAAACAGCTTCAGGGCAAAAACACACACTCATACCGTGAAATATGCTAACTCACTTCCTCAGGGAAAGCAGAGCCAAACAATTCGATGTCTGCTGTCATGAAATCACAGTCTGAGGAGGTGCATCAACATATGAACAGCTCATTAGAGAGGTCATGACCTCTGAGGAGCTATTATACTCTATTAAGCTTCGAGGGCATTCAAGGAGAAGAGCATCGATCTAGGCAGGCCAAAGGGCTGCAGAATGAGCTCCAAGGCTGACTACATTCACAGGGCAGATACAGTATAAATTCATATAACTAAGCTCACGTGATGATTTATGCATTTACATGGTGCATACAGTCAAAAATTCAGAAATAAAGCCAATGCAAAGTGGCTTACAGTCCATTCATAGATTGCTAAACAAGAGTCAATAAAACTGAAGTGCATTTAAAATCAGACATTACATTAGCAGCTCTGTCTGCTTCAGGTAACCTTTAAAAAGTCTCTAAAAATAAGTAAGAGGAGGAGAAAAAGCAGATCATCTGCTTCCATCTCACCCTATGCCAAGCATCCTATTCTGTCACACCAAACCTCTGCATGTCCTCCATCACTACATCCATGAACATGGTCTTCCTTTTCTTCTCCTGTCTGGCAGTTCTATATTCAACATCCTTTGTCCTATCCCTCTTCTGCACATATTCTAATCCTGTCCATTCTGGTCACTCCCAATGAAAACCTTAACAGCTTCACCTAAAGTCCACCGTAAAGACCGTACTGAATCAGAAATATGAAAAGTCAGAACGGTGCATCCCTACCTGCAGCCTAAATGAACAGAGGACAGACTTCCTGCCTCCACAAACACGCATACCAAGCCAGTGCTGCTCTTTCTGCCTGCAATTACAACTACATTCACTAAGAGCCTTTATGTCCCAAAATGAAATGCAAATGTTTCATTTTGGGGCAGTGATGCTGTTGGGCCAAACACATATGAAGCATACTTGACACGTAAGCAGCCCTGCAGTGATACTATAGACAAAAACAGGCAGCATGACGCCTGCTGGGACCTGCTGGCACCTGCTAGCACCCAGTCCTGCCCATGCCAGTGGCTTCCATGACAGCAACAGACGGTCAGACACCCCCCAAACCAGCCAACACACCTCGGGAAGCAGAGCACAGAGATCCAGGCTGACTGCTCCTGTCGAGAGGAGGTGGCACATGACAGTTGGGATCTGCGTAGTTGGCAGTGTGTGTTACTAAATATGTGTCCGAACTTGGTGCAGAGACACGCCATCATACAAAGAAGAGCTCTAGGGGAGATAGAGAGAAGGAGTGATAGATCATTTGTGAAAGCTCCATTCATTGGTAAAAATGGCTGGGATGCCAGTCACTATCAGCATGCCTGCGATGGCTCTCAGCTGCCAGGGAAACAGCAATCTGCAGTTCAGATTTTAGTTTAGGAATGAAAGAAAGAAAAAAGAGCAACTGGGAGAGCATTACCATAATGATTCTGTCCGTCTTTTCCTCTATGAGCTACAATCTCTCCACACTCTCAGCCTACCCCCGTCTATGAATATCAGCTGTTTCTGAAACGCAAAACATATTCACCCCAAGAAGTCATTTCAAGCCATGTTGCATGTTTAACTCCCAGCGGAGCTGATATAAGTTCAGCTATTTCCATTTAATATCAACCTCCCCATTCAAGTGCATATGCATTCATGATTTTATTCAATTTAAAAACAAATGGCTAAGAAAGAAGCAGGAATAAGAAATACTAAAATCAGAATAAATATAAACCAATGATTGCCATAAGAACTATAGTTGGACATTCCTTTATGACCATAGGGCGTTTGAACTAATATTCTACTCAATTACATGTTAGTTTCTCTTTCTCAGGCTATTGCGTTCACAAGATTTTTAGAAAACTTGACCTCTGACCTTGAAGTCAAGGTCACAGAGATTGAAACTCATCCCAAGATTTTTAATAGATGCATCTATGCTATTGATTTGAAAATCACATCTTTCTCAGGTATCGCCTTTCACAGTGTTTAAAGTTGGCTATCCAGCGGGTTGACAACAATACCCTATCAGCCTTTTCACACTCAGGGGTAAAATCCTACACTATTAGGTATATTCTGACCCTTCACAACAGCAATCCTTACGAGTTCAGACGGACAGTCCCATCTCACTAGTCCAATAACCTGGTGCAACACACTCCTTTGCCAAAGGTCACCTTGTGTGCAAATGAACTTTGCCAAAACAGCTTTAACTGACACCCGCAGAATGAGAACGAGCTGCACATTTTCACATTCTGGTTTTGCATGGATTAACCCACCAAGAAAAATTCATTATGATAAGTAAGTTTTAAAAGGTGCGAGGTACTTCCTACAATAGGCTAGAGTCTTTTTTTTTTCCATCTTTATTTGTAGCCATGTTAACTTTCTCTTGGCTACAGCTTTATGCAGTAACTAATATGAGGCGTGTCGTTTACCTTCAGGCAAACTGTCAAACTAGCTCTTAAAACAGTTTCTTTTCTCAACCTCCCACCTTATTTCCTTGTTTCTAATCCCCTGAATTAAGTGTATAACAGAAGAGCATTTAGAGATAAAGCAGACAAGCTGTTTGACTTTCCAGTGGGTTAAACAATGCTGTAATTGGCAGGTGAGTACATGAAGAAAAAAGTGAGCTTGTCTGATCTTATTAGAGAGCTTTTAATTCTCCTCCCCTCCACTGTCAACACTCCTGCATCATTAGATGTAGCTGACAGATCCACTTTGTGCTTCTAAAAACAAGCTGTTCCCCTGTGACTGTTAAACCACTTTTCTATGTTACCAGTCTTAGCTGTGGCAAAAAAAAGAGCTGAATACATGTGCCATGTATGTCATTTAAAGCTGAAATATCAATACATGTGATTTAATATTTTACATCTTCTCCAAACTGATTTGGAATTATTTTGATTTTAAACCACAAAAAACTAGGAGTCCAAGGACTTACGTGAAGCAATCAGATGAAGGACACATTATAGCCTCCAAATGAAGAAACAGATTTCTAATCTGGTGGTTGGAATTTATATATTTTGTTCATCTTAGTATGAATGAATAAGGTTGATTTTAATGGCACCCGCTCCTGTAGTAATTTATGCAATGTCTTTCCTTCACCAATTTTGGTGACTGTGTGTGAATTGTAGCCTCAGTTCCTGTTCTTAGCTGACAGGAGGGGCACCTGGTGTGGTCTTCTGCTGCTGTAGTCCATCTGCTTCAAGAGTCATCATGTTGTAAGTTACGAGATGTTCTTCTGCATACCTTACTTGAAACGAGTGGTTATTTGAGTTACTTTTGCCTTCCTATCAGCTCCAAGCAGTCTGGTCATTCTCCTCTGTCCTTCTGGAGGACACTGGATATTTTCTGGTTTTGGGACCATTCTCTGTAAATCCTAGAGATGGTTGTGTGGGAAAATTCCAGTAGATCAGCATTTTCTGAAACACTCAAACCAGCCTCTCTAGCACCAACAACCATGCCACATTCAAAGTCAATTAAATCACCTCTTCCCCATTCAGTTTGAACTTCATCAGGTTGTCTTGACCATGGCCACATGCTTAAATGCACTGAGTTGCTGCCATGTGACTGCATTAGTTATTTGTATTAATGAGCAGTTACCCAATGAAGTGCCCAGTGAGTGTATATTAGCCTGCGTAGAGTGGCACAAAGAGTACCTGATCTGTTGGGGGACTCCTGGCCAAGTTTGACTCCATGGTCTATGAGAACAAATGCAATGCACAATTAAACTGCTCAGTGGGCAATCGAAAATTAAAGGTGGAGCTACTTTTTTAAAGCACCTCAAGAATGCCACTGATGGAAAAACTGACCAAGGATACACAAATAATTGCACCCACAATCAATAAAAAGTTTAATACCATAGAAATTTCACAGTCAATACCAAAACATGAACACATCAAATGTGTAAGTAAAACAATTATATAAAACCCACAAAAAGGTCTGTTATACACACACACATAAAAACACACACACACACATCCATTATTAGAGAAAACACCTCATAACAAATCACAAAATGGTTAAAACCCAAACCACTGTGTGATTTTTGGACTCACATCAAAACCCATAAGACACAGTGAAAGTGGAGCCACTTAATTACCACAAAGAGAAAAGGGGAGAGAGGAGAGGAGAGGAGAGGAGAGTAGAGGCGAGACGAGACGAGACATGCTATGTGAGAGGATAAAGGGATGAGGAGAAAGAGCCAAATCTCTGGATGCTGGGAAGAAAACAACCAAAAAAACATTTATGTGTGTGTGTCTTTCCCATGGCTATTTACAGCCCAGTCAAGACACTGGGGACTGTCTGGAGTTTGCACAAAGGATTTAAAACACACACACACACACACACACACACACACACACACACACACACACACACACACACACACTCGCTGAACCATCTCCTCCTCAGGCACCCAAACAAAGATACACACTGTCTCATTCAAATAAAAATATTATCTCTCTTTCAGTCCTTAAATAAAACTACACACAGTGTATCAAAGGGGCTGAAGGTTTTTTGTTTCAGTGAACTCAGAGAAAGGCAAACAAAGTAATCTACAGAGAAGTAAATAACTCTACGCTGTGACTAAAATTAAACTCTTAAAACTTTTTTCAGATTTGCTCAAGTGTTCAACTTGCAGGTACTGCTGGCATTTCACCTATAAACAGGTTGTAAGTGTGCAATAACATTCAGGTCTAACAGTGTCTTTTAGGTTTTATAGTAGAAAATTAAAAACTGAAGGAATAATTTGTAATTTACTTAAAATGTATTTATTTCCTCTCTTTTTTTAAGTAAATAAAATGTAAAAATAAAGTGTGGATAGCTGAAGCAGCATCTCTAAAAGTAAAAAAGTAAAAAAAGATTTCCTGTTAGTTCTGCCAACAGCTGTGCCATACAGCACATTTTTACTGTAAATGTAAAATCAAAGTGTACAAAGCTTCAGCCTTGGGGATAATGACCAAAAAAAAAAATCTCTGGGATTAATTGAAAATTTATCCAGTATCCTAAATTGCATGATTTATAACCCAATAAACGCATATGCAAACTGTGAGGATAATCCACGACAGCAAGATTTGAGATCAATCACTCACACAAGCACAAATGTAGCAAAGTGAACTGAAAAACATAGTAAAAAAAAAATTAAATAAAAAAAAATGGTCCCACACAGGGCACAAGAGGACAATGCAACATCTGATGTAGTAAAACAAACAGACTAATCCACCTGATTTATATATTTGTGCTCTCTAGTAGCACCAATACTCTGGTTACAGAGTGAAACTGGTATTATAGTAATATTGTGACTGCTTGGTTTGATCACAGTCACCAAATCTGAAAAAATAAAATGTGGAATTTCTTTCATCTCGAAACTTCTTTGAGGCTGCTTGTCTGTAATTGGTGTATTAAAGGAATAGTTCGTCTTGAGTAAGGTTAAATAAATCCATCATTATCAATTTTACACTTGCTTTTTCAAAAGAAAACAAAATGCGATCACATTCTGCCAAAATGTAGCCTAAAGTCTGTCACATGAATTAAAATGTACTGTCTTCATATAAAGTAGAAGCTGTTAATTAGCAGGCTTTTGTATTGTTACTAAATACCTTTTTGGTTTTGAATGAACTGTTTCTAATCTTTATCCAAAGTTAAGCTAAACAACAGCTAGCAGTAGCTTACTGTCTCAGAAATAAAGAGTAAAGAGCGACTACAATCACTTTTAGTCATCCCTTCTTGCAGCCACAAATAGCCTTATTCTGTTTCTTGTGATGGATTACATGAGAATATAAACCTCTTGTCTATACTATTTTTTTTAAAGCAGCAGGTAGCAGTCAATTTGATTAACTTAGTGCTAAGAGCTAAAAATCTATGGAACAAGGAAACAGCCGCGTTTTATCAAAAATAAAGGAAAATATTAGAAATTCTTCTTTTTTATGTCAGCTAGCTGGCAAGCAGCATGTCATGTTTGCGTCTGACAGCAGTGGAGAATGATCGAAAGAGTAAACAAACTTGTGCTGTAGCTAAATGTCATGAACAGACAGTGTGTTGTTAGTGTTGCTGAAGAGGAAGGATGTCACCAGCGTCTGCC
Organism: Archocentrus centrarchus; assembly: GCF_007364275.1. Taxonomy (NCBI): domain Eukaryota; kingdom Metazoa; phylum Chordata; class Actinopteri; order Cichliformes; family Cichlidae; genus Archocentrus; species Archocentrus centrarchus. The sequence goes on along the minus strand of NC_044368.1, from coordinate 9,040,722 downwards.
GGAGCAAACTGACATTTGCAGGTACATTTATATGCTGTTTAATGTGCTGCAGCTGAGCAGCTAATTAGCTTTCTAGCCTGCAAAACTGAATCAGCAGTGCACTTTTCCCCAGTGAATGGAGAATGGGTTGAATAAGGTTTCTGTCCAAGTGTCTAATAAAAGGATGGTGCCCTTTAGTTTTTCCATTAATTGGACAGGATACAATTATATTATTAAACATTTAAAATATAAATTTTATGTTCTGATTTTTTTTTTTTTAATTTATTTTGTTTTTCGAAAGGAAACACGGGCCAACTTAAATTGACAGTCCAGTTGCGGATCCACCTTCACTTAAATTATTTAGATTTTTAGACTATAATATCAATGAAATTTCAAAGACTATATAATAAATTTACAAGTAAGATGCCACAGCAGCTTAGATTAGAGAGTCTATCCTGCCACAGTCACACACAAATGAACATAAACACCTTTATAAGACAGTACAGTTAAGTCTATAATTTGTTGGGACAAAGACACAATTTTTATATTATATTTAAGTTTATTTATTTTTTCAGCGTAACGATGGCCTTCTTCACACGCACTCTCATCTCTTTGGGCCTCAAATTTTAATTATAGTGAAAATATTTAAATCAGCTTCACCCAGCATGTCTCCTTTATCTGTCACAAAAAAAGAAAAAGCCAAAGGAATGGACATCACCTGGACATAAAACGCCTTGTCAGTCAATGGTCCAATTACTTTTGAGCCTCTGAAAATAGGAGACTGTGCATAAAAATGGCTGTAATTTCTAAACAGTGAAAACAAAACTCCAGCGTGGGGGTGTACAGAGGCAAAACTACAAATATTGTCTTTATCTAACAAATTATAGACTACTGTGTGAAGCATCACATGGTTTTCCTTTTATTTGTCACTCATAAAAGCAATGCTTCACTTCAGTGAACCAACCTAAACTGTCCTTGCATAACTAAAATGCGCCATTTATTACTGAAGTGCAAGCTGACAGACACAAAGGTATGAAGGGCACTGTGATAATATTTTTTAAACAGACCAGAGGGCTGACACAGCTGTCTGCCTCCCTGTCTCTAGGCTTCTTTGTGAGCTGAACAGACTGAAATGTCAGCATTATTAGCTGCTTCAGCTGAAGTGTGTGTAAACACTGAAGAATGAAATGAAACCCAAACCAGTGACAGATCATAAGATGGCAGTGAGGTCAAGTACACATTGGAGCCAGAGCCTTTTAAAAAGCAGTGAACCCACAAGAGGACAGATGGAGCATCAGACATCCAGGAAGAAAGAGACAGGGGACAGTGGCTCGGCTGTGCAGATTGGGCGATAGAGGAATCGGGAGACGAGCCAAAAAGCAGGACAGAGAAAGGAAGGAGAAAGAAGGGAATAATGGAAGAGTGAAGATTAACGCTAATGAAAAGGGCAGCACTGAGGATGATGAGTCACCACGCATCTTTATGTAAACCAGCTCACTATTTCACTTCCACTTAAATAGGAGAGGGAGTCATCACTGCAGGTTTGTTGTCAAACACAAGAATCCATCCAAACCATAAATTAACACACTTCCCTGCCTGAAATATAAAGGAGCATCACAACTGTGAAACATGCAATTTTTGTAAACACTGAAGACACTTCTCATTATGGACAGATTTTGTCACAAACAGTCACAAAGCTCAAAATGAGACTGCAGTATGTGGTGCTGTACTGAGAGGTGAGGAATGGGGGGAGATTAAGTATAAGAAACACATGGAAATGTGAATTTTCTTCAGCCTGCATTGCAACAGGCTGCAAGAAATCTTTCTAAAAGAAACAGTCCAGCTGTGAACATATCTTCATGCTTATTTCTAAACCAGCATTCATTTTTTTTTCATGTATTTGCATGTTTGGGTTCCCTTTGCTGCTTCCATTTGCTCCCTCCGCTGAGTTTAGCGTGTGTAAATGACTCCTGCTTGATCCAGATGCTGTGTGACTGTTGAGATGCTTTCAAATAAAATTAGCGAAGCATGTCACTTTGCTTAATTTGAATGAAAATGTCAACATCAGTGACAGTAATGATGATGAGATGTCATTCATCACACACATTTGTGCTCAGCCAAAATGATAATTGCTCCTAATTTTTTCATGAAAGTGCCAATTAACAGCGGAGCTCTTTAACTGTGGTCAAAGGCTGTGCCTTTGTTAAATGGCTAAGTTAACCCATGAGCAGCTATACCCAGCTACCAAAGCAAAGGGACTCAGACTACATCCACAAATAATAAATACGATTCATGTCATAGATTCAACCACACTGTTAATTAATAAATACAAATACTTTAAACAATGTATTTGTGGAGGTTGGTGTGCAGCCAAAAAAAAAAAAGAAAAGAGAAAATCCAAGACCACCTATTTTAGATCGTTTTGGTTTTAAACTGGACAAAACCAACAAGCCAAGGGAACTAAATGAAGCAATCAAATGAAGTTTTTGTTAAATTGTGTTTAAATTTTCTGGGTGAGAAACTATATAATCAGCAAATTTGGTAAATAGCCCCAAAAACACAACCAGCAATGGACTCATTTGGTTAACATTATTATTTATTTAATGATAACGATCATAATATCATATTAAGACTGTCAGTGATAGAAAATCTCCACCCTTAACAATTTGTTACCTTGCTAGGTAGCCAACTAACCTGTTAGTATAATTAAGTAAAAATGAAGTTCTGAGTAAACGACTGACTGACAAACTTCATACTACAGCAGAAGAATTAATCAAAGCTTGCAATGACAGTAAGAGAGACTTGACCTTCCTAAGGGGGTCCCCACCCGACTCCAGTCACTCCTGCTGCAAGTGGTGTTAATGAGTCTGTTTAAAGAAGCCTAAGACAACAATGAAGGCCAAACAACAAAAACGAGGAAGAGTGAAAAAAAGAAACAAGGAAAAAAAGAGGAAGACAGTGTGAGCAAATAAAAAAATGTTAATTATGCTACATAATTAAATTCATGCTACATAACTAAATGTTGACAGTCTAGCTTTAATTATGGAGACACTTGAATAACATACTGTAACTTCCACAATCATCACATTATGAATTTTATTTACATTGATGTTTAACTGTAGTTAACTTAGCTAGCAGAGCAGCCTGATGTGCCCAGCTCTGCCAGCTGTGATGTTTATAAGGGGCTCCTCTGCAAATACCTTAACGAACAACTACTTAGTCATAAATTAAGAACACATTAAAAGAATCAGCTGTCTCTCAGTGATTTTCTTGTTCCATGAATGGCCTCTAACTCCAGACAATAGGAGAGCAGCTGGTGACAGTGGTCCTTGTTCTGCTTTGGTGAGCTTGGAGTGGGGGAACATGAACCGGTCCCTCCACTGCTGCAGGTTCTACCTAAAGTGCCCCTCCTGGATGTCCAAAGCAGAAAAAGGACGACCATCACCAAACATAGTGTCACTGTAGTCCACCTCAACAGCAACCTGACAGCAAGTCAACCAAGTCAATATAGAACAGGAAGGGCAAGGGCTAGTTGGTTAGTGGCAATTGATTTTACTAGTGGGATCCACTAGTAAAATCAATTGTGAGTGGTGCTTTCCTCTGGGAACAAATAAAGTGCTAAATCTACCTGGGTGGCCCAGCATTTTCAGCAATATTTTCACATTGTGCACTATTCTTAGTAATGTCTGGGCAGATATAAGCTAAAATACTCAGTGTTCTAAAGTCTCAAACCCCTGTCAAGTGTGTGATGCTGTCAACTGTCAAGGACACAAAACCTCTAATGCAGAAGGGCAACATGACAATGCATATTAGACCATCTAACTGCCTGCCGGTTATAATGACGCACACACACACAGACACCATTGACAAAATGTCAGTCTCTGTTGTCTGACACATTTCAACAGCCCATTTTCTGTTGTTAATCAGACCACACACACACACACACACACTCTGGGCCAAAAAACAAGGCCCTATATTATAGAATCTATACAATGTTTCGTTTTGTTTTCTTAAATCATGTCAATAAAGCTCCCTTGAATTGGAATTTAAATTTGGTACAAGGGCAGAGAGACAGAAATAGACAGAGAGAAAGATACTAAATGAAAGAGCTGCAGAAGAGGCCTGGTAGAAAATCCATAGCCTGCCTGTTATCTGGACAATAATTGGTTTTCCCCCTCTGCACCCCCATTTCTCTCACACGCTTCCTCCTCCTTCTCCTCCCTCCCTCCTCCTACCTAGCCCCTCCTACCCCCCAAATCTTTGTCTACCTGCACACACACACAAAAAACACAGTCTCAGACACAGTCATGCAGGTAACAAAGAGGGCAGCAGGAGCTCGCCATAAATGCATAATTTCCCAGATCCGGTGTGTCGCATTTTGCATTTTTTGCACCTGAATGCCGAACAATGAGCTGACGACAGCGTGGAGAAGGCTTAGTGTCAACAAAATGCCCCTCGCTGTTCTGAAAGATACAATGACACACTCACAAACATGTTGAGCATCAAAAAGGCACCGCACATGCACACAGTCAGACACGCATACATGATTAGCGTGAAGCGTGTAATCAGTGAATGGCCTGATTAGTCGGTTACACTATGGTGCCAGACAAAGAGATTCATTTACTCATCCACTTCAAAAAAAAAAAAAAAGAGACAGAAAAATGAGGGGGTGTGAGGGTGGAGACACAGGGGAGAAGCTATAAAAATCATTTTGTGGAGGAGCCAGAAAGACAGACAGGGAGCAGGCAGACAGACATGCATGCTGCCAGATACAGACAAAGAGTCAAAGAAGAAGAATGCACCGACCAGCAATGAAGGACTACAAGTCAGCACGCATGAAATGGAGGGAAAATAGGAAAAAGTAAGACACCAGAGGACATAAGCAAAGACAGGCAGACTTACAGATAGCCACACACAATCATACACACAAAGGGTTGGTGCGTAGGTTGAACTCTGCTGGGGGGGGGGGGGCTTCTGCTGTATTCACTAGTTGAAGATTCAGGAGTGCTTACTCAGCACAGTTGCAGTGTCTCCCTATTACATTGAGAATGAGTCAGTAACAAGCAGGGACGAGGGGTGAAAGGAAAAGGTAAGTCCTTATGAGGGTCGGATTTGTATTAATGCTGCTTTTGAACTTCTGGGGAGACTGCAAAGAGACTGAAAGAGTGTATGTGCTGGGAATGCCTAAAAATAAAATTTCTGTGCCTTTTAAGGGGTTTTTTAAATAAGTATTTTAGTTCAAAACATAAGACCATTAGGTACCTGAAGAGGAAAGACTGAGTCACTGGAGCATCAGGTCTACTCAGAGTCCAGCTTTTTTTTTTTGTCTTTATTATCCAGCAAAAGCACCCAAACTGAAAGTATATGAAAAGTGAACACCCATCTGCTTGATGCACAGTTCAACACACTGTGTTTTAACTGCACAGAAGTCAGCCCACATATCTCTTTGGTGTCTCTGCTCCCATTTTCTGTTACAACTGAGGTAAAAATGAGATTTTACACAAAATAATTAGACACTGTCAAAAGCAGAGTAAGAAATGATTATACATAAAACCAACAGTTCCACATCATTATATAAAGCAGAAACATAAACTGTGGAGAAATGCAGCGTTAATTTAGATATCTGCATGATTCTCTCAAAGCCAGTGGTTTACAAATACACTGCCTGTTTAGTACGGCAGGGTTCCTGTTGCTGCATGTGGTTGCCTGGTGATTACACTGACTGCAAGCAGTTGCGTGCAACACCCTCAACCACTTTCAATCACAAGACAACTGCACAGGTGGCCTGGTAAGAGGCAACCTCTCCAAACAATTCCAGTCTGACTCACAGTGACTGCAATCACTCTCAGACAGATTGGCAAATGTTTGCAAATAATGCCATCTAATTTATAAACACAGTCAGACTGCCAATACTTTGAGTCAGTCTGCACCAGTGAATTGTGGTCTAATATGAATTTCTGTAGAGAAAAACAGATTTGCAACAGATTAGTGAATTTCACTGATTTCATCTATCCATCCATTTACTTCCACTTATCCTTTTTAAGGGTACAGGGGGGCTGGAGCCTATCCCAGCTGTCAGGGCAGGGCATACCCTGTACAGGTCGCTAGCCTGTCGCTAACACAGAGAGACAATCACTGATTTATCATAGATGTAACTGCCAACATGACCTCATTCAATCGTAAACTCACAGCAGAGTGATAACAGACTGATACAGCACCAAAGTCACTTTGATGATGGCAGCCGACTGCGAGTGGTTGCAGACCTGGCCCCCATCTTTAAAGCAACCATTTCAAAGCCAACAACATTTAAAGCTCATTGCATGTGGTTGCAATAACTTTGTGACTGTAACATCATCCATCGCTGAAGTCATCATTTAACAAGCAGACTGTTTTTGCATCTTTTTAACAGAAATCTGGAACTGCATACCAAGATCAGATTTGTGCGTATAGCTACAAAAGTCCAAACTGAATGCAAGCTACATCTGTAGTTTAGTTTGCTAAAAGAAATCCAGACAGTGGATTTGTTTACATATTGAGAAACTCATAACTGAGTATTTCAAGAGTACTCCAACAGATTATTGCAGCAATACTGTAACAATGTTGGACAGTTCAAAAGAAGATCATATGCGGTGCTATAGGCCCACAGATAGTCCCTTTATATCTGTATTCCATGCATTCTTCCTTGTCAAAACCTCACCTGCATTACCCATAATGCTAGCTGCAACTAATGTAGCTTTAAACTGCTAGCCTCAAGCAGATAATAAGAGAAAGCTACAGCAGTGTCCAAACCCCAGATTTTCTTTTTCTTTTTCCAACTTCATAGACATCAGGCTGCTCCCTTAGGCACCAAAAAAAAAAAAAGCTTTGTTTGACTTGTTTTATGCATTTAGTTGTACTCTAAATCTAGGACTGTAAACATTCAACCATTTGACATCACTGTAATCATATTAACCATGTTTTGGTTGCCAGAAATAAGCATTTAAAAAGGAAAAAAACTAACACAGATTAGGGTTTCACAATGCATGGGGTTCTTCTCCCAAATATATAATATTAAAAGTGAAGGAAAAAGGAGGGAATCAATCAAAGGGTGTGTGCAGGTTACATTTCTAATTTGCAGACCTGTCCCTCAGGGTTGCCAGGTGTGTGAATGCTTAACATGCACTGCCTGAATCCATAGACATATCACCTTCATACCCAGCTCCAGACCTTTCGATCATTCCTTCTCCTTCCTCCCACACACAAACACGTTTTCCCTCCAGATATTTTTTCCAAACATATTTTTCTGTTTCCTTCCTATTCTTTTTTTTTTTTTTCTTCCAGGGAGGGGAGAAGTGAAGAAGGGGGTTGACTACCACCTCCAAAGACTCTGGGAAAAAGCAAAACAAAAATCCTTCCTCTGTTGTCTTCCCACCCCCCCAGCCTCTGCCTTTTTCCTAAAATAATGCACCACAGGCAAACCTAATCATGGCAAAGAAAGCTTTTTGGGATACTGATTTGCCTTTCCATCAGTCAAAAGAATCTTGCACTTAGCCATCATGCATAAAACAATCTGCAGGATAATTCACACCCGGCTGCTTTCTGAGCCTCGGTGCTTGTAGGAGATAAGTGAATTCTGAATTTAGTGGTAGTGGAGAGCAAAATGAGCGTTAGGTGAATGATATATTCTCTATTTTCTTTCAGGGGTTTAGGGGCAACTGAATATTTTATAAAAATGTTTTTAAAGACTCATTCATCACATACTTCACAGCGGCCAGGGGACTGCTGGAAAACGAGTGGCGAGACAGACTCATGGAAAGTGTCCAGATATCGGGGCTCATTATCAGGAAGATGGACTGCCCTGGTGATGGAGGTAGAAATGTATGATAGCAGAGGGGTGAATTGCAGGCACTGGATGAGGCTCCGCCTGCATTCGGAGGAGTTAAGTAGAAGAAGTTGTTTCCCAGCAGAAAACTAATATAACTTTTTGAATTTGCAGGTCAGCCTCTTCAACAAACCTTTCAAAACTTTATAAGTCCAATCGCCTGTAATGATGGAGGTGAGGCTACATTATAGGAATAAGTTATCATCTTAACTCTGACTTGAATCAAAGAATCTGAAACAGGCTCTTAATATACTGAAAACCCATTTTTCAGCTTTCTTGTCATTACTAGGTGTGTCCACACATGCATGCTTATTGTTTTTAAAAACACTGGCAGCTACAGAGTTGCCGTTGCTGGTGTTGTCATTAGATTAAATACAGATATTCATATTCAAAGGCAGATACCTTGTGCTAACATAAATGGCAAAACAGTAAACATTAGCATATGCCTAAAACCTAATATCTTGTCATTGTGATTTTGTGACATTAGCTACCAACAGGGTAAAGAATAGAGCTCGTCCATTTTACTGGTGGACGGTATCAGCTGGCCGATATTATCGGCCAATATTAGCTCATTGCTGGTATTTATAACGGCCGACAAATGAAAGTTTTAAAAAGTAAAGAAAAGCCGGGAGAAACACCCTTCAACCACATGTGTTGATGCTGCATAGTTTGTCCACCAGATGGCACTCTGCAACGTTTGTTACTTTACTTTGTTTTTCCAATAGGGCAAAACCTTTGGAAGCAGACTTTCTTGCTATGTGCTGTGTGTGAGGAAGGACAACTGCGGAAAATAGTGCAACCAGATTCAACTGGAAATTGTCAAAGGCTCAAGAGCGAAAATGGCAAGAGCAGCAAAATACAAAAAAAACAAAACAAAACAAAACAAAACAATCCTCTGCCATAATCAAATCTAATATTGTTAACTAGTTAAAGGCCCATTATCTTGCCTGCTACAGATTTTAACCATAGTAATTTTCCATTATAAATATTAATACGCCCATTACATTATGAGTTTGAGATTATCACAACCTCATCAAATAAATAAATAAAAGCCTTACACTCGAGTAGCTTCTGGGCCACGAAAATCAAACGTGAGCTGTGTCGGTTATGTGTGGGTGGATACGAAGAGTATGTCTGAATACATTATATCCAATGTTGAAGCATCTACCAGTCGGTAGCACATCACTCTCTGAGCGCATCACTTTTGTGTGCCTAGGCGACACAGACCACAAGAGAAAAAGACAATAAAAAGGCAACTGCTGGCATCCTTCTGGGAAATACGTGTATCCCCTGGGAGGCTGTCAGCTCAAGGTAGTTCACTTCCTGGTTGCTCTCCATGTGCTCCCTCACAGTTAGCACCATGGAGAGCAAGATGAGTGGGGAAGCAATTACACACACCATCACAGCCAAGATAGGTATTTCTGACCTACACACACACACACACACACACGAAGCACAAACTCATCACACATACAGGTAAAGGCCACTGTTATCCACACATATGGTGACAAATTACATAAGACACCTGTGAGAAGCAATGTGTCAGGAAAGCACACAATCTGAATTCATATTTAATATTCATATGGAGGCTCTTTGTGGCAGGATGGGGAGGTGTTCAGTCACACACTAATCTGAGGTGATTAGCTGTGCGTACGTGTGTGTGCGTGTGTGGGGGGGACTGAGGGAGTGCAGCATAATTGGGAAAACTCCATATTTGCATAGACTGGAGATGAAAGTGTTTCTGGAACTTTTTCATCAATGAATGTGTTAAAGAGCTGTGCAATAGGCTTGAAATCACACTCTAACTTTCCACATGTCATTTCATGTGGATTTTTCATGTGTGCGTTTTAGCGTGTGCATACCGATGATGTGCATTTGTGGCAAACATTCATGTTTCTTTAATATCTATTCTCATTTGTCGCTGCAGCTGAGACAGGGGTACCCATCTGCACCACACCAGCTATGATATGTCAACAGAAGTGTGTGGACGCCCAGCTCATGGTCAGCGCCCCACTGATGTCACAATACCAGAATTTTAGTAGGTGGTATCAATACAAGTAGAATGATATGATTTGTGATACAACACAAAATGATTATCCCATGTACTTAAACACCATATCCAAGTACAAAATGTCCCCTCTGTGACAAAATAAGGTTAAAAAAAAAGTTTTATTTCCTTTACCTTTTCATTTCCTTTTTATTTCCTTGTCTTGCTTTTGTATAAACAATAATAAATGTCACAGAGGGGACGGTAAATTACAGCACAGTCTCTGTCAAATTGTGAAGATTTCATCACTGAGAAAGGATATGCAGATTTTTTTTAATAATTCACTCTAATTTGTTATGTATTTACTGTTTTTTGATCAAGAATCCACATGAATTAAGCTACCTTAGCTTCCCAATGCACTGTGGTACATGGTGAGGCTCACCATGTGCGACCATAATTTATGGCAGAACTATTATCCTGGCTGGTCACAATGTGAGTTTACTGACTTTTACAAATTTGTTGAGAGAAGTACATTAATCATGAATTCAAAGACAACTAAATATAGAACAACATGACGAGGTAATGATTTCCAGTGCAGAACAGTTCTGCTACAATAGTGTGAAGTAATGTTAGTTTTACTTTACTTCAGGCCACTAAAAATTATTCCAATTAAAAACACTAACAAGAAAAAAAGCATTTACTCATCAATTGAATTGAACAATCCTGTGATGACTGAACCAGAGCTTCAAACAGCCTCATTCTGTGTTGTTATCTAACCACATGTAAATCTGGATCTCAAGAAAAGCTGTTGCCTAGTTTACCCGATTTTCTCAGTTGTGATGAAAATGCCAACTGGAATGTGTAAAGACGCTTTCTGCTCCTGAGTTGAACTGCCAAAGGTCTGAAGTTTCCAAGTCTATTTGGATAGGAGGAGACAGAAGACATATACAGTACAGTACGGCAGGCCAAAAATACCTAAAAGCAGCACTGCCAAATCTAATGGATGTTTACAAAAGACCTGAGGATTTACTTCCAGAGAAGTGGTTTAGATCATATGCTCAGCTGTTTACAACCTGTCTCACAGTCAGAGGCCGAGTTTGAAAAACTAAATTTTCATGCTTTTAGCATGAAAATCACCAAAGATACTGAATATATGCCCAAACATTTCATGTAAAACTTTAATTTAAAAAGATGTATATGCACTGAACATTAAAAGTAGTTAGCGATAGTAGTATTAAACCCAAAAGACTCACACTTACACACACAATTTCCCTGCAGTGCCCTCCAGCATAGCCCTTGCCCTAACCACATAATAACATTAGCATTTCTAGCCCTCTTCTCTCCACATCTTATCTACTTCAAAAGCAGCGCTTCATTAAATACTGCCATCTATCAGAGAGCGAGGAGCCGAGTGGAATGCATGTGTGCCTTCACAACCCATGCAGTGATATGTGGGGTCACACACTTGTAGATTAGTGTGACAGCCTGGACGTCACACCTCTCATCCCCCACTCCCCCCCCCCCCCCCTCGGCTGCATGCTGCCTGTGTGTCGTCTTAACTCAGCATCACCATGTTTTGCCCTTCAAGACCAGACTCAGCATGACCAGAAGGGGAAGTGTGCAAAATCTACTTATGTAAAGAGGAAGTCATGAGACAATTAAATTAACTCCTGGTAATGGATTTGGCACATTAAAAGCATGCATTATATTTTTCATTAGATATTTTTATATAAAGTTCATTTGGACAAATACAGTAATTATCTTCCGGGTGGCAGTGATTAGCACCATCGCCTCACAGAAGGAAGGTCCTGGGTTCAAATCCACTGGCTGGCTGGGCCCCTTTCTGAATGTCATGAGGCCAAAAATACACAAGGCCACTTAAATCTACTAAAAAATGTATACACCCATTTATATTTATGTTTATCCACTTAATTTGGAAATCACCAAAACTGTACCAGACTAAATCTAAATGTAGCATATCTTGTTGCCAAACTTGGAATTAATAATAAATCTCCAAGAGTTTAGTCAGGCCTAAAGTTGGCCCACATCCAAAGCTAAATTTCAGCCAATAACAGTTGTATTCTACACAGCCAAACTCAAATCAAAACTGGCAATCATACTACTGTATATTTGCCATGTATGGCCAAAAATATTACACTATTTTAGGTCCAATTTGGTACTCGTTACCTCTCTGTTGAGGTGAGATGAGCCTACCATAGCTTAATTACTGTGTACATAATTTCGATATCAGAAGAGCACATATTTGCCTCACTTTATTCCTGTCAGTTTCACTTTCTGAACCTTTTCTGCCAGCCAAGATATCCCGTGTACCAAATGGACACTGCGCCAACTTGCAATGTGTGCATGAAAAGCATGTGTGTGAGAGGGATCTCAAAACTGACCTGGAGCTCCAGTTCTTTCTTTTATTTTTCCCTTTTGTCTAATCTCATTTTCATTATGTTGTTATACACTTTGCCATTAAATTGGAGTCAGTAAGTGTCAGGATGAGTGCTTAAGTTCAAGTGGGAACAGCTGTAGTCTGAACACATTCTAAGAGATCTAAATCAACTGCGCACTACAAATGGTAATTTGCTTCTTCATAGTGCTGGTATAAAACTGGTAATTCTTGCTATCATTTACTTGATTTTTGTCTCCGTTTGTGGTTGCTTGGATTCAGCAATCATCATCTGGAGAACATTGCTTTGACACATTTTCTTACACCACTTTATCACCCTTCCACAGGGGACATCACAATGCTGCATTTCCTCTTCGGACAGAAGACACAACCAGGACAACACTAATAAATCTCAGTTTGTGCTTGTAGTGGCCGGCAGTGCTGCGGATTCCCAGAATTCCCCATTTGCCACTGTCAACCAACACGATGTTGCACTGAGAGGCACGATGGGTAAAAGATGCTCCCACATAGTGATAACAGATGTAGAGCGGTATGAGACGTAAGTCAGAGAAAGAGAGAGTGTGTGTGTGTGTGTGTGTGTGTGTGTGTGTGTGTGTGGGGGGGGGGGGGGGGGGGGGGGGGGGTTGATAAGATAGGAGAAGGTAGGGAGCAGAGGGAGGAGAAAATGATAAAGGACAACAGTAGGGAGGCGTGATCGTCTGTCTCTAGAGAGGAGCAGAGGGAGAAGAGAGATTGTGGAGTGACTGAGTGATGGAGAAGAAGCCAAGGAGATACTGAGAGAATCCAGGGCACCAGATGGAGCGCGGGAGACAGAGAGAGAAAGGAAAAAAAAAGATTTGAGACTTGAAAAAAGAGATTTGAGACAAAAACCAAAGATTTAGATTGAGGGAGGAACAAAGACAGACAGAGGCTTAGAGTGCAGAAGCGAAAAAGTGTGTGTGTGTGTGTCTTTTAGCGAATATGGAGGTCTCAGTTTCTTGGCAGAATGTTGCAGCAGAGCTTGGCCCAGACGCTAATGGAGATGTAAGAAGTCTGAGTTTGATCTCACGCGCGCGTGCGCGCGCACACACACACACACACTTTTCACACCTACATCCCTTCTCAATCAGTCTGGCTCCAGACAACCTCAATGCACCGACACCACCGTTAAAGCAAACTTAAGCAAAAGGTGATAAGTAAATCAGTACAGCGTATAGAAAGGAGCTTCCAAGTAACAGGTTTTCAAAGTCATGTAGAAATCAGTTTTTTTAAATAAATGACTAATTAAAGCAATAAATAAATAAATACTGGTTGTAGTACATACACACTTAAGAGTAAATACTGGAAGTTTTTGGCTGCAAGACCATCAGCTCTTCTGGTCTTTCATATTTTCCTCTTACTAAAGGCATTTTCTGCTCAGCTCAAGTGGACAAGTTTGCAGTAAATAAAAAGTTTTTTAATTGCAGAAGGAAGCTTTTGCATGTGTGGGAACATAAAATGCCAGTAAAGGAATAAACATCTCTGATTAGGTTGTCATAATATAAAAAAAAAATACTGTATATTAATGAGAATCCTCAATTTAATGTTTTGTTTTGTTTTCCCCCCACTAGGAAACCATGACATCACTGCTGGATGTGGTTACAAGTGCAACCAGAGACCCATTTGACTGCAGCCAGTCTCAGCCATTAGTGGTGCTGGGTGTGGTCAGAGGTGAAGCAGTCTGAATATAAATCAAAGTGTTAATTACTGTCTAACTATGCTCACTTCCTTTAGACCACATCATAGCTGCGGTCATTTGTTTGTCTCACTTTACCACAAACAGCAATTATACAAATATGAGGGCAAATGTGTGGTTTTCATATATTTTTACATAATTCAATTCTAAAAATAAAAAAAAAACAGTACATTCTAAAGCACCAACAGTGATGGCTCCATTTTATTATTACACAAAACAGATCCAGGTAACATCTAATAATTAGGCTACAACAAACAAATGTAGCCATTGATTTGCCAACAAATTATTAAAATGAACTTTTTCATATCAGGGATGTCATTAACCCAGAAATTGTACAGTCGGTACCCATGTCAGTGCAAACACACTTATCGCTAAAATCTTTGGTGCACAAACGAACACCTGTGGGAAATTATTGAGCAACATGTAAGCGCTCTCCACCACCATCATAAAAACACTATGATTTTGGAAGAATGACGTTCCACCAACAGGATTCCAGATACTTGCATGGAAATCCCTTTTAATATTTAATCAGTAGTAGCAATATGCACACCAAAAATAGTTTTTGGACTAATCGGCGCTCCAAGCAAACGTATTCATACCATAATTTTGACTGGTAGCGATTTTAATTATAACTATTTGTATTTCATTTTGTACTAGACAAAATGCACAATTAATTTCTTACGAGGAGAAATGTTTCTTGCAGAGGTCTTTGCTCAAAATGTTAATTGCTGATTTCAATATTTAAATTCCTACTAGTGCTAACTATCATTGTCTACAATTTTTCATGAATGAAAATCAAGATATAAAAAAAAAAAATCCAAATCTGACTAGGTTAAATTAAACTGACATTTGGCTTACATATGAAATCTAATTTCAGATCTTTTAAACACAATTATAAACCACACCATATATAACATATTCAGATTGCATCCCCCCTGCCATCCAGCTGTCGCAAATGCATAGATATTCACTTTACTATCATATATACTAGTAAGCACCACTCTTGCTTACAAAATGAAACAAAAACAGTAAAGCTTAAAAAAAAAAAAAAAAAAAAGATCAACTGCTCTTCATAGTATAATTGTCCATTTATCTTTATATGGTTAAATCTATTGTTAGATAAAAAATTGAGATAGAAATTCATTTGACTTTGTTTTTTTACGTTTTCAAGTGGACGAAGCGATTTTTCAAAAATCCCAGTTTAAAAAAAAAAAAAAAAAAACATGTGGATGTAGACTTACTGTAAATGACTTCTTGCAGCCCAGCTACAGTACCTTTGTGGGCCACTCTTTGTGAATCACTGCTCTTCAATATGACTTGTAAATAATCCAACAAAACTGAGCAGCTCAATCAGCATGAGCACTGCTTGAGCTCAGTTCTATACAGCATCTGGATGAATATATCTGCCATCTGCAACTGGCAGACTCCAATGATGCTTGTTATTTTTCTAATTGAGCAGCCTACCTTGTTTAAAAAGTCATTTACCACGTTGAATTCTCAATTTACCAAACCCCTGAAGACCAACTACTGAACGTCAATATTATGAAGAACAAAGCACTCGTGTTGAGGTATCTATGACAATACATATGTTGCATGTTATGGGAGTTGCTCAGAAACTTCTGGCTTGACTGTAGCTAGATGAACATTTTCAACATATTAACCAACCCCTTAAACCATTCACACAACAACTACAAACACACAGTCTGTGTGTGACCCTCTATGTCCTTAATATGACTTGCATTCCCCAGTATTAACCTTTGACCCGGCCTAGGTCTCCTACACCAGATGCAGCTCATCAATTCCTCTATCAGCTCTCACCCTTCCTGCTCTCCAAATACACACACACACACACACACACAGACACACACGCACATCTGTGAATACTAGCGGTGATTATGCAAGGACGATGGTTATGTCCCACACTTAAGTCTCACAAAAAGCCACATACACACACAAAGAGGCTGCTAGCCAGACTTGGGTTTTGGTCGTCTGATTCGCCGTTTCCTGAAACAGAGAGCCGGAGTGCTGCAGCTGTGAAACAACTTGAGAAAAATAAACAGATTTGTGTTTTTCTTTCTCACTGTTCATCCTCATTGGACGACATGTCATACAGCTAAAGACACACACACACTCACACACACACACAAACAGAGCCCCATGCTGTGCGCTACAAAGAGTGAGCCGCTTAAAGGCTCCAACACAAGCACGGGAAAGAATCAGAAAATAAAAGCCAGGGAGACCGCCTGTGAGGATGCCAATTAAAACAGACAGTCCATACAGGAGGAGTGTGTGCATGCATGTGTGTGCTCTGGGAGTCACTTCTCTCCTATTATGGGGTGTCTGTTTGCAAAGAAGGAGGAAGGTAAACACACCTAAACACACCTAAACACACACACACACACACACACACACGCGCGCAAAAACAAGATGGGCTTTCCCCTAATGTTATTGAGTGAGAGTGAGCGAGAGTGAGTAGGGATCATCCGCCATCTGCCGAATCATGAGTCATTCTCTTTGTGTGTATCAGCTTTCAATCACCATCACCCCATCACAGTCAGTCCGCTGGTACACATCCATTTATCCTCATTTCTTTTATAAGGCACTGCACAAAGAAAACGATGTGTACAACAACAGACTGTCATCACAAATTCATCTTCACTGCTAATATGAGCCCATGTGTAAAGCTGCTTAAAGTAAAAATACACATTCAGATATTTTATCCCCAAAGACAGTACGTAGGACTTGCATTGATATGAACAGGAGACATATGCATTTATAATTTAGAGTCCTATTCATTTGGTCATGAAAAAAAAGAAAAACCTGTCAACCTGTTTAAATAAAACGTGTACAATCCAGCACAAATCTCACAAATGTGGCATCTTACTCCTTTAGAGATGGCAGTCCAACATACTATAATAAATCCTTGCTTTTATATCCAAAAATACTCCAAACTGTTCTATAATTTCAGTTGTCCACTCCCAAAAAGCAGCTGTATGCAAAAGAAATATTGGCAAACAAAGTAATTAAGTACATAAAGTGGCAATATACATTGGAAGTGGGGGTGGATGCTGGATATTTAAACTATCCTTAAATTGCAAAGAAATCTAGTTGCCCATTGTTGAACCATCCTTACTTCTGAGAAACTGCTCCTTTTTATACCAATCCTGTTATTGTCCTGTTGCCAATTAATCTAAATAGCTGCAAAATGTCCCTCCCACTGTTTCTTTTAAGTCCCATTTACTTTTCCAGCCTTCTGTTGCACCTGTCCCACTTTTTTTGAGATGTGTTGCTGCCATCAAATTCAAAATGAGCTAATATGTTTCCTGAAATAATAAAATGTGTCTGTTGAAACATTTGATATGTTTTCTGTGTTATATTATGGATCAAATATGGGTTTATGAGATCTGTAAACCATTGCATTGTTGGGTGCAATGATCTTGGGTGAGGTATTCCAGGAATACCCCGGACACATTGAAAAGATTATCTCCGTCAGCTGGCCTGGGAACGCCTCCGTGTTCCCCGATTGAGCTGGAGGAGGTGGCTGGGAAGAGGAAGGTATGGGTTTGCCTGCTTAGGCTTCTGCCTCCACAACCCAGTCCCAGATGACGACGGATGGACAAATTAATGCATGCATTGTTTGTTTTTTTCTTTGTTTGTTTTAAATGCCAGAAAAATGTTGTTTATTGAACAGTTTCTGAAGCATAAACTCCAAATAAACAGCAAATATTTTGTCCCAAATCCTCATTCGTCAAACTTCTCAGCTATGATGGGGAAACCCCCATTCACCACAGCCACACATGCTTGCCAGGTTAGTTATGCTGGTGACTTTCCCACTTTCTGGACTGTGATGGTTCTTGAAATTCTAGTGGAGTTTTTAATCAGAAGTTTAATCGTTTATTAACCAGTTACAATATATGTATTTATCAATCTGCACTGTTACTAAACCACAATAGTTCAAAGAATGGCCACAGTGTTACATATTCATGTCAATATAAAAATAAACAGAAAAAACAAGAAAACTTCAGACTTTCACCGGGTTTTTACAGTACCTGGTAGCATGTAGTGTGTTACTACTGCCAGGGGTGGCGGTATTGCACACAGAAGCTGTTTGTCAACCACCATTAAACAAGTTCACTACTGGAAGCCAAATCTATGTGGCGTGATCAGATTAGATACTAATGCTAAACAGGAGAAAAATGCACAGCTCCAAGGGCCAAAGACTGTGAGCGCAGAAGGAAAATGAGGCCAAGTGCAAGCTCTGCTAAGTGAAGTTAGTATGTGACAAGTCTAATGAAACTACACACTGCAGCAGCTGCAGAGGGGCAATATCACATGGTATTTTTACTGTTAACCAAACTGTTCTAGGCCTCTGATGTAGCTAGCTTTACTTGAAGGGGTGTGAAACTAGGCAGGCATTAATCAAATATGTTACATAGTGAGGTAGGTAAGTAACACTGGACTTAAACCAAGGTAGCTCACGAGCAGTGCTGCAGTCTGCTGGACTTTACACACTAATTTTACAGAGCCTTTACATTAGGGCTGGGCGATATATTGAATTTTTAAAAGATATCAATATATTTTTATACATGATATAAGATGAGGCAATATCTTTTATACTATGTCTATGTCACGTTACAATCATACTTGGAGAGCCACCAGTTGCCCTTTCTCTTCTCCCTGCACAACTTCACACTGCCCCGCCTCTCTTCCTCACCGCTTCACCCGTAAATTATGCAGGAAGTGGCAGCACGGCAGTGTTGCCAACTTAGCCACAAAGTCGCCAAATTGGCAACACTTAGCGACAGTGTCGCAAACTTAGCCACAAAGTCGCCAAATTGGCAACACTTAGCGACAGTGTTGCCAACTTAGCCACAAAGTCGCCAAATTGGCAACACTTAGCGACAGTGTTGCAAACTTAGCCACAAAGTCGCCAAATTGGCAACAGTTACCGACAGTGTTGCAAACTTAGCCACAAAGTCGCCAAATTGGCAACAGTTACCGACAGTTACCGACAGTGTTGCAAAATTTAGCAACTTTTTTTTCGGTGACGTCGACGACTTTTAGAGAGTTCTGGAAACCTGAAATCCTCCGCAGCCTTCATATTGCGTCCGTTCGTACGCTTTGGCATCACCGGGACCCCCAAGAGTCCCTGGCTGTGGACAAGAGGGCCGCGCCATACCGCAACTCCATAGCAGAAGTTGGTTTGTACCACAATTCACGTGACCTTAATAGCGGAAGTGGGTCTTTTTCATGTGCTTGCAGACGCTGCTTTGAGCGGGTGGGCACGTTGATGTGATACATCAGCATGGAATTTTGTTCAGTCTGTTTACATGTTTTGTTATTTGCACAGAGTACTAGGCTTACAGGAGTACACACAGGAGGAAGCACTTTGGTGAAGTCTACTTCACCGTAGACTTCACCAGACTGGCTTTTTGAAGAATAAGTCAGCCCTTTGCTATTTTTGCTCTGTATCTTTTCTGTTTACATTTAATAGCACAGCTGTGAGTCTTTTGATATGGAGGAAAAAATTATTAATTTATTTGAGGAGCATTATTTAAATATGCCAATAGTTTACTTTTGAGCAATTTCTTATGTACATCTACAGCTGAATGTTAATAAAAGTGCCCGTGTGACATTTAGGACATGTAGCTTTGACTCAGAAGTGCCTTTTTGTTTCTACCTTTTGGGAAGAAAAAATATTGAGATATATTTATAGTATATCGCCATTCAGCTAAAAAATATCAAGATATTACTTTTGGTTTATATCGACCAGCTGTACTTTACATGCACATAAAGTATGCTCAACAACACCATAAAAGAGTTTTAAACCCCAGAAACCATGATATGGTACCTCATATTAAGCAAGGATATGATAAAAGGTTTTGTCTTAGCTGAAAACAAACACGACAAAGAGGAGGCACATTTGTTAAAATTAGAGATTCACCAGTCTGAGTCACTGGATTGGTGTCTGTGCCAGTACTGATTTCATTACGCAGATGAGCTTTCAACCAGACATGACCAATCCATGAAGTCTGTTTTTTCCCTATTTGCAAACGTCTGATATGCCATAATTACAGCCTCTCGGTAAATTATGCAACATTATGTAAAGTAAATATTACAAGGACAGCCAGCTGTAAGTGTTTTAGGATTTTTTTAATTATTTATTATTCCCTCCCAGCACAGAGAGTTACAAAGACAGTGTCACCACGTACAGTATAGGTCCTCTAGATGAGAATGTGGCCCATTAAACAGCAATGAGATCATCTACTATTGATTTTCCACAGTGCAGCACGTGTGTTCATGTAGAGCACTCCACACCACAAAACTGCAGCAAAGGATCATCTTCTCTATATCCTCCACTTGTGTGTTTATACAGTACGTGTGTGCCTAATGCTCATGTCCCACTTGGCGGTTTAGTCCGATTCTTTCAGGGGAACCTCATGACTTAGGAATGCTATGAATGGCTCAGAGGCCTTAAGATGGGAAAATATGCATCGATTCTGGAGATCATTCCCACAATATTAGCTTGCACACTCCTCCGCTCACTGTGACCTTTCTGTTGACTCATTCATCTGCTAAAGCACAAATAGCTCTCTATTAGCTCTCTCTATCACACATCTGGTCACAAGATTCTTAAGAAGATTTCCACATCTGTGTGTGTAGCCCACCAGTGTTTTCAGGCATCTCCTCGGGGGCTTTTATTCGGTCAAAACGCTGGCCAAGTATGTGTAACAGCAGACATAACTCACTGAAAATGACCTGCAGACATACAGTATTTCCACCCATAATGCATCTGACTGACCTCAACTTCACCCTCCAAATTAATAATGTTTCATTCTAGCTACTGTGCTTTGTTTCTCATGCTGAAATGACCTAAACACTGCACCTCTCCCCACTTTTTCCTACTCAGTGGAAAATTTGACTTCCCACCTCAGTAAACTCCAGTATTTTCTAAATAATCAATGCCCTTCAATAAATTTAACTCCCAAACCTAATTCATAAAGTAAACACAATCTGGAACAATGCGTAAATTTACAGGACATCAGAGATGAGATAGCAAAAGTAACAAACTGGGTATCGTTTTTCTGTTAAATCCCTTTTATCAACACAAATTCTTATCGGAAAGGATAAAGAAACACCATGGCAATCATCCTACCATTTCAGTCTGTGTCCTGTCAACAAAATATGATGTTAAGATTTTAAATAAAAGGTCTGCCACCACCATGTCACCAATTGAAAACCCCTTTTTAATAAAAGGAGTTTGTTTCTACATCCCCACCATTACCTATGATCACGAGCTGTGAGTAGTGACCGAAAGAAAAAAAGGAGGAGGACACAAGCGGCGGAAATCAGCTTCCTCCAAACGGCGGCTGGGCTCAGCATTACCGAATGGGGTGAGGAGCTCAGCCATTCGGGAGGAGCTCACAGTAGAGCTACTGCTCCTCCACATCGAAAGGAACCAGGTGAGGTGGTTTGGGCCATCTGACCAAGGTGTCTCCTGGGAACCCCCCTTGGTGACGTGTTCTGAGCATGTCTCACTGGGAGGAGGCCCTGGACATGCTGGAGAGATTATACCTCTCGGCTGGCTCGGCAATGCCTTGGTGATCCCCAGAACAGGTGGAGGAAGTGGCCAGGGAGAGGGAGGTCTGGGTGTGTCTGCTTCGACTGCTACCCCCCAACCCAGACCTGGATAAATGGTTAAAAAAAAACAAAAAAAAAAAAAAACAGATGGACGGAGTTCATGTTGAGGTACACTGGATAATAATTTTGTTTAAGTATTCAACTGAATATTGAGTATCGGGTATTTCTACTGGTACGGACAGTAATTAAATTTCTGGTATCATGACATCCGTTTTGCAGATACGAGCAGCTGAAACGAGCTTCCTCTGCTGGTGGCTGGGCTCAGTATTAGAGACTAGATGATGAGCTAAGACATCCGGAGGGAGCTCAGAATAGAATCACTGATCCAGTAAGGGTTTGGGCATCTGATCAGGCTGCCTATTTGACACCTCCCTTTGGAGATTCCCGACACCTAACTAGAAGACCACCCCCAGAACTCACTGAAGAGATTATATAGTTCTTCTAGCCTGGGAGCACCTTGGGATCCCCCAGGAGGAACTGGAACACTCTGCTTAGCATCCTGCCACTGCAACCAACTTTGCATAAGCAGAAGATGATAGAAGTATAGCTGTATGGATGGATCACTCAGAGATCTGCCATGGATATAATAGAAAATATCCTCTCTAAATGTGAAAGTTCAGTCAACCAACACCTGTCTGTAGAGGTCTGATAGCTGCTAAAGTGTCTTGACACCAACAAACCAAAAAAAGAACAAGAGCAAGCAAACAGGTTCGCTGACACCTTCCTACCTAAACAACAATTCAGTTACTTTATTATCTCAGAGAGGAAATAAACATCCAAAAGCAGAAGAATAGAAATTCATGCGAACAACTAAATGTAGAAGGTGACCGCAGGTATCATAATAAGCAGTCTCACACACACACACACACACACACACACACACACACACGTGAAGGAAAAAAAAAAAATCTGTCCTGTGTTCCTCACAACTTGTTGCACCCAGTAGGGAGCTTCTCTTTTTTTTTTTTTCCCTATTGCATGTATTATTCAAATAAGAGCTGCAGAAATTATCACCAACTGCAGATAACAGACACCATGTGCTGTAAATCCTCTCTGTGCCTTTGCACGTGGGCCGAATGTCTAAAAACACTGCCGTCTCCTGTTCCTTTGGGTTGTGAAGACACTAATCTCCAGATCATGCTGTCCTCTCCTGCAGCTAACATCTGACTAATTAAACAGAACTTAAATCAGGATGTCTCTATTTTAATCAGGTCAGTTTTTGTCCTTTAAGGCCCCAACAGGAGTGTTGAGACCTTTAGCGGACTGGCTTGCATTCCCCCTGCCAGCATGCAACTTTAGCCCAGTCATGAGATGCTCTGCTCAAGAGCCCGAGGATGTACTCCTCCCAAACACCCCCTCCTTTGATCTCCTAATCACCTGGCTCAGCCTGGGCCTGAAAAGAGAGAGGGGGAGCGGCTGCAGGGGCAGGAGGAGGACAATAATAACCACAGCAGTTGCTTTGGCAGGGAGATTTACGCCTTTTTTGGGGGGTCATTTAAAGTTTTTAGTTTCATGCAGGGAGGTGATCCCATCCCTACACACCAAAACTAATAGATTCACTTGTTATTTCTCATTCAAGGTTATAAGGTGAAATCTGGAATCTCCATACACCATGCCACCTGTTAACCTGACAAAAAACAGCATTTCCTCATACTGCGCACATCCCTCCTCGTGTTTGAAGAAGCAGCCAGTTTGAGTGAAATCCACATCCCCTTTTTTTCAGGGGATCCCGTGTTTGTCTACCGTTTGTCTTCTCGCAAAGAAGCACATGAATGCTGCAGAGCTGTTTCACAGCCAGCTTGGACGTTGTGCCCATCAGGCCTTCCCAGCATCATGTGAAAAGACAGTGCCACGTAAACGTCACACCAACATCAGTTTAGCAATATAAATCCACTCTGTTTTCACAGGAAATAGGTCCTTGCTGCCCCCCCCACAAAATAAAGACTGGACTGAAAGTTGCAAATACTTCCATCCTCTGCGTTTAGTGGCTTCCCACCCCAAACACTCAAACCACTCCTGGTACTGGGAGAGGACAGGAGATGAGTCCCCATTGAACTGTCTGATATTGACAAATTCTAGCTGGGATACAGGGTGCTGTGCCTCGTTTTGATTTGGCCTACTGCCCGTTTATCTGCTTTTTAAGTGCACTTTGCTTCACACTAGTCTCTGGACTTTGCATAACATTCCTCTTCCTCTCCTGTGGCACGAAGGATTTTGCAACCAAACAAGAGCAGCTC
The DNA here is from genome assembly GCF_007364275.1 of Archocentrus centrarchus. NCBI lineage: Eukaryota > Metazoa > Chordata > Actinopteri > Cichliformes > Cichlidae > Archocentrus > Archocentrus centrarchus. The sequence continues at coordinate 9,016,887 of NC_044368.1, read as the reverse complement.
CCCAAACACCCCCATTGTCTCAGAGAAACCCTGTGGTAGTATTGTGCAGCTGATACAGTGTTCAGTGTGGTTTTTCTGCAGCTCAGAGGAGGGCTGGGTGACTGGAGTTGCGGTTTCTTTGCTCATTTCTCGTGCACTGACCTAAGATGAAGCTAAATTATGCGTAATTTTCACAGCGTGGACCCATTCACCCACCCCTGAGGAATTCCCTCCAACACCCCCCAGCCAACCCGGACACCGTAGCGGTCATGGGAAGCAAATTCACGGAGGCTGCTTACCTCAGTAGGTTGGGCAGAGGGATGGAGCCGGAACCTGACCCCAGTATTCCCTTTTTCCCACTTAACAGTTTCTCCACCAACGCGACATTCCCAGTCCGGGCGGCTTCCAGCAGCTCCTGCTCCTTTCCCATCCCGGACACAAGTTTGTAACGACAAGGAAATGGAAATCCAACAAATCTCCCATATACCCCTCCTTTCCCTCCCTACACCTTTCTTCAGTGTCTGGTGTGAGAAAGCATCTGAAAGGATTCCTCTCACTGCATGCTGCTGCTGCTGCTGCTGCTGCACTGTGGCACGGTGGAAATAGGTGTTACTGATGCTGCAGAACAGCTCTGGCATGCACCCCTCTCTTCAGTTCACCGGCATGCACGGGTTTTCAGTACGCTGCCTTGTACTTCTCCCCGGTGCAGTGCTATCAGGAGCAGCGCGAAGAACCGAAGCGAATCCCCGAAGTGTGAAGAGTAACCAAGGTTTAAAAGAAAAAAAAAAAAAAAAAGAAAGAAAAACAAACTCCTTCTCACTCCCGACAAAGGCTCCCCTTTGCTTCTCTTCTCTGACGCTTCTGCTGATAACAGGCGGTAGGTGAAACTCCGTCGGCCGCCACAACAAGCTCTCCTGCCCGGCTGCGCTCGGCACCTCTATCCAGCGATCCAAGCGCACTGCCCGGTGCTTTTCTGTGTTGCCTGAACCTCACCGTCAACTCACCTGTGGTCAAACAGTGGACATCCTTTTCCTGCTTCCAAAATAAAACAGCTTTTTGAAATTGGCTTCTTTTCCATACACCTTTATATATATATATATATATATATATATATATATATATATATATATATATATATATATATATCTCACACACTTGAGTGGCTTTGCATCCAAATAAAGCTGCAAGCCAGAGAAGAACTTGTGAGAAAATTAAATGCTGTTATGAACTAAATTAGTTACATTTTTTTGTGGTATAAATTTAAGTTAGTTAGGCTTGAATATTTATTATCCATTATATTTTTTTCTCTTTTTGAAGGCAACTAGATACTCTATAACAATATTTTGTCAAACAAATTATTATTTAGATTTCCATCTGTGCAGAACAAAAGATCACTATAAGCCACTGTAACCCTTTCTGGCTCTTTCTGAGCCATGTTTACTTTTGCTGTAAGTGATTTATAGCCGTGCTTATTCCCAAACAAGATTTCTGTTAAATTAGTACTCAGGATTTTCGTTTTATTTTGTTTTGTTTTGATTTTAATACGGAGTACTACAGGGGCCCTTCCTGGGGCATTCGCCTGTTAATTAGAATCCTTCTTTTGAAAATATTTTTGCGTCTGTTGTCATTTACTAATAAACACTCTGGAAATAAACTCTCATTATCATACTATATCTGTGTTGCAAAAATATAATAATTATTAGGTTATGTCATGTCTCTCTAAGCTGTCTAACGCAAAGTGAAACTTTTATTTTGAAAATACTGCCGCTGTGGTTCCACTATTACCCTGTGTCACCTGACTGGCAGACTTACTGTACTGTCTGGGCGTGGATGACGATGCTACAGCACCAACGGGAGGCGATGCCTTTGTTAGGATCTTTTAAAAAGTCACACTCGCAGCAGCCACCGGCCGTGCAAGCCGCTGCTGCTCTCACACCTGAAACTTAGTCTGTCACACACGCACATGCGCACTTCTCCTCTGTGCTGGCGGTGTACTCCCGTCACCGCTGAATAGATTTGAAAACAGGTGAGATCCTAAAATAACCCGCAGTCATCAGACAGCAGGGTTTGTGTGAATGCAGAATGAAGGCAGAGGAGGGATTTTTTTTTTTTTTTAATGTTTTCTGATGTGACAGCCTGGGAAACTCAGACTCCCTCCACCCTCTCCACTGCGCCCCCACTCTGCGGCTCGGTGCACGCTGGGACCTGCCTGACGCCAACTCTGCTGCTTAATTGGAATTTAGAGGAAAATGTGGCCTTTAAGTGCTCCACCTGCACCTGCAATGTTTTCTTTTGTTCTTTTTTCTTTTGTTTGTTTGTTTTTATAGTGAACTTGCTATAACTTGATTATATTTTACAGAAATAAAATGTAAGAAGTTAGTGGTTGGGATTTTGGATGCACTCTGCAGCTGCTGAGGCATCACAGGTTGAGTGTCCTATGCTCCACATGTTTCCAGCTGTGGCAGCATTTGGATTAAGGTCCCGCATGTCACCTGCCGATGTAAAATCAGGTCAGCAGAGCAGATTTTTTACAGCCACAGAAAAAAAAAAAAACCTCTTTGTTCACTCAGAATTATGATATTACCGTCAGCTTCACACCCACATGTAAGTTATTACATGATGCTGCTCAGTGAGAGATGTGGATCAAGCCTGTGCCTGCACAGCTAGCCTCTAGGGTGGGAGTTAGAGCATTGCTATCATTATTGATTTTATACTATTGATACTATATACATATTCCAGTAATGTTTATGTCTACAGATGTGGAATAATAGGTGCTTTTTACCTTGTAAGCATGTAGAAATGAACATAAAAGAAAGTTCCCTGAGATGCCAAATGCAGTAACATCAGGTACAAAACAACACTGAAAAGATTTGTTGCTCTTCATACGTTTAAAAGAAAAAAGAAAAAAAAATTTTCTCTATATGGAAAAAATGTACTTCCTGTCTATGTTGTCCCATTTTCTGTATTGTTGTTATGTTTTATTTGGGATTTTTTGGGGAGGCCTCCATATCCAATGCTGGCTTTGCTTTTGTTTAAGTTTTGGACACATTTGACATGCTGGTGTTGCTAGAATAAAAGTCAAAATCATGTTTGTAAAAAAAGAAAACTCATGAAAATATAGGTGCTAGTTGATGAGATACTCTTATTGGTCACTTCATTAGGTACACTTTGCTAGGGTCAGGTTGGGGCCCTTTTACTTTCGTAGTTCATAGTACAGACTCAACAAGATGCTGGAGACATTCTTCAGAGATTTTGGCCAATATTGACACGATAGCATCACAGAGTTGCTCCAGACGTGTGGGTTGTATATCCATTATGTTCCTCCTCATCCCCAAGGTGCTCTGTGGGATTGAGAGCTGGTGACTGTCAAGGCCATTTGAGTGCAGTGTCATGTTCAAGAAATCAGTTTATCTGAGCTTTGCAACATGGCCCGTCACATGGGAAGCAGCTATTAGAAGATGGTACACATGGATTCAGCTTACCTGAGTAACAATGTTCAGGTAGGCTGTGGTATTTAAAAAATACTCAAGGGAGCCAAAGTGTGCCAAGAATATAGCCTCAGTTTCCTGTTCTTAGCTGACAGGAGCGGCTCCCAGTGTGGTCCCATCTGCTGCAGGGTTCAACATGTTGTGAGTTCAGAGATGCTCTTCTGCACTTTGAATTGATGTACCTAACAAAGTAGCCGGTGAGTCTATTTTTATTTGGTTCAAAGTCTTCCTCATAGACCAGTGTCACTAGTATGACTGCAAACAGTTCCTCTTGATAAACACCAAACACAATCCTTTATGTTCTGTAATGCTACAATGCTTATATAATAATCCAGTTTTTCTATTAAACCTGCACACAATCATTCCATAAAATATCACAGGATTGCAGTGGGGATCCGACACTGAAATAAAAACCAGAGGATGAAACCGCGAAGAGGCAGCTGCAGCCCCACTGGGTGTTGGACACAGATTTTGCACTTTGTACTCAGCCAAGACACAACCTGATGCCTCTCTCTTTCATCCTATTTCCCACAATCCTGCTGCACATGGCACTGGCATGCCTTCCTATTCCCTGTGCTCTGCTGCACACACACACACTTGCAGTATATAAATGAATGTGTACGCTTTGCTTACATAAACGGGCCTGCGCTGTGACGTAGCTGTCATCACAGAAAAATTAAGCTGCAGTATGTAAACAGCAGAAGGGAGCAGAACTTTTCTGTCTCTTGTGCTCACACACACACACACACACACACACCCTTTAACACTTAATGTCCTTCTATGACTCACTGCACTTCTCCAGCCATAAAATGTCATGACCATTTATGTTCACAAAGACCAAACGCTCTGCAGCAGCACTTCAGCGCAGCACATTTGAGCCCACAAATTGACTGCACTCTTTTCACTCTCGACTCATCTCAGGATAATATTTAACATTATTTCTCACATGTATATATAGAAATGCTGCAGAATGGCAAATAGGCCACTGTGGTTTTAATCTTATTAGCCATCATTGATTAAAGCCCAGTTTTGACAAGAACTACTGCTGCATATATAAAGCAATGCTTTTATAAAGGCTGGTAGTTAAAGGAGCTGCATAATGGGCTGAAGCTGAAGACCACAAGTCCTTGACAAGTGATAAGAAAGAGGCATACATATAAACATCTTTCTGCTCCTTCTGCAAACTGTAGTGCTAAATAGTTGAACTTTTGGTAACACTTATTTCATTATTAGCTGGTTGTCATACACTTATAATCCCCTACTGAGCATGATCATGTTCTATATACGAGCTCTGGGCCATTAACTAAATACAAACCTCACCTTTGAGCCAGACACAGTCAGAGAGACTGAAATTGCAGTTAGTAACGCTTGTAGTTGCATAAAAATAGGCTGTATTTACTTAAGTGCTATTAAAGGAAAATGGCTACTCTCGTGGTACTGCCACCTTATAAGGCCCAGACTGAGCAAAGCATATTAACGTTGTATTTTAGTTAATGGCCAAGTGTGGCCATACAGAGTAAGGATTAATAAGTAATGTATGAGTGAATATGGCAGCAACCTGATGCATGTAGACATTTTAGACATGTAGACATGGTCAGGATGACCTGTTGAAGTTCAAGCTGAGCATCAGAATATAGAAGAAAGGTGAATTAAGTGACTTTGAATGTGTCACAGTTGTTGGTGCCAGACAGGCTGGTCTTTCAGAAACTGCTGATCTGCTGGGATTTTCCCACACAACCATCTGTAGGGTTTCCAGAGAATGGGCCAAAAGCAGAAAATATCCAGTGATCCTTTTCTGATAGCTTGACTAGAATATCTTCATCATGAAAAGAGAGGAAGCCAAGTGTTTGAAACATTATAGAAACATAAAGAGAAACACCTCAATAAAGCAGTTCAACAAAAAAAAAAAAAGTTCATGGCAGTTTTGGATTCACATTTTTAATCTAATGAAAACAGTAATTAAGAATTATAATGAGGGGAGAAGAAAGATGTTTGTAAATAATTTCACAACTGACACTTGGATAAGGTGAAACCTTTTAAATCTGATACCTTTTATTTTTTTAAGGATTTCAGCAGCTTTGACAGACAAAATACAACTTACTGTTACTTGTGTATTTTTCCTCCTTTTAAGGTAGTTTGCAAAAAAAAAAAAAAAAAAAAAAAAAAAAAAAAGCAGATGCTCCTCTGGAAGAAAACGTGTTAAAATTCTCATTTCAAGTCTGAATCCCACATTTGTGGGGACAATAGTTGTGTTTCAGGAAACCAAACAAATGAAAACAATGATTGCTTTTAAAAAAAAAAAACAACCTGAAATGAACTGACCCACACTAAAGTACAGGCTACGATTAATAGTCTAAACGTGCATTTATGTTCTGAATCTGTGGGAGAACAGACACCTGAAACTGTCCTTTTGTGCTGTGCTGTTACAAATCAGTTGATTTTTATGTTTTTACTTCCCCCTAAAGTAACCGCACTTGTATGAGGCATGGAACAACGACGCATATAGTCTTTGTGCGTCCATGACAAAAGGAAAAAAAACAAAAATTTCATCACATGGCAGATTAGAAAATTCACATAAAGACACACACTAGTAATCAGGCAGCTTTCACGTGCCCTAATTTTTCTCTTTTCTCAGAGTGGAGGGCAAAAACATTTATTTCCTCTTTCTCTACTCATCGGCTCAACTTTTCTCTCACAGTTCTGATTGTTGTATTTACATTGCTTCAGTTTTAAAAGTGCAATTAAGGAGCTATTTACACATAGAAAAATATGGGAAGGGGGTGGGGGGGCACAGACAGGTGTCAAAGCCGTGGAAATTCACCCTTTACTTATAACGAAATGCTTGTTTTGACTGAGACGCACGCGCACACACACATACACACTCAAGTGAAACACTGCAAAATCATTTAAAGTTCTGTAGAAAATAGTTGTGTTCACATTCTTGTACAATATATACTGTACACGCTGTGAGGACAAGCAGGAACATGATTCGTCGCACCCTCCTCTGAATATGAAAGCGCTGGATTACGAATTGAATTTCAGCACAGTGCAAAATAAGACATTCCTCTGAAGATACGACATTCAGCGTTTCCTCATACCTACAGGTCTGAATGAAGCTCACTGAACATGAGCTGTGATGCTTTTTATTGTATTTAAACGTGAACAACAGAAGCGGGTTTCTGGGAACAGTTCTCCGTAGGCACAACCAAAGTCAGAGATCTTGTCCTCTTGCTTTCAAACACCAAATTCCACTTCTTTTTTTTCCTTCTTTACTCTGCAAATGTATGGAGCTTCCGAAGTGGAAAACAAGACGATAAGTGCGTAAAAACGTGTTTTCTCTGAGTCTTCGCACAGATTCAGAATTGATTTATATTAGTCTGAAGTCACGCGGTGGCTTGTGAAAAGGGAGCCGCTGCAGTAAGAAATTCCTCTTTTTCTTCTCATCTGGCTCGACTTGTAGGGGCTAGCGAGTACAGGTCTAGCTGGTGCTGACTTTGAGGTTCTTCAGTCGGTGAAGCAGCGAGTCCTTCTCCATCTGAGCCTCAGCCAGCGCCATCTTTGCTCGGGATAGCTCTACCTTTAGACATTCATTCTCCTCCATCAGCATCTGAAAGCAAAATGACAGAGTGTAAAATAAATAAATAGATTATGAAAATAAATTAATCACAATCTTCACAGATTCAACAAGATCAGCTATTCAGTTGCTATTAAACAGCTAACTGCAATCTCATGTTTCCCTACAGGCAATGCTGGCTTGCTGCTGTAGCAGTTCTCTGTCACTCAGGTGTGTCGCATGTGTCGTCCTGCGATAGGACAAACTCCACCTGCACCATCTCAAATGTCAGCTGTTGACAGCAGTCCTTGTTCTGCTCTGGAGATCTGCTGTGAGGTGGAGAGCTGGTGCCTACGCTGTAGCTCCTCAGGCTCTAAACATGCTTTAATGCTTCTAGATTGGAGTTTAAACATCTAAGTCTGTTATTTACTCACTTTTGGAATGGAGCCTCAAGTGGCCATTAGAGGAACTGCAGTTTTGGGGACTTCCACATTAGCTTATTATCTTATATATTTGACCACAAAGAGGAAGAAGCACAAACAATGGCTGCAGTGAATGGTTTTAACTGTTTTTGATGCCTGGTTCCACTGAACTACAACGTGGCCTTTGCATACAATGACTTCTGTATTTTAGCTATGACCAAAAAGCCAGACGAGACAGAGTTTTAGCTAGCTACAGCACTGTGCAAAACTCTTGAACCAACCATCATTTCTTTATGTTTTGCTTCCAAGGAGCCTGACTTTGTGGTAATCTTTTTTTAAGAGTGGTCTTGAGCAACATAAAGCACAAAAACAATTTTAAATTGTACATTTAGACACTTTGCAACAAGCAGCCTGTTGCAAAAACACAGTTTGTTTATAATATTGTATTTTCACCCCAACAAGGTTAAAAAAAATAAATAAATCACTAACTGGACTGAAAAAAAAAAAAAAAAATCAGTGGCAACAGGTCTGATGGAGTGATGAACCCAAATTTGAAATTTCTGATTCAAATCATCATCAATATGATGATCCTCGGAGCCTGGTCCTCAACATTACTGAAGCAGTCATCATCTTGACAGAGAACAGAACAAAAGGCAGCAACATCCAAAGAAGAGCTTTGAATGTCCTCCAAGAAGCCTGGAGAACTATTCCTGATGACCACTTAAAGAAATTAAAGAAAGCTGCCTCAGAGAGTTCAGGCTGTGTTGAAGAATAAAGGTGGTCATACCAAACATTAACTTTCAATCCTGTTCACACTGTAGAAACTCTGTTTTGGCCTTATATTCTGTGTTTCCACGTACGTTTGCATCTGTTTCAATAAATCGCTGCACCTATTTTCTTAGCAAAAGAAATGAGGGGAAGCTCAAGACTTACACAGTATCGTAATTCCAAACAGACGCTAACTGTGGGTTAAAGTTGAAGTTAACGTAGTTATTTTGGTAGCAATGATAAATCTGCATTGCTGTGTAGATTGCAGAACTGGCTGTATTTGTTTGCTTTCAATGTTCCATCTGAAAATGCGATGCTTCTCCTTAAGTTTCTAAATATCACTCCCACTGTAAAAGAAACTGAAGCCAAACACAGAACTGGAATAGCTTTGCAAAAGCAAAATTTGGCACAACACGTTTCAGCCTCCAGGACAATCAAACAGAAAGAAACATTTAGTGCTGTTTGTAGGAGAAAACGATGAAAAGCAAAAACATGTACACAAACGGTGTTCGCACATGTGGCGGTTGGGATTTTTCTCTCTACTACTTTTCCACTGTGTCTTTCTCACCTTCTCCTTGTCAGATGGAGGGGGACTGGTGGGTGGAGTCTGAGTCTGTGTTGCCTTTGAAATACCACAGATGCTGCCCACAGTCTCAGGGACTGGACTCAGAGAGCTGTCAATCACTGTGGCCGCTTTCTTGGGTTTGGCCTCTGCTGCTCCATCCACTGTGAGGAGGAAGGCAGAGAACAGGAGGGAGTTTGGATGTGTGGATGCAGCGAGTGTGGACTTAAAAAAAGCATTTAATAGGTCATCTTATATAACTGCAGTGAATCAGCGCTGGAGTGGAGGTGGAAATATCTGGCAGATGAAAACGTGTGCTCCTTTGTCACCTCCTATAGAGAAAGACCCGTCGTCTCTTCTGTGTACGACGAGGCTGTCAATGTGTAGAGTGATCGGCGAGGGCTCCGAGTCGGAGGGATTTTCACGAGGGCCGTCATCCTGCAGGAGACACAGCAAATGTTGTCGGGATGGAGTGTACAACAGACATTTTGTCCACATCCATTTTCACAAATCAGTTCCACGGCAAGCCCCCTTACCCGTGAAAGAACCAAACAGAAAGCAGAAAGGCCTTTTCTTTCTGTGTCATTAAACTTTCAGTTCAAATCCAAATTCCAATTAGGCCACGGTTCAAAATATTTAACTTGGTTACAGAAGCTGCTGCAGTGTGAGGCAGTGAGTTATGAGCTCTATTACTACAGCTGGATGCAAAGCAATGAGACAAATATCCCACTGAAATAGTTCCAGTGGAGTTCTTCAACAGCAACCTCAGGGTAAAACACAAACTTTGTATACACGCAGCTGGAAAGTACTAAACTGAAATAAGTTTTTTCACCTTTAAATTAATGTGCGTGTCCTTGATGCTGATCTCCATGGGCAGCACCTGGGAGGCCGAGTCGTCTTCCAGGAAGAGCGCAAGGTTGCGGAGCGAGGACATCATGAAGCTTGCCGTGTAATCGTGAAGGTGCAGCTGCAGGAAGCCGTTACGTTCAGCCAACGGGGAGTGGGCGGCGGCGCAGGGCCCGCTTTCCAGCCGAGCCCGCACTGCCGGACTGTGGAGGCCCCGGACGGACGCGGAGCTGGTCTCACCGCCAGCTGGGAAGGAAGACAAATAAGCCATTAGCATCAGCGCAATATCTGTGAAGCACCTACAGAGAGAAGTCAGCTTAAATACACCTGAAATTAAAATACACCCAACATGAAATAAAACTGGCATGTCTTTTTACAGTTCGCATGAAGCTGAGAGGAAGTGTCTTCCACTTCTGACATGTTTAAAAGTCTCTGTGTTACAGTTAGACCCACAAATCAGTCAGGTCAATCTATCAGCTGATATTAGCTTATTGCAAACATATTGTGTATGTGTTAGACAATAAGAAGAAAGTGCACAGCAATATTTGGAATCTAAAAATATTTTCTTTAAGGAATTTTCTCCTCCTGGAAAAAATAATCTCTGGATGTTTTTGAAAGCCTCATGACTTTAATACTAGTCTCTAAAATATGTTGAAGAAAAACATTTGAGTTTCCTGTCTCTCTTCACAGCATCAGCATCATCTCACTGGCCACTTGAAGAAGTACACCTTACTAGTACTTGGTTGGACCCTTTTGCCTTCAGAGCTGCTTTAATTCTCCATGGTACAGACTCAACAAGGGCCTGGAAACATCCATAGATTTTGGTCCATGTTGACATGATACTGTAGCATCACACAGTTGCTGCAGATTTGTCAGCCGCAGATTCATGATGTGAATCTCCCATTCCACTACATCCCAAAGGTGCTCTGTGGGATTGATCTGGTGACTGTGGAGGCCTTTTGAGTACAGTGAACTCAGAGTCAGAAAGTAATCAAGACTGATCAGACCAGGCAACGTTTTTCCAAATTTCCATTATCCAATTTTGGTGAGCCCATGTGAACTGCAATCTCAGTTTCCTGTTCTTTGCTGACAGGAGCGGCACCTGGTGTGGTCTTCTGCTGCTGCAGCGCATCTGCTTTGAGGTTCAATGTGCATTCAGAGATGCTCTTCTGCATGCCTTTGTTGTAATAAGTGGTTATCTAAGTTACTGCTGCCTTTCACCTCTAAGCAGTCTGGCCATTCTTCTCTGACCTCTAGCATCAACAAGGCATTTTCAACCAGGAGAACCACAGCTTGCTTAATAGTTTCTCTTTTTCATACCATTCTCAGTAAACCGTAGAGATGGTTATGTGGGAAAATCCCAGAAGATCAGCAGTTCCTGAAATACTCAGATGAGCTAACAACTGCTATGGTTGAAGGCGCTTACAAAAGAAAAAATAAAATTAAATAAAATAAATAAGTTTCTTCCTCATTCTGATGTTGAGTTTGAACTTCACCAGGTCTCATGTCCACATGCCTGAATGCATAGAGCTGTTGCTATGTGATTTGTGTTAATGAGCAGTTGAACCTATTAAAGTGGCCTGTGAGCATTATTCTAATCAATTATCAAAAAAAGCATAATTTTAACACAGAAGTTCAGCCAGTGTGGCGACCTCATAATATGCAAGAAAAGGTTTACTTGATGATTAGCCAATTGCTCCACAGATGTGCCCCCCCTTTGCTGTAGAAAAAGACAGAGCCACAGAGGCATCACCCCTCAAACTATTTTATGAAAAGGACCCACTGCTAACACTCACAGGGGGACTACACAATACCAGGCAGATGGTTTTAATGCTGCGGCTGATCGGTGTATTCGTCACATTAGGGAGGCTTAATATGCTCACACTGCTGTCACAACCAAAGTTTTTAAGTACATTCCTTACTTTTTGAAACGTGTCAAAAACATCTCGAGGTCATCACAGACACAGAGACTGCTGATTTATTTTAAACAAAGGGTGAATTTTAATATCAGGTTTACACAAGCTCAAAATAAGAGGTGGGATAAATGAAAAGACAGAGGAAGAAGAATATCAGAAAGATGAGTGGGAGACAGAGTTGAACAAAGTTTATTAAATAAAAAAAGAAAAAAAAAGCCGGAAGGATTTAAGGAGAAGGTGGGCTGAAGGAGATCTTTTACAGTCCCACCGGCTCTTTGCAGCTGTAATGTTTAATTATTTCCAAGGACTGGGGACTCGAGGGTTCGGTGCAAATTTCAAGTAAAAGTTTTCATTTAATAATTTTGTATTCTCTGTATGAATAAGACACCTAGAAAACTAAGAAGAAAGAAAGAAAGAAAGAAAGAAAAGAAAAAGTTTCACCCCTGAATGACCTGACTATGACTTTAGGAACCACAAATTGTGGCAGTAAGATTCCTGTTTTGTTTTTTTTTTTGTTTTTTTTTATAGAACAGAATAAGGTAAGAAAGTGAGAACAGAGAGAAAGAAGACAAATATGAAGTGAAAAAAGTCACAAGGAGTTGTTTTACATTAGCTTTAGCACACAAAGGGGGATATTCACCGGACAAGCACACAATTGCAGACAGGTTTTTAAACGGGTGAGAGTCACAATAGGAACACTCAGCAAGGCATGAAAATGGCCACTTAAAGAAATCGCTCTTTATTATGACAGCAAGAAGTGCGTCACTTCCCCTTAAAATGCTCTCTGAAGGATGGTCAGGAGAGGGTTAATACCACAGGGCAATTGCACGCCCAGCAAAAACAGTCAAAGACACACATATACACTGAATGCTGTCAGCTTTTCCTCAGATAACATTGCATATTCTCTCAATCCTGAGCAGCTAGGGTCGAGGCAAAGAGTGGGGAAAGAGAGATGGGAGTGGGTGAGGAAAGAGAGAGAGGGAGCCAGCAGCCAAGAACTGAATGACTGTGATAAGACAGGGAGAGGAGGAGGGGGGGGGGGGGGGGGGGGGGGGGGGAGATGGCCTAGAGAGGGAGAGAGATGAAGGAAAGGAAAGGTGTAGGAAAAGGAGGGGTGAATGACAGAGGATTAGTAGGGAGATGGAGTAGGAGCTGCAGGGAAGAGTGAAAAGGAAGGTGAAGGGAAGCAGAGTAGAAAGAGGGGCGGGTTGAGGAGGAGGTAGGATTGCTCTTGTGAGATAGGAGGAGGAGAGGTGGCGAGGGGTAAAGCTGGTATTTCTCTCATTGCCTGAATCACTGGACTGAAACTGCAAAGTCTGCTGCAGTGGAGAGATGGTAGAAGGTGGGAGGGGGAACAGGAGGAAGACAGAGGGAGAGGGCAAATTAGGGAAAGAGGAAGAAGGGAGGATTTGGGGTTAAAGCTGTTGGCACAAAAAAGTAGCTGTTACTTTTGATTTTGGCACACACTTGAAGATTTGAAGGTTGCAAGCCTAATGTTGCAAATAATGGGACCGCTCACTCCATTACGGTCAAATTTAGCCTCTGTTAAGTGCCACACAGACACGCAAACATGCACACAGGGCACGCTGTGGCGGAAAGATATTTCAGTATCACATCAGCACCTCCTACTGCTGAAAAACAAGCAAACACACACACACACTCCTCATGCGTTACAACACACTCTTTGTGCAATCTGCAGCACATGCCACCTAGCAAGTCCTGAGACTGGAAACGAGGGCTGACAGAAAACACACGCGTACATGCATAAACACACGCAGGTGGAAGCAGAGGCCCTGATGCAAGCATGCATGCTAGGTTACAGATGCTGAATTAACACACAGCAGTTACCTTGGCTGCTTTGTGTAGGTATTGGTACTGAACACACCATACCTGTGGGGAGTCATGAAGGGTAAATAAAAAAAAAAAAAAAAAAAAGGAGGTGGTGGGGGTGTTAGTGTGCAAATATGTGTGTGCCTGTGAAGATAAGGGGATTCAGACTCAGGCTGCATTCATCTAGCAGTCAGTTTCCTGATTAATCGCAAATATCATTTTCCCCTCTCTAGATCAGCTTCCTGCCTTCACTGGCATCTGCTGAGGGTGAAACTGGGAAGTCCTGATGTAGCTGCTGCTCACTCCAAAAGTGTCACGAGGAGTCGCCACAGCATCCTGGTGGTTGAAACCCGACAACCCTGCTCCAAGTCTGCTCTATGACCTTTATCACATGTCCTTCCTCTCTGTCTGTCCAAATGTTTCCTCTTACGCTCTAATGTCAAATACTGAAGTCAAAAAAAATATTGAAGAAAAAAAAATAAAAAATTGTGGTTGGGCTGAGTCTAAATCCACAAACAATCACAGGTGCACACAATTTTAAACGTGACAAATAGACTACAGCCTATTCCCATTCAAGTATTAGTACTGGTTTGTTTCGTGTAATCAACAGGATATTATGATGGATTATTAATTCTCAGTCTGACAATATTCATATGATATTTTGGCATCTGTAACATTTAAAAACACAACAAAAAAATTAGAGCTTACATAAAAAGCTGTGTGTTTCATGCTCATTCTCAGAGAAATTTTAAACATGCAGATAGTGGACTTGCATTTCTTACCCAGGCTGCGGTTGCTGAGGTACTGTCTGAGGCTGACATTTCCCAGCTGGCTGGGTGTGACCTGGCCCACCTCCAGGGCCACGGCTGTGCTCTCGCCCACAGCCTCCATGCCCACACATACCGACTGCACCTTCAGCACCAGTACTGACACCTGGAGGTGAGGTATACACACATAAACTCAAGTAAGGCTGCTGACACACAACCTGTACTAAGCTGGGTTTTATTCTTCATCCAAAAACCTCTGTTTCTTACTGTATCTTTGGTGGGCTCATCAATGCTCTGTGATGCTGCGCTGGCAGAGTCAGGGGACTCGCCTCCCTCCTTCTCTTGGCCAGCTGCCGCCTCGGTGGCACTCTCTGTGGTGCTGTGCTCACTGATGACATCCTTGAAGCCTGAGATGGACACGTCATCTGTAAAGTACATAAAGATATACAAATGTGACTCTCACAGACAAGTAAACATATTTACAATCACAATAAAAAGAATGTACACAGATTTTATAAACTGTATAATTAAAAAAAAAAAATCCAAATCAAATCAAAGACATCCTCCACCTCCATGCTTCACAGTTGGTATGAGGTGTTTGTGCTGATATGCTGTTTAATCTTTCTCACTGTAGAATGATGTACTTCAAGCTGTTTAGAAATGGGCTTACCTGCACAGACTGAGAAGTAGCAAGACTTCTGCTTTTATAAATGTGCTCAGACTTACTGATGATCAATAATCAAGTGCATTTAATTAGCAGGACCTGGCTGCTAGTTACCCTCTTAATTCCTGTGGTAACATTAAGGGTGTAGTTCATTTTTCACACACTGCTTCTGCATTTTGGTCTAATCTTTGTTAAACAAATAATGATGCAGTGTAATGTATGTTTTGCGGTTTGTGTCTATAAAGTTTTCCTTTTTCGCCTTGTAATCCGATTTTATCAGTTATACCATTTCCTTTGAGAAACAGCACGGTGCTGCCACCTTGTGGCCAAATAGTAATCTGCAGCTACATCTACACAACTCATTACATCTTGATTCCTGTGGAGATTTTCTGTGTTCCATGAACCAGCACATAAGGACAACTGTCAGGATTTTAAAAAATAAATAAATAAAAAATGGTAGAACTGGTAGAGCCGCACCTCTCTCCATCAGGCTGTAAGTGTCTCCATCCTCCATCAAGTAGCTATCGATGGAGATGTTGTCCAGGGACTGCAGAGACGGGCTCTTCTTCATATTTTTATAGGACACAGAGAAACTGGACTGGGAGCGGTCCCGCATCAAACGACCACTACAACACACACAAACACAAACACAGGGACATATGAGGAGGTGTGACTCTATCACTCTGTTTCTGCTTGAGGTACAATGTTCATGCACGCAATTAATTCTAAAGTATAACTAATTTATGTCAGACTGAGTTATAGTGACATTAAAAAAAAGGATCCAGTGAAACTGTTTCATCACACCTGATAGGAGTTTGTTTTATGCCAACACACACTGCTCTTTCAGAGCTGACAGAGCCTACTCGACAAGTCATGAATTAAATATTGCCTCATTCCTCTGTGCAGTGTTGTTTAAGGTCATGTAAGTTCTATCCTCGCAGAGCGCTAGAAACAATCTCAAGAAAAATTCACAACTGACAAAAATTAAAGCAGCTCCCAAAAGACTGAACACCAAAAAATAAAAATTGTCACAAAGGAGGAGCTTCCTGTTTCATCTCTACCATGAAGAGTTAACAAGTAGACACCAAACAGGGGGGGTGGATTAACACATACAGACATGCACTCATGCAAATGCATGCCCACAGGGGATTCACATATACACATTTGCACTGATTTGTACTCATCCAAAGATCACAACCACAAGGGGCACGCACACGGTACATGTGCACGCGCACACACTCATTAGTACAGCTAGTCACAGATCCAGTGCCTTACATGTTGGACATGGAATAAAGGGAGGTGGATCTGCTGGAGTTTGAGGAGCTGAGGGGATCAGAAACCACAGACAAACTTCCTTTCCTTGATAGAGAGAAAACACACACACCTCGCATGGGTCAAAGCGAAGGTCAAGAGGCAGAAAAGGAAGTGAATGAGTTAAAACATAGAACATCCAAATGCTGACAGACAGAAGATGAGAAAACACAGGTAAGAAAAGACATAGCAGCTCGAGGGCAGCCAACGTTCATAAAGTGAGACGCGTGAAGTGAGAAGACGGAACATTCAGACTGACAAGCACTCATGTGGGAGTTTGACAGAAAGACTCATGTAGGTCAGTGACAGTGAATCACAGAGGGCTTTCTGAAAAAGCTGGCTGGGTCAGTTAAAAATTGGACAACGATCACTTCTTTGGATTCAGCACTGCAATATTTTTTAACCCTAGAATACTAATGTCAGGTGATTTTCATGTTGTTGCTGCTGTCTGAGATGCATGTAGAATTCATATGGTCCAAAAAAAAAAAAAAAAAAAAAAAAAAAAAGTTAGCTGATCATTTTTCCACTAAGCAACAATTTAAAACTTTTACAAATCATCTAAAATGAAGCTTAAAAAAATTGTTTGGCATTTTTCCTACATAAATGACTTGATCGACTCAATAATGAACAAAACTGGAGTCAATTATCTTTCTGTCAGCTAAATCAAATCATCACCTGAATGTTTGTGGAGACTATTACTGGAGGCTGAACTAGTCTGGATGGTGCTTTAAGTGGTACATTTCAAGCTTCAAAGATTATCTGACAATCAGCTGTTTGACAGAAAATTAACCAGCATTTATTTTGCTGTCAAAATGGTAGTAAATTTTGTTTTATACCTTGGTAACTGTGCAACATTACTTAGGATTCTGACATCATAATGGCCACTTTAACATGCTTTCCCAACAGGAAATTAATCAAAATTATCAGCAGACTACTCATAGTAAAATAATGCTTAGCTGCGTCTTTAATAAATCATTTTTGTTAATCTCTTTGTGTTCAGCACTCACTTATTAATGCACTTGTGTGACTTACACAACCTCTACTGCATGTATCTGATTCCTTGGGAGAGTGATTCCTCCTCTGCAAATTTGTGATACTGAGCTGTACAACCAAAACTAATTACTGGCGTATCTCAGTGGAATGTAAATGTTGAATCAGCACAGTTCTGCCTTAATGTATTAGTAATGTGTTTGTGAGACAAACAGAATACCTGGATATTGACTGAGGCATCTTTGCAGCCTTGTCTTTGTCGCTCCAGTCTTTGCTGCTGAGTGGATCAGGCAGAGGTTCACTTGGTTGGGTTTTGGAGTCTAACCCAGCTCCCATTTCATCAACTCCAGATATCCCATCCACCAATGCCTCACCACTTTCATCTGAACTCCCCCTCCCAGTGCTTTTAGCTGGAGTCCTCTCCTCCACTGAGGCTTTATGGTTCAAGTCAGGACGTGTAGAAGTTGGAACGAGGGGGACAGGAATCTGTGCAGGTCCTCCCTCTAAGCCTTCACCACACAGCAGCTGGTCTACAGTGCAAGACTGTTTGGCTACTCCACCTTCTGAACCAGACCCTTCATTGCCCTTTTCTCCCACTTCTCTCGTGTAAGCTGAAGGCTCCAGAGTTCCTCGGCTCTCTGAGGGCGATAGCTCCGAGCCTAGAGGTGAACCTGAACCCTCAGTCTGGGGAATGGGGTTTAGGAGCAGGGACACCTCTGCGCTTTTGAGCAGGAGGCCCAGGCAGACAGTGAATGGCTGGTGATCTGCGGGACGGTGAGATGGATCCTTGCGGTCTCTCTTGCAGCTCATCTCCTCCAGATCCTGCTGTAGGGTCTGCTGCAGGGCTTTAATGCTGCGCTGAAGCTGCATCAGGAACACATACTGCCGATGGCTCACCTAAAGAACACACCAAAAATATTCAATTAAAAAATGTAAAAATAAATAAATAAATAAATGTCTTTATAAGAGAATACCTGAGCACTCAAATGCTTCTGCACATGCACCAACACATGCACATCTGTATCTTTATTTGATGACCAAGAAAAGGATGAGGAGGGCAGACTGTCTAGTGAGAGGGGCTTATGGAGTCCATTACTGGGTGGCAGTGCTGAATTGCTGATGTGGGATGCAGATGCTGTTGCATCACTGCTGTAATACTCTTTCAATAATCGTTTCCTCTGTAAACGTGCAACAGCCTCTGCTGATGAGCTTCTGGACAGTCCTGGTGCAACAGCACTTCTCAGCTTCTCCTGATGCTGGACCAGCTTTGCTGGTTGACATGCCCACACAGTTAGAGGGAAGGAGTCCACAAAGGGCTGCGGCCGCCCTTTACCTCCGCGGGTTCCTTCATAGTCCACCCAAAACTGGGCAAAGTGCAGTGCCCAAAAGTCAGTGGCAGCAGGCATCTTGAGAGCGTCTGTGCCCATCGTCGGCACCACCAGGCCGCGGTAAATGTCGTGCAGCTTAGTGTCTTGTTCATGAGCGTGGCGCTGGAAGACGGGATGGAGGATGGGTAAAGAAGAGGAGCAACGAGGGAAATAAGAAAAAGATGAAGAGAAGAAGGGTTCCTCTTCAAAGGCCTGCAGAAGGGCTTCAAGGTGGGATCGCGTGCAGTTGGCAGGGTGTCGGGTGTTAGTGGCTACCATTTCTGAAGTCTGTACTGAAATGGAGCGAGGCAGGTCAGCAGGGGAAGAGGAGTCCTGATCAGTGGGAATCACCAGCTGGTCAACCCAAATACAAAAAACAAAAAAACAAAAAACAGACATGAATTCAAGAAAATACAGTCCAAGCTTCAAACCAGGAAATGGGTCATGTGTTTGCATTCCTTCTTACCTTTAGCATGAGGCCATCAACCTTGATGTCAACATGCTCATCAGGTTTCTGAGAGTCATTGAGCTTGTAGATCTCCATGAACTGTTCCAGACTCTGCCTGAGGTCGAGGGCAAAGAGGTTGAGCCACACCAGGCTACGAGGTTCCAGGACCAGCTGCAGGGCATTGAGCTGGGCATAAAGATTTGGACACGGAACTGGAGGAACAGAACCATAAGGGAAAAGGCAGAAAGGTTACATAATATTTAGAAGCATGCAGAGGAAAGAAATAAGACATCAGAGAGACTAAAAACAAAGGAATGAATTGTACTTAATTTGGTGAATATTCTTGTCTTGGCTGCACATTCATAGTCAGAAAAGTAAAAAACCTTTAGTGGTTCTCATAATGTGCCCTAATAGACTGTGTGAGAAATCCATAAATGAATTAATTGGGTGATCCCTCATCCTGAGCACTGAGTGTAATTCAGAAAAATCAATGTTCTCTCAGCCACACAGCAGTCAATGACTTCCCCACAGCTCAATGATCGGAGTAAATGGATCCAAAAGTGTGATGGGAGATAGAAAATTTCATGACGCAGAGCCGTCGGTTTAGAAAAATTGTTGTGATTAACCAATTCCCCCCACACCCCTCCGGTCAGAAAATAAATGTATCTCGAGTATAAAAACACAAAAGTCTCACTGGGATAGTCTTTTCCATCAGGAAAGTAGTATTCTGTGAACTCTACATGGATGGCCGGCATCTCTGGTGGAAGGTACAACGATTTCTTATTACAGGAGATCATGGTCTTGGGGCTGGAGCGGCGCTGGTCTGCTGTTGAGACCTGAAACAGAAAATTAAAGGTAGCTGAGAAAATGTATGCAGCCTCAGTGATGTCCTACACAAAAGTCTGCCACAGTACTGACCTGATAGATGCTGAAGTCAGCCATCCTGAGAACAATTGAGCTGGACATGAGCTGAGTCTTGGGAGTCTGAGGGGGAGGCGGACTGAAGGAAACGCTGGAAGACGTGTTTATCTTACCTGGAGGAAAAGAAGGAGGCATGTAAAGGTAAAGAAAGAGGAAAGAAACACAACAGCAAAGAGGGAGGCAAATAGCGTCACCACTCAGATCTCCAGTGAGAAACTTCTGTGCCTAGAGAAGGGTGTGTATCACCGCACCAAGCTGTGCGCACACACACCGTGGTACCTGGCTCCAGGCACCAGCAGCACTGCGCTGGAGGCTGTGCGTGTGGGCTCCACTCTAGGAGTCTTCCATGTGCCTCCCTAAGCCCTACTGCTCCTCCTTCTGCTCCTTCCTGACTTCCTAGAGAGCCATACACATCGTCCCTAACGGACACTGGAGGACAGAAAACCCACAGGGATGATGTGCTACGGGTGCCAGGAGATACAACAAAAATGCACCCAGAACAAGTTGACTTACACCTATGTGTAAGTGTGCGCGTCTTTACCATGTTGTGGGGAACTGTGTGCATGGCTTGGGCCTTGCTGGTCTCGAACTGCGCTCTTCAACATCTCCACGTTGGTCTTGAATTCATCGAGCAGGTTCCGCGCCCAGCTCTCTCTCGTTTTAGTGGCGTCGCTGTAGTGCATCCAGTGGGCACAGCTGTCACCTAAGGAGATTGAGTATTTAAAATGGGTGGATGTAGTTGCACATCTTGTTTGTTTAAAGTAAACCATGTGTGGTTCTGCTTTTGTTACCAGCAATTGTTTTCCCATTATTTTGTTTCTCTCTCTATTATTTTTAAATGTATTTTGTTGATATTTTCATTTTAATACTTTGAAGGCCAGGGATATGGTTGGACCACATTACTGAGCTTAACAGCTGAATTCATACCTGCTCTGTGGAACGGGTAGTAGTCCAAAGTGATGGAGCTGAAGGAAAGCTGCATGGCTCCACCTGTTATCCTTTTTTTGATAACTATACACCAAGAGAAAGAAGAGTGCTCGAGTCAGTAGTTTTTAGTAAAACATGTCAAAGACAACTCAGTCTACTGAGCCTTTAAATAAAAACAAGCCTTGTTATTTGTGTGCTTATTAATGGAAATCCACGTTACCTTTGTCCTTAGTGTGAATGTCATCGCAGATGTGCAGGTCAAGGTGTGTGATCTGGAGGTGGTGGGATGTCTCACACACATCGTAGGCGCTGAACAGCTTGGCCATGGTTGCGCTCTGGTCAGCAGCCGCGGACGGCTGTTGGGTGCGTACCTGCTGGGCTGACGTGGGAGGTGATGATACCTGGAGAACACAGAAAGTTTTAAGTGCTGGTGTTGTAGTCAGGTTTGAGTCACTGATGAGGTTTTCATTTTGTTTCACACAAGAGTGCTTCAGAAAGGGTGACAGATTCAATGAAAAGATGAGTGATGAAGTACTCAGTGCTTCCACCAGGTGGCATGTAAGGCCGATTTATAGAAAACAGACTGATCATTGTACAGAAAATATGCTGAGAGATAGGCAGGTGTGAATTTGTGTGGGTGAAAGCTGTCTGTACATTTTGTGTGCGCACAAAGAGCAAGAAAATAGGACACTGAAAGACGGTGAAAGCAACAGTGAGAGACAGACATATTGTAGGCACAAATATGACATCAGCGCAAGAGAGAAGAAGGGCAGACATGACTTTCACGAACACAAGGACTAACTACTACACCATGGCTCATCCACACAGGAGGCAATTAGAGCATAAATAGCAGGGGTGGGTAAAAATGGAAAAAAGGGAAGGGTGACAGAAAGAGGGAGAGAAATTACGATTTATAAAGCGTGGAAAGGAATTTGAGAAAATGTTATAATTGTACTCTGTGCGGATAAAGTCACCATGCTGGTACCTGGTCTTCTGTGGCCATGCTCTTCCTCTGCTGTGCAGACTTCTCCATAGCCTCACTGAGGGACTTGGCATACTGTACCATAGCTTTGAGCTGGGAGTCGGTCAACACCCAGAGCAGGTCATCCAAGATCAGAATCAGCTTGGAGGCCACTACGTTACAGTCTTTGATCTGAATCAGACAGAAGCGTTGCTATAAGCAAGCGATATGCAGGTGGCAGCTGGCGGAGATTTTCCATGAATGTAACATAACACATCAGCAGTGATACACTGAATTCACAACAACATTGATCATATTAAAAAAAAAAAAAAAAAAATCAAACAGAATACAGTTTAACAATCTGCATTCATGTTTTTGCCTAATATAAATGTTTCATTCAGTAGATTTTTCAACTCAAAGGCTAATTACTTTCACACAACACACTAAAAAGCTTTCTGTGCTGTAGACACTGCATACTTTGATTGAAATAAACACCAGCCATTTGATGATGCACTGCTATTGACCCTGCAGCCTGTGAGGCCACATAGAAGGGTCATTGTTCATAGTGGACAAGCCGATGCTGTTTAGAGTCTGGGTTTCAAGCCTGCTACATCAAATGTCATAGCATGAATGTCTTCTGAAAGGGCATGTGCGTGGTATCTAACCCGTCTCTTGAGAGTGACTCGGATCTTGGACTGGTTGGTGATGAGGCGGATGGGGGCGCTCAACATCTCGTGTTCGGCGCTCTGGATAGCATCGGCCTCGATGCGGATCATCTGCCAGCTGATCTCTTTAAATGTCAGAATCTGAAACCAAACCAACAGAGCAGTAAATTGGACAGTTGGGTGGAAAAACGTGGCAAAGACCACCCTTATTCCCTTTAAAAACAACAGACTGACCTCTCCCCTCTGGGGGTCCTGAATGCGAGTGAATCGCAGGTCACCGATGCTCCAGCTGGTGTTGACGCTGTAGACCTGCAGCTGGGAGAGCTCAAAGGAGGCGTTAAAGGCCTTGGCACTGATCCGGATGATAATAGAGTTGATCGATAGGGATATGCCCTCTACCACCTTCTCAGCAAAGCCATATTCACTGTAAGGTAGACGAAAAGGTGGACGCAGAGAAAGAGAGGCAAGAAAAATGATAAATGCTATGCAACAGGCAAAACCAATACATTATTATAAGTCTGTCAGTCACCTCTCCTTTTTTACAAAATACCTAAAAAAAAATAAACCCTATGTTTTCTATTCATTAACTTTTTTTAAGGGAAGCTTTATTGATCACTCGTAGCTATAAAATAGGCAAACTAAATAACTCACATATCTTTAAAGACTTAAATTATCTTATAACAATTGTCTTTTGGATAGTAGATGTTGGGTAATTAATAATGTGTCATCTTATTAATTAACCAACATGCCATATTTGTGGTGGTGTGTAGGCCATAGTGCCTGTACTGTCAGGAGTCCAACAAAAGTGCTTTAAGTTTGACATTTTTAAGTTAAATTATTATTTTTCATTTTCAACCAGTTTTGATACTTTTTCTTGGTTTACATTTTGGCCAAACTGATCAGCACGATAAATATGCTGCAATAATCCACTGTTGTAAGGGAAAAATAAAAATAGACTTGTACTGCTGAACAGCTTAAAAGCCCTTCACTTCTGCCTACACCACTCAGCCAACTCATCCCAGCAAGAATAAAAGAAACAGCCCACCTTTGTCCGGATGCTGTTGCAATGGGAGATGGGCCATTGGGTGGACGAGGTTCATCGCAGGTACTCATCTCCATCACCACTTTATCCAAAGTCTGAAAGAACAGTGAAGTCAAAGGCTTAGCCTCATAAACAAACCGTGCCATCATAACATTATGGTGTCAGATTTTTGTAGCAGGCTGACATTTTTTTTTTTTTTTTGTGTGTTCTTCTTCATTCATTGTCTTTTTTGTAATGTATTCTACTGTTATTCTCACTTAAGAAAAGCAACATTTAACACAGTGTGATGTTTGAAGGCTGCAGGTTTGCTCAGTTGTGTGTTTAGTCCTGTGTCACTGCAAACAGAATATGCAGCAAAATATGGATGAAGGATGGAAACCAGACCACGTCTGAACTGTGGACGGACAGATGACAGACGCATTGCATGTGCTCACCAGTCCTTTAGTTGAATAAGCTAAAAAAAAAAAAAAAAAAAAAATTTTAAAAAGCAAACATCCTTAGTTTTATGTAGTCTTTGTCAGTGTGTTCAAATTTACCAGCCTGGTTTCCAGCATCAGGAATCATTTGTGCATATTTTACAGAGACTAGGGAAGTCTGCATGGCATGAACTGTGACGCCTGATATGAACTTCATAAATCTTGCTCCTGACAAATATCACATACAATATAATATGAAAAATTAACACTGAAACTAATAAACTCAAATGAGGAAATTCACAATGGATAAAACAAGACTTTCATATATGAACACCTTCAGACAGCAGCCTCTCCTTCACATTAAGCCATGTTTTTACAACAGTTCAAAAGCCTCACTATTGTCAGTGTTGTGATACTATTGTCTTCTACATTAAAGTATTCCATTCAAAAAAGCACTACTGTGCTGCTAACTAACTCAGTGTCCTTGTGTTATGAGGCCTTGATAATCGTGGTAAATACTGTTAGTGATAGTTTAGTGTATCATTGATGTTACCTTGTGACCTAAAAAGTCACATCACCCAGACCTGAAAGTATATATAAAGACTGAGGACAAAACAAAGGTTTTGTGGAGGTAGGTGTAGCATGTGCTCCTGTTGCTGGTTTCCAGCCACCTGTGCTCTGGGAACAGAAACTACCTGGGGACTGGGAGTCTATCAGCCTGACACCTGTGACCTGCTCATTGAGGTGGAGGCGAGAGAAATGCTGGCAGCCAGTGGAACAGACATAAACACACCTATGAAAACTTCTGCAGCGAGATTCAGAAAATGCCAACCGCTGCAGCAAACATCTAGTCCCTATTAAAGCCAGACTGAAGAGCTCTGGAAGATAAACCAGGCTCAGGACGAGAAGCTGAAGGCACTCTCATGCATCATATCAGCAAGTACATCAAAAGGTAGGCTTCAGTGCCACTTTAGGAAGCTTATTACCACACTTTTGCTGTTTCAAATCTTAATAAAGTGCATCATATACCCTGGGCATGGCATCATTTAGTAATTTTCATCACACTAAGATCATATAAGAAACAAAGGTGGCATATAAACATACCAAAGAGATCGGGTGAGTCTTCAACTTGGTCCATGGTATCTGGTGGTGAAAAAAGAAAAAAAAAAAAAAAAGTGTCAGCTTTTCAGCCTTACATGGTACGCAGCACTCTAATCTTTAAAGCACCCATTCAGACTTTTGGCTCACTAAAAAATTAATTGCGAGTCAACAGGATGTACAAATCCAATTAAATACAACTAAACTGGAAAGAAAGGTTAAAACAGCAGGCAGAGCAGAAAGGACAGGAAAGGAATCAATGAGTACAGACTGACTGGCAGCTCATTCATTCATCACCAGAGCGCCATTAATCCTCAACATGCAGCCTCCTGTTTGAGTCAAATTATATATTAAAAGAGATTAAATGCTTATGTTCAGTTTCAGGGGTTTTTTTTTTCCTCCACAGAGCGACTCCTTTTCTGAGATGTCATAAATCAAGTAATGGGAAATGCTCGGGATTTTGTGGCTCTAATTCAATTAAATCCATTTCATTTGCCTTGCCTCTGGTTTTCTGAATGACATCAGGGGTGCTGGCTCATCCTTTAAGCCATCAAAGTAGAAACATCTACTACAGTGCATAAAGTTACAAACAAGTCTTTGCCCGTGTAGATATTGATTGAGCAACTTTATTCAACAAAGCCATTCAATGAAGCAACTCATATTTACTCTAATTTGTGTGTGGCATCCTTTTAAAGGGAAGAGGTGAGTGTGTGGGGCTTAGTGCCTCTGTAACAGGAAGATGCAAAGAACAGATGGGGATCTAACAAGTGAGGAAGTGAGATATGCATCTGCGTTCTCTTTTTTTTTTAAAGCTAGTTTAACAGCAAACACAGAAATCCCCAGGGAGCTGCATTAAGGTAGTAGTAAGGGTTTCAATTCACCAGCTCCATTGTTCACTTAGAAATCTGATGCCCTTACACTTACTGTAAATGATGTGACTTTAACAAATGTAAAACTGGATCTGCGTTAAGACAACAAAAAAATTTTGCATTTTGCTGCACTGGTAGTGTGCTTACAGTTAATCAGATGTGAAACTGGTGAATGGCAACCTTAAAGGGAATCTTAACAAGAGTAAAAGGTTTGAAAAATTATGTTACAATCCGAGGGGTTAGCTTTGTGAGGATACGAGGAGAAAGTATTGGAATGGAGGAGAAAAAGGAGAGGTGGAAAATGGACTTTGGTCTGACTAAAAGTCCAGTCATGGTGAAAATTATACAGCTCCATTCACTGTTTCCAGGGTGTGTCTGCTCTCAGTCATGACACTTGGCTGATGACCATGACCACATCAGAGTGTCAGACAGCTCCAGCAGAGAATGCTAATGTAGCGCAAAGAGTCACTGGAGGTTATCAGTGTGCCTGAACTCATCTGTTTGTATATAAACAGAGTGTGTTTATGCAGTGGTCTAGGTATCATTGACTTGAGCATAAAATCTGTTTTGCACACCTATTTAAATATGACCTAGTAAAAAAAAAGAGACTTCTCTTTGTACTTTGGCCTGTCTGTTACAGATAACTTTGCATCAAACGTGCAAAAAGCATCATAACTTTATGTCCCATTTTTATACTTCAAAGCTATTTACTCCATGCCCAGTGTTTCCAGTCCTCATGTTTTCTATAAAAACATAAGAGTGGTTTCAATCTGAACATAAGGCTGTTCGCTAAAAGTCATCTTTCCCAGTATATCAATGACAAATTCAACAACCGGGACGCTCACCCTGATGGCAGCCTTGTTGCATTCCACACGATTGATAGCCAGCCAGGTGGGCAGGTCCAGAAGGCTCTGGAGAACCTCCTCATCCAGCTCCAGGTTGGTGAGCTGACCCTCCCCCTTCAGCGTGCTCAGGTTGATTTTGTCTGGCGACAGGTTCTTAGCAAACCTACGGGACACAGAGGAGAAGCGTCAAGCTTTGAGCCCCGATATATTTATAGAAACAGACTGTAAACAAACCAACAGGCCAGACCAACAAATCCCAAGTGTGATACTTTCAGTGTATTGGATGTCGACTTCAACACACACACACACACACACACACACACACACACACACACACACACACACACACACACACACACACACACACACACACAAATGCATGGTTTTAAAATAAATTGTTAGAAAACAATCTGTTGTCTAGCAATCTCCTTAAAAACCAAAGACAATAATTACAGAATAAATTATATTTAGGAACACTAAAAAAATAAGCCCATAATTTAAGGACATATCTGCTGTTGAGGTTATAATGAGATGACTAACCCAGCTACAAAAAAAATGGAAAGATATACACCATAAAACCAAAACTAGTGTTAGGTGAAATGTCTTCCTCTTAATTGAGGTTCTCTTTGCACTCATATTGTTTACACACTGCTCAATCGACTAATGATAAGCTCATAAACAGATGATGAAAGAGAACACGGTAATATGTGTAATTAATTCTGGACACGAAGGACAAAGTGTACCCAGGCCTCACACTCAGACACTAAGGTCCAAAAACACTTTTGTATTTGACTGTGAAGATTCTGTGCCTTGTTGTATGTTGTATTGATTCAGTGTGTGCCTGTAAAACCATGGTATTCACCAGATAAAGCACCACAAAAATATTAGATTCTGGCACATTATTAATTTAGAATGGTAAAAAAATACATTTTAAAAACTGGTTCTCTTTCTCTTAAACACATAAACAGGACATGTAGGTTTAATCTTGTTACTTCTCTAATCTCTTCGTACACCGGTGGATCAGAGCTCAGAGTTTCCCAACCAACACACAGCAGTCGCCCCACAGTAACAAGTCATTATCAAGGCCGGCAACTGCTGTCTCATGTTCAAAAAGCCTTTAAAAATTTGTAATCAGCAAAGTTGTCAGGTGCATGCAAGATTAATGACAGGTTTTATTGATATTGTTGATCAGTCGGTCTGCTTTGCAACACACGCACACACACACACACACACACACACACACACGCACACACACTGAAGTGAAAGGAAGAGGCAGATTTATCAGACACAACAGATATTGACAAAGTTTACTTTTGGGGACATACGTAGTTGGAAAAAAGGTGATGAATCTTACTGCAGTAATCAGCTTATCACAAAATTTTGAAAACTGCAATAATATATCTTTACTTAGGTATTGTGATATATTGTATCGTGGCGTGTTTAGTGAATCCCACCTCTTCAGGATAGTATAAAGTTTAAAAAAGGGCTTTTCATTTTCATGTTACTCCTAAAATAGCACAGCAACTGCCTTGTGACAAAGAAAAAAAAAGCATGTGTGATTTTCTCTGCAATTGGGCGACCACTTTCGATCGCAAAAGCGTACAGGTCACCTGGCGGGAGTCAACCCTGTCTCCAATTAATCACAGTCTAATTTGAACTGACTGCAGTCACTCTCAGACAGATTGGCAAAGGTTTGCAAATAATTGTTGTGTGCAGATTGCTAGCATGTTGCAATCAATCTGAGTGAGTCTGCACTAAGTACAGCTCCACTGCGATGTGCCACAACAGGGGACTAGATTTAGCTGGTTGTGTTCTGGTTATATTTCAAATCTATGAGGTTCTGGCTGGTCTCTGGATGTGAGTAGTTAATGTGAATTTGTGAATATGTAAGTAGACAACAAATTTGCGATTTTTGCCAATTTATCATCAATAATCTCCGTATTATCACAAACAGATTGCATGTAATTGTCAACTTGATCCCATTCAATTGCAAACTGTTAACAGACTGATAAAAAGGCTCTGTCTTATTGCCACTTTAAAACAGGAAAGCCTAACAAGAAGTGTAAGGGTCCAATTAAAAAAAAAAAAAAAAAACTAAAGTCATTATGAGACATTAAGGGAAGACGTCACCAAGAATTTGCATTGTCAGCTTTCAGGCATTAAGTAACTGGATAGTCTTGTGGAGACAAAAAGTTTTTGTTCTGACAGTCTAAAGACTCCAGGCCGTCTGGATAAAGCCCTCAGTGGATTATCAGGAGACTCAGCAAAGTGCAAAGACAGTCAGCAACTGCAAAGCGAAGGAAACCTTTTCCAGAGATCACTGCTTTCTGATTCAGTAGCTCATTTTTAATGATTCAGTCTGTCAAAATCCAGTTCTTTTGCACCCAACACCTTCTCCTGGCAGCACTGGATTCTTCTCGTATTCACCATCCATGTAAATTATTCATCTAAGCTGAGCCTCAGCACAGCAGAATGAGGCCCAAAAAAAAAAACACAACATCGACAAACCTCTTACAAGCAAAACAGAAGCAAGACATTGTGCACATGTACCCACATGGGCGTACAGAGAGAAACAGTTTGTGTCTGAGAGATGGAGCGTCTCAGCCTCATGACCAGTGAAATATTCATTCCCGCTGCTGATCAAGTATCAGCCAGCTAGCCAGCTAGCTTCACGTCACTATTTTGCTCCTTATCTGGCATCTCAGCCTCTCTTGGAGCTTCCTCTTGCCTTCCTTCAACTTCATAAATAAATCAATACGGTGCACAAATAAAATGCTGTTAGTCAGCAATATCAAGGCTGCGAAAGCTAAATTAAGCAGGTAGATCCCAGTCAACAGCAAGAGATAGATGGTATTAAGTTCACACATGCTGTCATCTTACCCTTTCATCTCTCCTCACTAGACTTCAGCCATTATTCCAGTCAGCAGGTTTGAGCTCACTGGACCATATCTAGGCCCATAAAGAGATTAAAGCAGGCTAATGGCTGCAGGCGGGGGTGTCTGCCTCTCGAAAATGCAAAATTAACCACTCAGCACCGTGCTAATTCTTTCAAAAGTTAACCAGTTTTGAATGAATCATTTGATTGTAGCTTTCTTGCCAAAAGATAAAGAGTGACACCACTTTCATGCCTTAAAATCCATATTTTTATATTATAATGCGATCAAAAGAAAGAGGCTGCACTCCATCTGGTTTTGTGGAGCTTTATAATAACTGTTACACCATCCAGGTTTGCCATCTCCCCATGTTTAGAGTCTTACCCAAAGCTAATCCAAGCTTTAGCCTCAATTCACACTTAAGGAATGCCTATCGTCTCATTTAGCTGTCAGGAAGAAGGGGGAAAAAAAGCACATTTCCTAAAATGTCAAACTATTCTCTATCCCTATGCATGATTTTGTTGTTGTTCAGTAAATACCTGTTGCTACTAACTTCGCCATTTGTGTGTCATTTTGCCAAACTCAGCTTAAGGACGTCTCCAACAGTATACTGATCCAGCAACTTTTTCCTCAACCACAAACCAAGAGCAGGGCTTTGGCCCGCCGCACTGTATGCTCACGTCTGTGGATCTGGTCAATTGGAAACAGCTTTTTCCTACCCTCTGATGATGCATTTGAGGCGCACCCTGATGACATCAGCGCCAGAATGAGAGAAGCCTGAGGGAAGATGGCCAGGGTGACTCAGACGACAACCAGCTTGTTTTTTTTTTAACAACCGAGGCTCTGGCGGTGTAAAGTGAGGAATGGAGAAAACAAACAAAGAGATACAAAGAAAGGATAAAACAGGAAACAGAGGCGGGATCTTCAGGGCATTCCTATGCAGGAAGGGAAGGGAAGTTACTATATATTTGCTTGTCAACAACAAAACTGGTATTTAAATAGTCCTCTAAATCCTTCATTAGTCCATTCAGTGTAAACAGGAGAACGTGTTGAGCCTGCTGGACTGATAACGCCTTTCATTAGGGCCAGTATTCTTCTAAACATAACCAAGCGCTGGATATAATTAGAGACCAATTAGGCCAATAAGATGCTTCTGGTGAATGTGGCACGCCAGGATAATTCAACAAGTCACACATTAAATCCCACTCAAGTGTTTCTCAAAGACATCAGCTGGCACTATCTGAAGGAGAGCAGTAATCTGACTTAATTAAAAAAAAAAAAAAGCTTCCTTAATATTTTATACAAAGCAAGGTCATCAAATATGAAAATATATTTTTAAAGCCATGTCCGACATAAGCTTTCATGTTAGAGGATGGGAGGAGTGCGGTGTGGGTTTGTGCTCATAACCAATGGAAAAGTTTAAAACAGCCTAATCTAAAAATAACCTGCGGCAGCACACATACAGGAACCTTTTCTTAATTACCGGTTGGTGTGGTCTACAATCTTTACCCAATATTCACATTATATAAGACCTTCCTGAGGATATTGCCTCTTATTGCCCTGCTTTAATAATCCAAGCTTAATTAAAACTGGAGTCATTAACAATATCTGAAGGCTATAAGTCACGGTCTGTCGCACCTCATTGTCTCCGTTTACCTGTTCTGGGTCACAGCAAAGGTCAACAGAAATTATCAGGCATTAGTCACTTGGCCTTAGCTAGAAAATTAAGCTGAAATTTAACTTATCATATAAGCCGGTTTAAAAGAATAGATGTTCCCAATTTACTAGTTCTTTCAAAGAACAACATAAATTAATAGTGATCTAAAAATTTAAATTTTTAGATACAGCCCTTATATTTGGTTATATATTTGTTTTGGGGTGCCAGGACTTGGCCTTAGAGATTGGATGAGGAGCTTCTACATCTGGATGGATCTGACGGAGTGTCAAAAGGAGGCTGATGAGGTGGTTTGGGAATACCATTCCATTCCTGGATGCATTCCTTAGCAGGCTTTCCAGCAGGGAGAAGACTCAAAGCTCGCTGGAAGGAGCGTGTATCTGAGACTATCCAAGGATTCCCAGGAGGAAGCAGAAAATATTTCCGGGGTGACCTCTGTATGGAATACCCTGCTTAGTCAGCTACCACTGCAACTAGAGAAAGCTATTGAAAGATTTTTGCTGTAATTAATAAAATCTTATCAACTCTTCACCAATTCTGTGCGCAAAGATAGCCAGCCTACAGCAAATGTTTCAGCATGGCAGTCTAAACACGGTACAGATGTAGAGCGTAAAGCTGCACTGCACCACTGTTTTGCAATGTGCAACTGTCAAAAAGGCATGCAAGCACTGACAAAAGGAAGTGATAAGCACTGGTTCTTGATTCCCAAATGAAACCACAGCTTGACCTCAGTGAAAGAAGATGGATGGATATTAGCTTTTTTTTTTTTTAGTGACCAAATGTCCTCAAGAAAAAAGAGAAACTAAAAAATGCATTTTCATTTGTTTTCACTCCTATATGAATCTTCACAGATATTGGACTCATTTGCAATATCTGAGGAATATTTACACTCACCGGCACTTTATTATTCAACTTCTCATTAACATAAATATTTAAAAATTAATCAATCACATGGCAGCAACTCGAACTTTGGCATGTAGACATGGTCAGGACGACCTGCTGAAGTTCAAACGCAGCATCAGAATGTGGAATAAAGGGGATTTAAGTGACTCTGAATGTGGCGTGGTTATTGATGCCAAACAGGCTGTTCTTAATACAAACAAGGATTGGAAACCACATCCTACCTGAGTATTGTTGCTGACCACACCCAGTCCTTTATGACCACATTGTACCCACCTTCTAATGGCTGCTTCCAACAGTATAAATCACCAAAGCTCAAATCATCTCAAACATGACAATGAGTTCACTGTACTCAAATGGCCTCCGCAGTCACCAGATCTCAATCCAAAAGCGCACCTTTGAGATGTGGTGGAACGGGAGATTCATACCATGAATGTGCAGCTGACAAAACTCCAGCAACTCTGTGATGCTATCATGTCAATATGGACCAAAATCTCTGAGGAATGTTTCCAGTACCTTATTGAATCTATGCCACAAAGAATGAAGGCAGTTCTGAAGGCAAAAGGGGTCCAACCTGGTACTAGCAAGGTGTCCTTAATAAAGTGGCTGGTGAGTATATGTTGTAAGGCTTTAATCACATTACCAGTTGGACCTTTATTGTACCCCTGCAATTTCTGCCAGTTCTATCAAATCAAAGGAACAAAAATCCATTAAAAAAAAAATTGACATCAAGAGGTAATCCCTTTAAGCCTACATGCACAAACTTCTACTAAACACCTCCGCACAGACACAACACAATGAGGGCAACCTGAAAAAGTTAGGCGAGTTTGTGTTGGCAGAGCACGGCGTTGTGGAGTATTTATGGCCCCGCGGAGGCAGCAAAAAGGTTAGTGTGAAGGAGAAAACAATCCACCAGCCCAGTTACACAGCCGCAGAGGATGCCAAGGCCTGAAGGGACCCTGGCCAAATGTCGCTCTATCGCACTCGCCACACAAACACAACCTACACTAGTACTTCACAGCTACACACTGATGAGACACCCACAGTGAGGCACTTAGTCATGACTCAGGCCATAATGGCCTTCCCACCAGCAGAGGGAATAGTGGAGTGCATCACTATGGTGCATTATTACACAGCTACAGCAGGATGGAAACACAGGAGAAGAAATGGACCCATCTCTCTCATTAAAATGAGCACTAAAACTCCAATGATGAGGAAGAACAGACTAGCACACACATTTGTATTGTCAGTTATAATCCACTGTGTTCAATTTCAGCTGGCTGAGATGAAAAAAATAACTCCCTAAAAAAAAAAAAAAACATCTCCTTTCTCCTGATTGAAAATGCATTAGATCAAAATTATTGTGGGTTCCAGGGAAAGGATCTAAGTTTTCTGATACATCATCAGGTCAATGTAGGAACATTACTGGACATCACATACCAGTAACAGTAAAAAAGTCATCAGATTAAGTGTCTACAGGCAGAAAAGCAAGTGCAACACATTTTTAAAAGGGTCACAAAATGGATTTAGAATCAAGTGAAATAAGAAATGAAAAAGCAACAAAAGGAAGAGGCAAAGAAACAAGGAAACAAATGCTCAGTCATTCACTGGAACACCTGTAATTAAGCTCCTTTCCCAGCTCCATAGTAAGCCTTTATATGAGTCTGACCTTTCACCTCACCAAAGTAGCCTCCTTCAGGAGAAACACAGCATTCATACATTTGTATTTATTTATGTATGTATGTATGTGTGTGTGTGTGTGTGTGTGTGTGTGTGTGTGTGTGTGTGTGTGTGTGTGTGTGTGTAACTGGATCTTGCCATGTCTGGCTCAGAGCCAGAGTCATATCGATAGCCAAAGCAGTCTGTAATGCAGACGAACAAACACCTTTTTGTCAACTCACCCCCGGGGGCTACCTGAGTTCGACCTTCTGCGAAACACTTTATCGACTAAACACTTTCACATTAGGCCAAAACATTCACGCCAGCAGCTCAGCCAGTGTTCTCTCCACAAACTCATTCTTGGGCATGAAACAAGACACAAAGCTTCTTCTAACAGTTCGCATTGTGAAAAGGGGCTCTTTCAACTTGTTTAATATGTCCTGCATGCTTCAGTGCGCTTGTCCCAGACAGAGGAGAAACAGCCATGGCAGAAGTCTTGGTCACTGAACTGTAAAGATGTGGTGCTGCCTCACTGTGACAGTCCCAATCACAGACAGCATTTGAGAGGAATGCCCTCTGCAACAGTTGATCTGTTGACACCCACAACATAAACTGTAGCTGTAAGCGCAAAGATGTTGATAGTGATTGGGCAGAGACAACCTATCCTGAATCACAGCATGCTGTAGCAGTACTCACACAGTGGAGTATATCCAGTAAAGCTGCTATGGCATTCTGACATCAGAAACCGAACACCAAGAAGACCGATTCTTCCGCACAGCAACAGACCAATCAGGCCCAGACAAAGATAAGATGGCAAGCCCAAAGTAAGATGACATCACGCATCCTCTAGTCATTTCCTGTCAAAGTAGATGCTAATTTTGCTGAGAGATGCACAGTCATGTGTAGATGCTCTTAACACACAGCGCAAATGAGGATGCTGAAGGACATGCCACCAATAGGCAGCGTGCAGCAGATAATGTAAATTTTAGCTGCAGCATTGTGTAAGAACATGAAGGGCAAAGCAATAACAAAGGCAGATTTAATCCAGAGTGTAACAAATTCAGCACAGGGCAGTTTCAACAAAGATTTTTATCAATGACCTCTGTGCTTTTTTTTTCTCCTTTCTTTCCAAGAACCAGTCCACCTGCATGCTTACAGGCTTTTCAAGACTTACTTAAGTGACCTGGATTAGAAATGTGACAGCTGTACGCTACTACATCATTGCTATACAGTGAAGTTTGGAGAGATGCAATGAAAGTCTGTTTAAATATAATATAGTGAGATGTTTAACATTAACGCAAAATGCTGTTAAATATGTTAAATTGGGTGGCAGCACTATAGAGTTCACTTTCTAATTGACCTTATCTTGAGTAATAGGACGCTGAGGCTCCATGTGCACTCTGTATGATGTCTGATAGGGCAGATAAAAGGGGTTTAAACCCGTGTAAACAAACCTGCACCCGTCTTCCCATTATGGGCTCATATATTTACTGTATGCCCAGTTACCTCCTTTTTATGAGTGTCTTTTATTAGCTACCTGCTTGGCAGTGACTAAAGGTTAATCTACCTTCAGGTGAATGCTGAGAATGCTGATTTAAAAAATCTGACTCAACCACACGACTGGTCCAACCTGCCTCAGCAAGTGTCTAGAGGATTAGCGGCTTGCAGGCTAACCTTGGTGCTAGCACGTTTAGCTGGGTAGCCACGTCTCCGGTCTAGTGAGGGTTAACAGCTCAAAACTCAGCCTGACAGTCAACACAGAAAACAGCAAAATTATCGAACAGTTTTCATCCATGTGAGGCAAACATAAACTCATTAAAGAGATTTTTTTTTTCTTTTTTTTTTGTGATCGCTAGCTAACGCCTGAGTGACAGATGAATCCATCCGTCGTCCTTTTCTTTCCACTCCCTGTCTGCTAACGCTGACCTCCGTTCAGCACTGACCTGGAGAGATGCTTCAGGATCTGCTTCTTGATGAGCCCCGCCATGGCTGCGCAAATCCGATATCCGAGCCGCCGCCGCCGCCGCCGCCGGTTGTCTCAGCTAGCTGGCTAGCCTAACCGCTAGCTTTTCCCACTCGAGGTATAAACTCACAGCTCACAGTCTGATCCCGTCGCCCGTCTTCATGTTAGCGGTGTTCCCGCTTTATTCTCTGAGAGACGAAGGAGGAGCTGGGCGGAGAGACGGCATTTCGGACGTCCGAGTGACAGCCGGGCTCGAAGACAAAGCATATCGCGTTAGGCCATTTCACGCAAATGTACTGACAGAGCTCTAAAGCGGTCCGGATCACTGCAATATTACACACCGTACACCTGGACGGAGCAGCGTCTGTTGTCACGGCGTCTGGGCGGGGACTAATGCCGCGTTCACGAGTTGCTCGGAAATCACCCTTACACACAGCTGGATCATTCCTGCCATTCAGTGCCATTTCAAAGTGGTAACACTGTATAAAAAGTGTTACATTTTCCACGAGTTTATCATTTCATCTGCAAGAGGGCTTGTTAAACTATTACAAAAATATACTGGTCAAGCTCAGGATACTATGCTAACAATTTTGTCCAAATTGTCCACATGTGACGTGTCCCAAATGACCCCCACCCCGTTACGGGCCATTCCCATCTCGATTAAGAAGCGTTTTTGAATGTCCTTTCACTTTCGTATTTACATGTTCTAAAACTTAAAATGTTCCTTACTTTACTCTGCATTTGAATTTTAAGAGGGTATTAATAAACAAATATTATCTCAAAAAAGGGGGTGGGGTGGGGGGGCTGTTTTGAAGCACTATGTAATTTCAATTCAGGTCTTTTAGACTGAAAGGGAATTTTAATAAAATTGGGTCCAATTTAAAAAATTTTCCATTTTGTCATTTTATTCCCTTCAATTAATTACAAATGTATTTAAAGTATAGATTATTTAAATTTTAACAAATTTTAACTAATTCTGAAAAAAAATTCTGAACAAAAAAAAAAACAGGTAATAGGCTGGACAGAGGAGAAATAGGGGTGACATCACATTAATGAAAGCTTGTCCCATCAAAGTTTTCATTTACATTCATTCCCTGAAAATAAATCCCTTTTAATTAAGTTGCCCCTTCAACCACATGTCCCAATCATCCTTAATTCATCCTTAATTCACTTCAGGTGTGCTAGTCATTTTAATTCATGAGCTACTGACAGCCCAATTTATTCTCAAGTGGGTTGGACTTGTAAACCAGCAGCATAACAACCTACCTTTTTATGTAAAGAAGTACATTCTAAAAATTCACAGTCATTAACCCACCCAATATGAAACAGATAAACTGAGCACAAAACCTTCACATGCACAGCTTTTGGAACTAAACAGCTGTAGTATTTTACTTTCTTCTTAGTCTTTCAGCTGCACTCTTTCCAGGTCGGTACAGTGGATCATCTACATCCAGCTCATCCTATCCTTACAGCCTCCTCTGTCACACCAACCCCATGCATGTCTTCCTTCACTACATCCATGAATCTCTGTGATCTTCCTCTTTTAATCCTGCCTGGCAGCTCCATATTCAACACCCTTTGCCCAGTATACCCATTATCCCTCATCATAATTGGCAGTTGTTCATCTGGAAAGGCACCATCAGTGCTGAAAGGTGTATACAGGTTTTAGAGCAACTTGTGCTCATATCTTGTCAACATCTTTTTCAAGGAAGGCCTTGCATATTTCAGCAAGACAGCGTTAACCACATATTGCATCTATTACAACAGCACGGCTTCATAGTAGATGAGTGCAGGTGCTGAACTGGTCTGCCTGCTGTTCAGACCTTTCACTAACAGAAACCATTTGGAGCATCAGGGAATGAAAACATAGCAAAGAAGACCCATGACTGCTGTGCAGCTATATCGGACAATAATGAGACAACATTCCTGAGACAATGCTAATTTTAGCTGTAGCACTGTGTAAAAATATGAAGGACAAAACAACAATAAACACAGATATAATCCAGGGTGTGACAAGCTCCGTTACCCCAGAGATTTTATTTAAATCAAGAAATAAAGCCACCTCTGTGGTCTTTTCTTTGCACGAACCAGTTGGCCTGCATGCTCAGAAGCCTTTCAAGGACTACTCATCTGTGACCTAGATCATAAAAGTGACAGCTGTAATTTCTTTTAACACTATCTGCAAACATGGTGCACTTTTGAGTTTAATATATAATCATTATTCAACACATTTTGAAATAACAGTGTGAATTTTCAAGGTGTGAATTTGATCTGTTGTAAGGTAGTGGTTTATACATGAATACATAACCCTTTGATTCCTGGAGGAGACATAAATCCCTTTGGGGTTGTGTCAGCAAAGGCTGAAAGTCTCTTGAGTGACAGTACAAAAGAATAAATAATGCATGTAAAGATGTGAAAGAAAAATACCGCCTATAAGCGATACTTAAAAAAGGGGGTCTCTAATAAAAAACTAATTGCAATACAGTTTCATATTTTTGCACATGTACATATTAAAATATTTACGCTAATCTGACAGTCTTTCCTTTTTCCTTTCTTTTATGGGCAACTTTATTGTCCATGCACAGAGTTGTTTTCCAGCACAGACCTACTGAATAAATCACTTGGGAAAAACATAGCCTGTCGCATTTAATTTCATTTCATATGAGCATCTAAATTATAATTTAATCAGCCTACTGCACACACAATGCTCTTATATAAAGAACTGTGGATGTGACTTTAAATACTCTCTTAGTGACATCTAGTGTCCAAACCGAGGAAGTGACCATTTCATCATTTCTCTCGTCTTTAAAAAAAACAAAAAAGGACAGATTTTTGTCTCGAAAATGTCTCAGAAATTTTCTTTGTGTAATTTAAGAATAAAGAAAAAAAAGTAAAGTGTATCAGTAAAGATGCTGATTGGAAGGGCCAACAGAAAAAAGGACAATATTATTTTAAAAAATATATCATGAATCCATAATTAAGAATGACGTTCACCAAGCCGTTGGCATATAAGCCGAATTAATCATTAAACACAATCTCCACACTTAGCACAGTAGTGGGGAAATAAATGTGATTCATTCACCTTTATAATGCATTTACTGACTTTGAAAGTGGGATTTCTGTGTGTGGACACGGACTGCAGTGCCAAAACTTCAGCTGCCACGTATGAAAGGAGGAGCGACCTGGAAGGGAAGAAAGTGCCCCTCCCTGCGCTGCTCTGCTTCAGTAAACTGTCTGCAGAAAGTTTGCATCAGCAGAAAACAGCACCAGGGAAAATTAGTACGAATAATAACAGAGACAGATGTACGTCGATGACACACAAAAAGTCTCACTTTTTCTTCGACTCTCATGTAATTAAAACGTAACTTTATAATGAGAGTATGACACACCTGTAAAAAAAAAAAAAAAAAAAGATAAAACAGACCTGATATAAACATCTACTGTAAGTGAAGCAGCCTAGAATCATTCATTGCTTCCTAGTGTTTTGTTTTACTAAACAAGACCCATTCAGAGCCCGGAGTTGGCATGGGACAACCCCCATCCGCATACCTCAACGCAAAAGCCCCCCTGGGGAAAGACACGAAGCGCTCACTGATACGCTGCTGGTCCAGGCAGTGGGACTGGACTGAAAACCCTTTCCATCCACGACTGCAAAACCAGCAGCTCTCTTACACACACACTCACACTCACACACACACACTGAAACACGTCTCAAAACTCCCGCTGACATGACTGTGAAAAATCGGCAAAAGAACAGCGAGAAGAGCGCTGCATCCAGCCACGACGATGCGCCGAAGAAAAGCCAGAAGAGTAGCAATAATGGAGTGAGCGGCTCCGCACCTCAGGGGTCGCCACGGTCAGGCAGCTGCCTGGGGTTTCTTGTGACCACAGTGTTTTATTTGGCGTTAATAGGTGCTGCAGGGTTTGCTGCTTTTTATGTGCAACAAGTAGTGGAGGAAATCCGCCGGACAAACGCAAAGCATGAGGAGAGCGCACGGCAAAGCGCAGAACTGAGCGGCAAAATGGAGAGCGTCGTTCAACAGGTAGGTGGAGAAGAACATGAATCAATGGAAAGAAGTTCCTAAAGCCACTTTTAATTGTTTCAGACATTTTCCAGTGTTTGAAAAGGAAACAATGCGCTATACTGTATGCATATACACTTGGATAAACGTGCATAACGTGGTGGTACTTTATGTTCTCTGGGAGTCTGGGTACAGTTAGTAAGTCGAGTTCAGTGTTGGCTTGTGAGCTCTAACCCGTCAGTGAGGAATAAAGTTTCAGACCCACCGTATAAAAAAAATCATCTAAATTATTATAAATTTCTTTATCACGGGTTTCTTTGTGTAAGAACAAGTGGTTTCTGATGGCAAAAGAGGACAAGACAGATAAGGATGAATTTACAAGGTCGGTCACTAAAGGAGCCTCAGATTTCTTTTGCTTCACAAAGAACATGAGGTGGCGGTATAAGCAGCCACATCGACTATATTTTCCATGACTCAAGACTGTTAAAGATTCAGATGTGAGCTGTTACAGTAGAGGCTCCTTTTGTTTCATACGGTTTTTCTTCTTTCGCTTTTTTTGTATCATATCAAAAAAGGATCATAGAGAGGAGAGGAGAGCAGCCCCTGCTCTTCAAACCTCCCGTTTGCTTGTGTCAGCCAATCAGAAGAAGGTTGGCTTGAAGGAAGGGTGGCCTCATGAACCGAGCAGCTGCACCAAGGCCCTGTATAAGAATATTTTAAAATGTGAATCTCTGGTACAGTTCAGGAATAAAAATATTTTGCTGCCAATGAGAATAATGTGACATGCACATTAAAGCTTATTTATTCACATTAGCCATGTTCTATTTTATTAATTCTTTCCTCATTCCTTTCATGATCTTTGTGCATGCACAGTGCGTGCTGTGTAAGCAATTTAACTTACATGCAGGATGTAGTGTTCCCAGAAGTGTCTTTATCTATAAACATTTAGACTTCAGCTGTATGGCAGCTTAGTCTGAGCAACTACTACTGATTGAACGTGTCTGCTGTTTTTATTCATTTTGTATGGCAGCTCATCGGTGAATATTAACCAAGAAGATTAATTTTTTTTACATTTCCTAAAGTTGTCTTTTTTTTGTACAGGTGGAGTCTCTGAGAAGTGTTGTGGATGGGTTGGAGTCATCTCTGGGCATCACACGGGTGGAGCTGGAGGGGGCTGTCAGTCGAATGAAGAGAGGCGAGGTGGAGACAAGGAGGGTGGAGGAGGCCCTTCAGAGGCTCCAGAATGATCTACTAAGGGACCTTTCAGAGGGCATCAATGAGGTGAAGGAGGCTCGAGAGAAGGACTTCTCCTCTCTGGAGAAGACTATAGAGGAGCGCTTGGCTGAGGCCAGTCAGTCCATTAAAGTGAGCGTGGCAGAGTTCACTGAAGCTCAAAGCGAGGCACAGAGCCAGCTGGCGGACCTTAAAGCCCGTCTGGGTGACACGGAAGACCCTACGCTCTTCAAACAAGAATTATCAGCCATTGTTGATGCTGTAGCTGAAATTAAAACAGCCAAAGATGCAGCTGACACTTCAGTTGATTCCCTCAGAGTGCAAATCAACGCAGTGAGGGAAGAGCTCCAGACTCGCAACCGAGAGGTGACCTCAATGTCTCAGGAAGTTGAAGCAGTGAGGAAAGTAATGCAAGACACCACTGGGAATCTGAGGCAGTCTCTGTCTGCAACAGAGTCTTCATTTCAGGTTCTCAAGGACAAGGCTGCGATGATAGAGAGAAGCATGGAGCAGGTTACTGGTGCTGTTCGTAATGTGGAGGAGCAAGTGAGTGAAGCAGCTGCTCAGGCCCTGA
This sequence comes from Archocentrus centrarchus, assembly GCF_007364275.1. Lineage (NCBI taxonomy): Eukaryota > Metazoa > Chordata > Actinopteri > Cichliformes > Cichlidae > Archocentrus > Archocentrus centrarchus. The sequence continues at coordinate 8,975,333 of NC_044368.1, read as the reverse complement.
AGAGATCTGATGAACTCGAAGCCAGAGTCAAAGCATCGGAGGAAAGTGGAGAGTCACTGTCTGCATCAGTGTCAGATATCACCTCCAAAGTACAATCGCTGTTTGCCAAATATGATGCCCACGAGAGCAGTCTGGCTACACAGGGGAAGGCTGTGGAGAATATTAAAACTGATTTGGAGCAAGAACTGGAGGCAGTGAAAAGCAGTGTGAAGGCTCTCCAGTCCAACATAGCTGCTCTGGATGGAGCCAAGACAGAGTTACCTTCAACAGACTCTGGCCTGGGTGAGCAGTTGGAGGACCTGGAGAGGAGGCTCGCTGCTTTGGAGGACAGCACCAGTAGAATGAAGCCCGAGCAGCTGGAGAGCTTAAGAGACATTGTAGCTGGATTGGAAAGCAAAGCAGCCAAGCTAGAAGGTCACGATCAGGCTATTTCTGCACTGCAGGAAGCCCTGCAGAAGACCACAGAGTCACTGGCAGGCCTATCTGAAGAGCCTGACATCACAGAAGAGTAGCAATGCCCCATCCAAAAACAGGGACAATAACAATTCCAAACGGGTGACCAGCTTATCCTATTTTTACAAATAAAGATTTTTCAGAGCTGATGATTGAGGCCATGAGGTTAGAAAAGAACAAACACAGGGACAGTTAGGTCAGGGGTGAGAGGGGCAGAGATGGACTGCTGATCTGTGAATCCACACTCATTCTGCACTGTACTTTTCTAATGTTTTCAGTGTTTTGTTTTGTTTTTTAGACTCACTATTTTGGGTGTCAATTGGCTGCGTTTTTAACTTTCTTGTAGATTAATAAGCTCGTTTTGAGTACCCCGTTTTTATTCACTTTTTTTTTTCCAAGAATAAAAAAATCTTAACTCAAAGCTGTGAAGAATTATTTCTGGGTGTGAACTTCATAGTAAAATGATTTGTTACTTTGGTTCAGCTGCCTCTACTATTACATCATAGGTGATCCACTGATAGAAAGGGTTGGAATGAAAAACGAGACGTGATTTACCCAGTGGCTGATGGGGGGGACAAAATCTGATTCCATCTTTGCTGCATTATTTATAACTTCAGCACCATGTTATTAATGACATGTGGCAAGACTGTGGAGTCCATGCAACAATTTTTCACCTCTTAATGAGTAAATACCACAGGCTGAACTCTGTATGCAAGTGACAAATAGTTTTGCCTCGTTACCAGGTGTTCCATAGAAAGGTGCTTCCTTCTGCAACAACTAAAGCTGGTTGTGTAACCACTTCATCAGAATACTTCAGAGCCATCTATTTTGCTTTAAGGCATTTAGACATCAATAAAGTATTTAACTTATCTAGAGGGCACATCAGTAGCAACTGGAATTTCAAGTCTTGTAACATCTTAAAGTTAAAGGTGAGGCATTTCAGCTCATGTGTTAATCAGAAGCTGCAAGCACAGCCTTAAATATACTACTGATATCACTCTGAGCATGGCATGAAGATGGGAAACATGAAAACACAGGCACCACATCAGTAGCTGCCTGTGTTTTCATGTTTCCCACCTTCATGCATCACTGCATCATGGATATCTTTACAGAATAAAAGCATTTTTCATCCCTAAGGATTAAAAAAGAGGAGGTAATCATGAAGAACCGAATTACTTTAATACAAAGACTCAAAAGTGGTGTATCACTCAAGCTATGAAAATGATAAAATGAGTAATTCCTTTCCTTATTCACTGGCTCTGTATCATGTCAGAATAATTACCCCCTTAAACCTGCTGTAGGCAGCTCAAAAGGAGAAGAACGGCATCTAAAACGGTTTGTTTCAGAGGATGAACCGAGGGGCTGCAAAGCAGATGATGCAAAGCAACTGTAGTAGAGTCCAAAATAATAATGTGGAATAGGAAATGAGGATAAATGGTCCAATCTGACTCTGAAAAGGTAGTTTTAAGGCTGGAAAATAATGAGACAGAGCATCCTTAAACATAGACACAAGTGGAAAAATGTAATGTCACCTCAAAAAAGGGGGAGAAAGAGGAGCAGAAAAATAAAAACTACTGCTTTTCTTTACATTTAGTTGTTACAGAAAATGTATGGTGTATGTGATATGGTATCACATTTAAGACTGGCATCGTTTCAGGGTTATATTGATGGGAGGTTGGACTGGAGAGAGTCCAACCTCCCATCATTGTTGATTGACAGATACAACTGTATAGAGAAAGTGGAAGGAAACGTAAGGAAGAATGGCAAAACTCCAAAGGCCTCCAATTTCCACAGAACTCTTAACTGACTGAGCATCTGTGAGATGCAGCAGAACAAGTATGGTCCACCGAGGGCTCATCCTGCAGGTCCTGCAGATCCTTTGTCGAGCTATGATGAGTTAGGGCCTTTTGGTTGCAAGAGGCTGATTTAAACAATATTTGGCAGGTGGTCTTAATGTTGTGGTTACTTGCAATCAGTGATTGTGCCAGGGTTGGTCAGGACCAGTCACCGGAACTGTAACTCAGTAATTCGTATTTACCCTACAGACATGACAGAGGTGTCAGTAGATCTCAGCTGGAATGTGAATGGGCACATTCCTCAAAATGTCAAGCTACAGTATTCCCTAAAGCTACTATTATGTGGCCCATACTGAACACTGTCAAAGAGATTATATAAGGAGGAGATGTCGCACATAGCAAGAACAGAAAAGAACTGTTGTAGAACGTATTCTGGGGCACAGTCATCAAACTTTTCAAGCAGTTTTATTAAGATTTGACTGGATATTCTTGACCTGGTGACAAATGAAACTGACAAATTTAGATGGAGTTCAGGCAAAGAAAAACAATAAAGCAATCAAATCTTTATCCTCAAGGAGACTAATTTATTTGGACATGAACCAGCAAAGGATCTTTTGTCATTGGCTTATACATGCAAACGTTAAGACATGCTGCCGCATTTAGATATGTGACAACCTGGCTGTCAGATCGCATTAACTGGTGGGGTAATGTGCTTCAGGGATATTCAGCCTGTCTGGTGGGGAAAAAAGCTCACATTTATTTTATTTGCAATAAAAACAAATAAAAAAAGGTTTATTTCAGTATTTTTTCTTATTCTAAAACAGCAGTATGACAGGTAATCAGGAGAAACAGCTGAATGAAAGTCAGTGTGTTTTTCATGCTGGCCTGTGTATCTCTCTAATATCAGATATATCAGCTATCTCACTGATTTGTTTACTTGTAACACTTAAATCTCCCTCGACTGCAGTGAGGTTACTTAATGTCTGTCGAAGCTCAGCGATCTCTTGCTCTCTTTCTGTGAGATCTTTTGCTAATCGTCCTATCCGAAGTGTCAGGTCTGACAGCTGAGGGTCAAACGCCCCGAAGTCTCTCCTTAGAGCAGCCACCTTTGGTTTAAGGTCACTGGCAAAGGTCACTGTTCTTATCAGGCGAGCCCGGCCGCTCTCTAGCTCCACCAAGCGCTCTGAGATCTGCTGGTCTGCACTGTTGAGTTCTGGGATGCGTGCGCGGAGCTGCTCTATGGCCCGAGTGTTGCGTTCAGACGTGGCTCGCAGGTTTGAAACTCGATCGATGCTGCCGGCCAACACGTCCCCGATGCGTTTCACCATATTATGTTCCACCTGAGCAGTCTTGTCTTCCAGCTCCCCCACCTGAGTCAGCAGGGACTCCAGCTCAGAGTGCAGGCCATCCATCCTGCGCACATCTGTCCTCACTGACGACACCTGGACGGCCGTACAGAAAAAGAAATGTTTGAAAGCGCACCAGGAAAGCTTTCTCTAAAAGGGCTTTGCAAAATAAATTAAAAAAAAAAAAAAGCATACTCGCCCCTGAAAAAGGACCTTGTTTTAGTTAAAATCCTTTCAGAAATTCCTTTTATAATAATAATGATAATAATAATAATAATAATAATAATAGAACAAACCTTGCTGGTGAAGTCCTTTGTGATGGCCGATGTCCGTTCTTCAATCTGACCCACAGCTTCTCTCAGTGAAGTCAGACTGCTCTGAAGCTGAGCCCTCTTCTCACTCAGGCCAGAAACCCACTCCTTCAGCTGAGTGACATCCTGCTCCAAACCCTCCAGCTGGGACTTCAGAGCCCCCCGCTGACCCCCGAGACCCTCAAGCATCAGGCGGACACTCTCACACTAAAACAGGAAATACGGTACATGTTTTTTTTTTTCCCAAGAAAAAGTCCCCCAGTGTAAAGAACAAAAAAAGACATTTTTTTCACCAAAAATTTTTCTTTTTTATTAAATAAGCTTAGTGATGACATCATGATTCAACAGGTGTCACCAGAATAAGATGCAAATGTGACCTTTAAACATGTGGATTCTTTTTTTTTATTTGCAAAGCTCCTTCTATATGAAACCAAATCTAACACTTAGAAATTCTAATAACAATGTTCATTATCACGTCTTCCCAATTGATCGGTGAATCTTCTAGCATTTAAATGACAGAAAAGAAAGAAGAAATGGCCAAAAACAATTTCCTTACATCAGAGGTGGTGTTATGAAACTGCAATGTTCCCAAACAAACTATAAAACCTAAAAATATTCATTTTACTTTTGAATAAAACACAGAAAATCAGATAAAACTGAGACCCTCCAACTGGCAAAAGTTGGAGGGTCTCAGTTGGTAATATCTGTAAAGACATTTAATGATGTAAAACTGTATCAGTGCAAATGGATACCTTGAGAGTAGTCGGGCATGTTTTATAAAATGGTGCACAAAACTAAACGTATGATATTTCTATAATACAGTGCATGTTTCCATGAGCTCATGTTGACATCAGCCTACTTTTCTGACACTAAACTGAGGTACAAATTTTACAAAAGTAATACTGAACTGAACTAAAGGCTTTTACAGCAAAAAGTAAAACAGGACATTCCCACTCCTTTTCCCTAGTCCACTCAAACCAATGACATCATTCAATGAGGTCATCAAGAAGCGGCTCGGATGGTTTATCCTCGTCATCTTTCTCCCACTCCTCCTCCTCTTTCCATTCCTCTCCCTCAAGAGTGTCAGGGTCCATTTGGCTATCAACCCTACTTTCCCTCAACACCATGGTGAGTTCATGGACCGCCTCTTTAACCACGGACAGCTCATTCTTCATCTTCAGGATGCTGTTTTGAGCCTGCAGGTTGTCCAGCTCCTGTCTGATCTCAAGGATTTCATTTGTTGCTTTCAGCATGCTGTCCTCAGTGCCAAACACCTGCAATGTCACCTCCTCCAGCCTCTTCTCCGCCCCGCTCAGATCTCCACCCATTCTGAGGATGGAGCGCACCGCCTCCTCTACCTCCGGCAGGTGCTCTTCGCAAGCCTTCGCACGGGGAATGTGCTCCTGGAGCTCAGAGCTCAGCTCGGCCTCCCTCTTGCTCAGGATGCTCATCTGCTCCTCGAGCTTGTGGATCTGCTTGGTGTTCCAGTCCAGCTGATCCTGCGCCCGCTTGACATCGTCTTCCTCTGTGCGCTCCAGGGCTCGGGCGTTCCTCTTTGTGCTGTCCTCGAGCTCCTCCAGCCTTTCCGCCAGCAACCGGGTTCTCCGCTCAGCCTCATTCACCCGCTCAGTGGCTCCGGCGTGAGCATCTCTGGACTCAGACTTGAGGGAGGTCAGATCGGAGTTGATGACTGCCAGCCTCTCCTGCCATGTCTCCGTCACATTGAGGAAATGGGCGTTAACCTTCTCCAGATCACGGGAGGCGGAGTTCTCATCAGCCTGTATTGCCATGACAGCTGCATGGAGGGTGGAGATGTCCTGCTGGAATTTTGTCACCAGGGAGATGGTGGAGAGCGCCTCCTGTAGGTCATCCTCTGAGGCGGCAAGCTGCAGCCGCAACACAAAACAGGAGTGCTGTTTCTGTGGGAGCTCTGTGATCCTCAGTATTCATATAATATACAGAGACACAGTGATAACTGAACTTTGAAAAAGGATAATGTTTTAAAGATTGATTTTTTTTTCTTCTCGAAATTTCTACCAAATTTAGGCATGCTCAGGGTTTTCATTCAAAGGTACTTTTTGTAATTATCCCTGTAGTTAACTAAAACTTTCAGCACCAGGGGGCAGTATTTCACAGTGGGTGCACTTCATGTTTTCAGAAGTGGCCATCCTAAATAAGAATATGCTCTTTTGACTTAAATAAAGCTTTGCTGCACAATCCTGTGGTAGAAATTGGAATTACATGAACGTACAGCCCCTATTTCAACTTAAGTTGATATTTCTTCAACACATAAAATCAAAGCAGTTGTTTCTGCTCTATTTGTTGATGACTCTGGCTAATTTAGATAAGTTGTTAGGAATGTCATTCACAGTGAATTTTTTTAATGGTATTATGTGAGTAAAACTGTCAACAGTGTCTCAACAAAAGCAAAGGTGCAAAAAAGAAAAAATGCAGAAAAATAAGCACAGTTTGTTCAGCAAAAACTGTAATCAGTTTTTCTCTATATATTTTTCTATCCTGTGAAATCATACTTACAGGCAGACACATTAGAATAAGAGGGTAATAATTCACATTTTTACAGGAGCAAAGAAATAATTACACTGTTAAGTAATTTTAAGTAGTGTGTAACCTCTGAGTAATTCAGCAGAATTAAAAAAAAAAGAAACAAAAAGAAAGTAAAGAAATAACTAAACTGTACAAATATTAAAAAATAAAGTACAGCTTAGCTGTTTCTTTGGTAATAAGAACAGCTTACTGTTAATTCTACTGTGTCCAATATTGGATTTCCATATAAATTAAAAGCATTTAATTTAAAGTATTAAAAGCATCTAAATTAAAAGCTTGTTATATGTAATATGACAGTTGAATAGTGATGCACACTCATAGAATGCATAGTAAAAATGCAAAAAGGCAAGGCCAAGGTGCTTCATAATACAGCCTGTGCCTCTAAGTATTTACAGTGTAAGATGAGGAAATTTGATTTGATGTTCTGCTAAATTACCCATAAAATACACACTACTTAAAATGACTTCTAGCATAAATATTTCTTCTTTCCTGTAAACTATCTGAAGTTATGTAGTACTTAAAACTATTTCCAGTATAATTTTTTCTTCTTTCCTGTACAAGCGTAGATAAATCACCTCTTCATCGCATAAACAATAAATAAACCCTTAAGCATTTAAAGATCATAAAGTATTTGACATTCACACCCATCAAGATAAACTTTTACAGATTCATGGCCTAAACATGCTCAGGATCTGCTCCACAGTCAACAAAAAGTACCTTTTTGGAAACTCTGATGATCTCCTCCTCCATGTCGAACAGACTGGAAGTTTTTCCGTGTAGCGACCTGTATTTTTCCTCAATCTGGGAAAACCTCTCATTCTGCTGCAGCACCACCCTGAAACCCAGAAAACCCTCAGCAGAGAAGTCCACGGTAGTTCTGAAGAAAGCTTTAATACTAATATGTTGACTTACCAGCTCAGAGCTCCACATGCTGCAAGCGACAACAAGCATATTACACTTTTAAAGTCCAGACCCAAGGACGTTTTGCTCGCTCCCGTCTTGTCTCCTGCTTCAGTCTTCACTTTCTGCGCTTCTTCTTTCCCGTTTGAGGATTCTGATGCTTCATCGCTTTGCTTCTGTGCCTGCGTCTTCTTCCTCTGCTTCAGTTCAGTAGGCATTTTAGCACACCAACAAACCGCTGCTTATCTTTTTATAACCTATTTAGGGAGTTAAACGGGCTTACCAGAGTTTGTTACGCTGCACAGAAAAAACAGAACGCCTGTTTTAGAAATAAGTTCATAATGTAGGAATATAAAAACGTATAAAGAGCGGCCTGGGTTTGCGTGTGTTGCCACTTTAAAAGGACTTTTTCTTTACCCCTGTTCCTTGGAGGGACGCAGCCTTCAGGTGCTGCTCGTAAGCTCGTAAATATCACTACTATCACAATACTATAATGTTGATCGTTAAAAGCACCAAAACGTTAGATGGTTTTAAAAAATACGGCTCTTGAGCAAATGTTTTATTCCCGGAATTATTTAATAATTCGTGCCGAAACGTTTAAAATAAACAAATTTGCATCAGTTGAAATGTTTTCTTTGATAGCGCAACTGCGCTCCAATCATGCCATTCAAAGTTCCGACATACATGTCAGTGCTTTAAATGCAACAGCCAGCCACGTAAGCTCTTGCCAGGATTTGCTCTGAATTTGGCCAAAGTGGATTAATATCGGCAGACAGAGGTCAAACTTTCATTTATTATCCGATTATTTGATTGTCAGAGAAGTATACGGATATAATTTTACTTTTTGAATGATTATTTAAGGATTTAAGGTTCTCACGTTTTAGTTTTTTAAAATGAGCTTTACTATGTTTATCTGACTAATACAACTAATTTTTTAATGGAGTGATATTTGCACAATAAAACATTTGAAAACACTGATGCAGGATTCTTTGAGGATCATGATTATCTGACATGTACAGTACTGTGCAAAGGTCTTGAGTCACCCCTCATTCCTTTATAGTTTGCTAGGAAAATGAGAAATAGATGCACTCATTTATTAAAACATTGAAATGTGCAAACATACATGGAAATGGAGTATAAAAGGCAAAACAGAGTTTGAAATGTCTTTAAGAAGTCTTCAGGAATAGCTTTTTGAAGGACATTCAAAGCTCTTATTTGGAGGCTGGCTGGCTTTTGTTCTGTTCTTTGCCAAGATGATCCCACACTGCTTCAATAATATTGAGGTCTGGGCTCTGGGGAATCCGATCCACGGCTGATTGTGTTTCACTGTGTGTTTTTCTATCCAGGTATGCTTTTACGGCATTGGCGGTGTGTTTGGGATCATTGTCATGCTGAAAAATGAACCCGGTGCCAATCACATGCTTTCCAGATGGTATTGCATTGCGGATGAAAATCTACTGTAGAGTTTTTATGCCTCACACTTATTTTGTCCTTCACTTGTGAAGTTTCCTTAATTTCTTTTAAGGGCACACTGCACACCATGCTGAGATATGGCAAGTTTTCAGCTAAAAGCTCTTTGGGAAACACCTTGTTGGTGCAAAAAATATTTTATGCCTGCCAAATTGTTATCTTTGACATTTTTCATAGATTCAACTAAAGAAATTGGAACAAATGATGTTTTTGTAACAGACTCCTAAAAATAAAGTACCTAAAGATACAGTTTAAAATTGGTTAGTTGCTAAGTTGTCTGTTACACTGGTTTATCTCTTGAGTTCAATGCTTTTTTTGTGGCTTAAACAAAAAAAAATTCCTTTGAAAATGGTCGGGTACAAGGACCGGACTGAAAATGAGTGAAAAGTGAGCCAATGTCCAAAGAAAATCCTTTGAAATAGCTTCCGAAAACCTGGAGAATTACTGCTCAAGAAAGTCTGTCTTCTTGGAAGCTCAAGACTTTCGCACAGGACTGTGAATGAAATATCTAAACATAAAAAAATAAAATAAATCTTTTTTTTTAAAAAAAAAAGAGGAACTATATACATGCATGCTATGTAGTCCATGTGTAGTCTACCGAGATATTTGGACAAATAAAGACAGGATAAGTACAAATAATAAGCACAAACCATTTATTTGGCATATTCCCAACATTTTTTACTTACATTTTGAGTGTCAAAAATGGCCAAAATCTGATTCTTGGTAGCTTTCTATAAATGGAAAGCCCTATACAAGATTGTATGTAGCAGTTCACGGCAGAATATACAGATTTTATTAACAGCTTATAGAATCTCCTACATGTAACAATATCGAACGGCAGAAGACAAAATCTTACAGGACTTATTGTCAACTTAGAGGCAAAAACTAGTGAAACAAAGCAAAAGCTGCCACATACAATTTCCAACACCATCCATCCATCCATCTTCTTCCACTTATCCATTTCAGGGTTGCAGGGTGGCTGGACATTATGTGCAAAAAGGTCACAAGATGACTCCAACATTAAGGTGTGTAAATCAAAGATCTTTGGAATAAGGCATTTAGTGATGGAAGTAAAAAACTAAACAAACTAAAACAAACAAAAACATATATGTATTTGGTCACTGAAAGATGCACAGCTTTGCTCTCCTGTAGTGTTTCTAATTAACATGCCAAATCAAACTCCTGAGATGTTCCAGCTTCTCAGAAATTGCTCGGTAACACAACCTTGTATGGAGTCTGGCCTTTAAAACTGCTAGTTCCTTCACTCTGCACAATTATAAAAGACAGCAAACGTTACCAAAACGCATAAGCACAAGCTGTAGCATCACTCACTCAAGCACCACCTGTAGTCCTACTGTGTTTAGAAAGAATAGCATATATAAAGTTAACACTTTTATGTTGGCAGTATTTTAAAGTAAAAAAAAAAAAAAGATGGTTTTAAAGGGATTATTCTTTTAAAGTGGAAATGAGGCCTGAAAGCTACAAAACTGTCTCAGCACAGGAAAAAGAAATCCTTAAGTCTTAGTGGAGCCACTGGATCCCATATCAAATGGTACAATCTAGAAATTCACCCAGATATTTAAGTATAAATTTCAATAACATTCAAAGACAATCAGAATCTAACAAATCCCTTCTTAAAATGTTGACCACATTCTTCATAGCGTCTAATTCTAAGCAAATGGAGCTTTTATGATGATCACTTACTATCTTAAAGGAATACTTATTATTCATTTAGTGTTCCTTAAAACTCTGACATCTCACATTGCTTTTTCATAAATATTCATGGTCGGCTTCCAAAAACAGCAACAACAAAAAAGTTGCTTCTCACAGGACAATGACACTTATGTGATAATGACGCATCGATTTACATAACTTACAGTTCACTCACTTAAGAAATAAAGTATATCTGTTGCCCCAAGGCCTCTTTATCAGCTTTTGGTCCTGCCTGTGGTAGAGCAAATGTAAGTGCACTTTGGGGACAGAAAGGACACTTTCAACCCTGCGTGGATGGGCGCAAGAAAAGTACAACAATAACACTACAAAGTGCACTGATGAGTGAGAGTGAGTTACCCAATTAAGCAATTATAGAGCTAAAGGAATCAAACGGACACCCCTCATTGCTTCTCGGACTGCTACATTCAGCATTTCTATATATGTAAAACCCCAAAGCTCCAAACAAACTACATAATATAATGCAAACTGAATTTTCTTCATACCTGTATATACACAAATCTCCCTTCAAGGTGTTTGCAGGGGGAAATAATTGCACTGAAAAATATTGTGCTCTGCTTATTTTGATTTGATCCGAATGACTATGACTTTGTATATACATCATCTAATAAAAAACTAGATATAGATATACAATATACAGGTAAATTCTGGAGACTTGGTCATAGCATTGATTAAAGTTTCTCCTCTCATTTCTCCCAAGATGACTACCCACTAGAAATGTAATCTAACTGTCAAATAGAGGATAACTATACATGTTGAATCCAACATGTTTACTCAGGAGCTGTAGTGATCCTGGAAAAAAAAAAAAGAAAAAACACACAATGAGAAGCTGCAATTATTCATGAACTTGATTCATATGCTGGGATATATTTGGCTGACCTGGATTGAGCTAACTACGCCGCTGGCCATGACTGAAAGTTTTCCTGCAACTGAACGCACTCCCAGTTTGAGCTGTGACATGTCGGGAGCGCTGGGAAGCACGTTACTCAGACGGTATGAACTCGCTGTGGACATAAGACAAAAAACCAAGTAACTTGAGGCCTCGTGCAGAAACCACTCATTCATAAATGACACATACAATAATATGAAAAAGAACATTTTCACAGGACTAAACAGGTCCACAGAAGATGCCATCTGCACCACACTTCACACCGCCCTATCCCACCTAGAGCACTTATGTCCGGCTTCTGTTTGTTGAAAAGTGGCAGTGGCACAGTCGGTAGGTGCCACTGCACCTTGCACCTTGCAGCTGGAAGGTTGCAGGTTCGAGCCCCTGTCCCTGCGCTGTGTTGTGTCCTTGGGCAAGACACTTAAACCGCATTGCCTAACGGTAGCACTGGTCTCTGGCTGCATGACCGCAGATGCTCGTCTCTGGATGAGTGATCTGGAACCATCATTTCGTTGTGTGCCTTGTGCGCACAATGACAATGAGTTTAATCTAATCTACAGCTCGGCACTCAATACCATCATCCCCGACATCCTGACTGAGCTGGGCATCCTAAACTTCTCCCCCCAAAACTGCTCCTGGATCAAGGATTTTCTGACCAATCACCCATAGGTTGTGAAAATGGGTCAGATTTGCTACCCCCCTCCCGTCACTCAGTAGTGGCTCCCCCCAGGGCTGTGTGCTGAGCCCGCACCTATACACCCTCTACATGCATGACTGTCTCCCCATTCACACCTTGAAGTTCGCTGATGACTACTGTAGTCGGACTGATCACAGGGAGTGATGAGTCAGCGTACAGGGAGCCACGGACAGAGTGGTGTACCAAAAACAACCTGGAACTAAACACCACAAAAACCAAAGAGATCATCATCGACCTCAGGAGGCGGAAAGGAAACCACGCTTCACTATCAGCGGTCAACGTGTAGAGAGGGTGGCCTCCTTTAAGTTCCTGGGGACACAAATATCAGAAGACCTGATCTAGTCAAGCAACACATCTATGCTGGTCAAAAAGGCTCAGCAAAGGCTCCACTTTCTGCGGGTTCTGCGGAGGTGTCAGCTGGAAGAGAAACTGCTTGTGTCTTTAACAGGGCCACCATCGAGTCAGTATTGACACACGGGTTGCTGCCTGCTCAGCAGCAGACAGGAAAGCTCAGCAGAGAGTAACCAGGACAGCAGAAAAAGTAATTGGTAGCCCTCTGCCCAGCCTGGTAGACATCGCTAGCTCCCGTCGGCTTTGCTGAGCCAGGAAAATTTCCATAGACACCACTCACCCCGGCCAGGTACTGTTCAACTGTCTGCCACCAGGCAAATGGTTCAGGTACCAGAAATGCAGAACCAACAGATTGAAAAAACAGTTTTTATCCGTGGGCTATCAGACTCCTAAACACGTCACATTAACTCACCAGCTCCTTCATCCCATAAAACAATCACAGAGCAACAAAAACTGAACTGTAAAAATGCCTTTCCCCTCAGTAATTAGTGCAATATTATCCTTCTGCAATACCTCAAACCCTTGTGCAATACAAGTGCATTATTTATTAATAGATATTTATTTAACAGGTCCCCTACCTGAGAATATGTGGAATGTAAATATACTTGCTGCGTGAATGTTGCTTTTCTATTGTATTTTTATTGCTTTTCTATTGTACTTCTCACTCACCCATTCTCACACACACACTCCACATACATACATACATACACGTACTATATATCCTTGTAACAATAACCAGTCTGCCCGTATAAACCCTCTTCACTATTGAATTATCGTAACACTTTAGTGTGCGCCAGATAAATCAAAGAAAAAAACATTAAAATATTTCGGGTCATATCAGCACAGCTTAAAATTGAAGTCAAATGCATTCTTTTTATAATTTCTGTGGCATATTTTTATTAAATTAAGAACACAGATGAATTTGCAGTGTGTTTGTCTGCTCACGACTGACAAAATGCACCCAAGTTTCAAAGCTATATGACAAGTCTGCACAGTTAACAGGTTGTTAAATTTAACTTTAAAGAATCACATGGACAAACATTTTATAAAAACCAGTTATACTAAAATGTTCCTCCATGAGGCTCAACATTTAAGTGCTAAGAAAATCATACGCAGTCTTACCACTCTGTTTCTTTGGGTCATCAAACAGGTCTGCTGAACTAATGGAGGCACTCCCAGCAAATCTCTCCAGTCGGGTTTTGGCCTCATACTGAACAACAGAAATTTAGAAAAGTTTATGTCGACTCAAGTTAAAAACACCTTCAATAACAAATATTCAGTTTTATCTCAAGTTCAAAGGAACAAATACTAACAGCTTTTATGCGACTTCAGCTCTTCGGCATCAGTATTATTACAGTTTGGCAGTTAAAGAAAAAGTGCTGTTTAGGATCCATGTTGTCACATTTTACCTCAGAGCTGTCTTGTTTTCCAAAGTACATGTCAGACGAGATGGCTTTGACATCATCTCCAAATTTTTTCCGAGCTTCTCCCGTGTCTGAGACCGGTGCTGCTTCTGGCTTCCTCCTGGTTGTGGGTCTGATAATCATTACAAATAATATATCATTATAATAATGTGACAACAGGGATAAGTACTTTAAACACAAATCATGCATTTTAAAAGAACATGCTGAGTTTAAGTGCATCAAATATATTGAAGACATGTCTTTACTAAGAAGTCTTTACTTTGTGTGAATTTTGCTTTAAGCCAGAATTAAGGAAAAAGAAAAAACAACTCAGTGTGTGGCATTATTATTTACTTATCTCTGCCAAGGAGGTTATGTTTTTGTAGCGTTTGCATGCGTGACACTCTCTTTGTAAACACAATAGCTCGAAAAGTGTTGAACAAATCAATACCTACTATCCACTCCCCCCCAAAAATCCTTATCCTAATCCTTTTGTCATTTTTAGCTAAAATTTGCTCAGAATCATTAAACAGAATTATTAAAACTACAAGACAAGATGATCCCAGATCTGCAATATGAATGCCTAACTGCAAATAAATGATAACTTAAAGCTGTCCAGTTTTTACTGCAACAGCAATAGGATTCAAATATCCAACCTGTCATCAAGTGACGTTATAGTGGAGGACAAGAAGAAGTCTGGCTCTGATTTCTTGCTCTCTTTCATCCAGCCTCTTCCATCGTCTCCATCACCCCACCGTGAAGAGAAACTCTCTGAGGTTTCAGTTTGGTCCTCAAAGCGGGACAAAACCCTGAAGAAAGAAGCAGTCAAGAATCATATTAGGTGGAAAAAAGCAATAATGGGCTTTACTGGTATACCCATACTCAGATACACTGCAGTTAACCCAACCATGGTATGAATTTTGACACACTCACAATTCAGAACATTGTTTAGCATGCAAATTTTAGGTTTATCGACTCTTATCAATCATGCAACACTTTCAGAGTGGCACTGATTGGTCCCAAATCAATTCTGTAACTTGAAAATGACCATCTTCAGTTGCAGAAAGAACAAAGAGCTCTGCAACAGATGGTTCAATATCAGAGCTATTCTGAAAATTCAGAAACAGAAGCCCAAATCCACAGAATGAACTCTGCCAAGTTCTGCAAGATGCATTAATCAATGCACTTGCCAGGAATCCACAGTGTGCAAGTGGACTCAGGTGAATTACTCCTATTTAAAAAGGTTAAGGAGGCTCACACCAAATACTTACTTCAGGTTTCCCCAGTCTTAACCAGTAAAAGCTATTCATGACATTTTCTCATAAAACAAATCATGCTGTTTGACTACATAATTATAGCTAAAAGCATTCATCATAACTATAATTATTATTATTCTTTCAGCTGCTCCCTCTAGGGGTTGCCACAGCTGACCATCTGTCTCCATCTCATCCTAACACAAGAACCCCCACCCCACGGTCACACCAATCCTAACTGTAATATGCATTATTAACACAATAAAGATTGGATTTTTTTATATATCATTATTATTAAGTTTATCTGACCTAGAGCTGAAGGACCCTTCATCATCATCCTCATCTATAAATCGTCGTCCTCTGGTGGCCTTTGCTCCCTGTGGATTGTCCTGCTGGATGATGTGCATGTCTGATGTCACAGAGTGAGAAACTCCACTGCAGAGAAGAGCCAAGAGAGCCAAAATGAGAGTAAGACACATTAAAATGAAAAATAATTCCCCCCACTCCCCAATACCTCCTCATGCCTAGACCCATGCCCAGTCTCTCAGCTTGCTCCTTCTTCTTCCCCTCTAATCCTTTCAACTTCTGCTCCTCGATTTTCCTCTGCTGCTCAAGTTCTTTGTAAGCCAGCCGCATGGATGGAGCACTGAGGGAAAAAAAGGAGGTAAGCTCAGAGACAGAAACAGGTGAGCCAAATGTGGCACAAGGGTCACATACTGATCATGTATTTAGCCCCCAACACTCTCTTTCAGAGCAATAGATTACAGCAAGACGGACTGAAAAAAAGGCTGTAAATATTCTTACATGAACTCCTCAGGTGTAATATTTTTCTTGGCAGCAGCAGAGTTCTCTTCTTTCTCTCTGAGTTTATCAGCAGCCTGAGCCTTCTTCTCCAGCTCCGAGAAGCTCTGGCTGCTTACCTTCTGAGCGCCTAGACCGCCCTTCTTTGAGGCCAACTACAAGCAGACACATTTTATGAATGTACAGTCCAGCACCAAATAAAACAAATGATGAAGGGATGAAGAAGAAGATTATATTCTGAAATAAAATTTGGACTCTTCAGGCTTAAAAACATAATTTTACGAGAAAAAAATATAAAACAAGTTTGCAAGGAAAATAAAATACATTACTGAGAATGAAATATTTACTGAGAATTGTTACAAATTTATAAGAAAAATACTGCGTTTTACTTATAACCCCTTACAGACAGGTTGCAAAGCAGAACATGACTGCTTTTCTATTTTTCTTAACTTTAATCTTAGACAGTACTCAAGTTTGTTCTTTGAATACTCCCTTCCTCATTTAGCTTAGTAATTGTTTTATTGTACCTAGAATGGCATCAATAAAAACTTTATACATACTGTTTTCTTGGCACCTGCTGGCTTCTTCTTAAGAAGAGAAGAAGGCTCTGGAAATACAACGGACAGAGTGAGGTCATTATTCAGACAGACTTTTATTGGAGTTTAGGTAAAATTAGTAAATCATGAAGTATTTATTCAAACCTGGGTTTGCTTTTGGAGAAACACTCAGCATTTCCACATTGGGACCTTCGTCCAAGTTACCTGAAGATTAAATATGTGATGAGCCACAAAACAATTTAAGATAAAACTGCAGTAAGTCTGTATATGTTAGATCATTAAGCAACAACACAAGGATACCATTGCGGTCTTCACCTTCTTCTGGGGCCAAAGGTTTCTCTGATGCAGAGGAGCTCAGACTCATTTTGCCCATGTTCAAATTTTCAGGAACAGCCTAGCCAGGTAGTAAACGTAGTAAAATGAATAATTGCCAACGTGTATAACATATCTGTAGATATATGCGGACAAAATCCCACTTAAAGAAACCATACATTTATACCTGTGAATGCAGACTGAAGAAATCCACCTGCTTGTCGTCTGGTGATGTTGGAGATAGAGGAGCCTGACTGTCGAGCCACAGCTGTGGGGAACGAGAGCAGTAAAACAATTCAATTATATGAGCACTTATGAGTGTGATAAGCAGATGGGTACTACCCAAGGAACCAGTGTTTAATATCTCAGCTTCAGGTTGTTTTTTTTCTTCCCACTCTGAGGACAAACCCGCAGGTGTTTTTAGACTGTAACACAATCTGTCTGCGTTACCTCAGTGCCATGGCGCCTGGTAGCTTGTGTGGCCAAAGTCTTTATCTTCTCTCTGTACAGCTGTGCAGCTCGGCTGTTGTACTTGGCGTTGGCAGCGCTGGCTTTGCATCCATGTTGATTGAAAAATGCAATCTGACAGAGAAATGTCAAAACAAACACAGAAAAGCAAACAGGTCAAATTGCACAGTCCTGGATCTGATGACAGTGTGCTGATATTTTTGCCCTCAGGTACTCACGGCACTGGCATTGCCTCCGACTTGCATACATCTTAGCTGGAACCATGACCAATTAAAATCCAGCTCGGTGGACCTGTGTAGCATAACAGTGTTACGGTTTGAAGAATGTGTGTTTGGACAAGTAAAAACCTCTACTGGGTACAAAAACCACATCCACTCCCATTTTAATCTCTTCTACTTCTATTTGTGCACACTTGTGCAGCCATGTTTTATACTGATAAGAGATACCATTAAGTTCAGATACATTTATCTTTTCAAGGTATGAGACACTAATCCACGCTTTTGTATTTTCTATTATGGATGCACCCATATATAGGTCAATCATTGGCCAATATCAGCCATGCTGACAGCCATGACACCAGTGGCTAATCCTTACCTATCATGTCAGTTTTGCAGTGGCTCCAGGTTTAAACACTTTTTATTAAATAGTTCAGTTATGTTTCTTCATAATGCAGATCTAATGATGACACACATGGAAATTAGGGAATGAAGAAACATTCCCCCAGAGCCTTTATGTGGATGCTGGGGAGGAATGTAGGGAAGCAATAGCACTGACATGTCAGAGGGAGAGATGGAAATTCTGCATCTTAAAGGGATTGCCAAATTGGAGGGTATGTTTGGCATATGACACAAGAAGAGAGAGAAATGTGAGCATGCATGAGGCAGTGCAGCTTGAGCTGCCTGCGTGAACTAGCTTGGGGGGGACGTTAAGTTTTATTTTTATCCAGCATTACACTCAATCTCTGGGGACAGCTCCTTGGACATTGTATATTTCATTCTATTTAATCCTTTTAATGTACTTTATCCAGCACTAGTACTAGTGGTTTAAACATTTGCCTAACAAGCAAAAGATCCCAGGTTCAAGGTCAGGAGAAATAAATCCTTTCTGGGTTGTGTCAGGAAGGGCATTTGGCACAAAAATCTGCTGAATCACATATGTGAAGCTACCTGGTGTGCTGACTCAAGGAATAAGGGAGCAGCCTAAAGCAGCTTCACTACTGCATTACTTCATCTTCGCGTAGTTATTTTAAATGACGGTAAGTCTTTTAAATTTATTTTAAACTGCTTACCTTTTAAAAAAATATATTTTATTAAATTTCCCCAGTTTGAAAAGAGGAAATAGAAATAAACAAAAGAAAACAATTTTTTTAAGCTTTAATAGTGCATACATAATTTTTTTTTTTTAAAACCACATCCTTCTTGCAGATGGGTCAAGAGCATGAGAAGCACGTTACTTTTGCGTTGACCTCTCTCCTTACTTGAAATTTTTATACAGCACAGTAAAGCTCCCTCTGAGTTCAGGGTTTTCCTAGCATATAGAATTTTTTGGGCACTTTTTGGCCTTCCACAAAAGTAAAATCACCAGAACACAAAGTTTTTTTTATTGTTTTTTGAGTGGGTGATTGTTAGGTTAAAAGTGCTTGTATGAATGGATGAATGTTTTCTTACTACAAGCCTCAGAGTAGAAAAGCACTATATAAGTACCACTCCATTTACTATTATTTATATTTTCTGGATTTGATACAACTCCAAGTAAAATAAGTCCTGATTTACCTAATAAATGACAGGTGTACCCCCAGAGACCTGTGAGTCCCAGAGCAATCGATGCAGACAAAAACCCCATAGGTGATGCTGGCCCAGCTGGGGTTTTTAGCTGCACAGTCAAAGCAGACCTGAGGGACAGAGAACACAAATAGAGCATTATCTCATTATACAAAGAGAAGGTGTTCCATTTTACTTTTATCTTAAGACCAATAAAATAAAAGAGATTGAAGGCCAATTTAAGCTTCCAAAAATGTCAAACTCCCCCCTAAAAATTTTATTTTATAACTTTCTGTTGTGTATTTAATAAAAACTAATAATATACCATTAAAAAAATTGATTTGCCCAGCTTTTCAAGAGTCACACTTTCCTTGTTTTTTTCTTTTTAGGATTTTCAGCATTTATTTTCAAATCTTTCATAAAATACACTATTGATATAATAATTCAAACTATTACAAGCTCACCCCATGAGCTAAGAAAAACATGTAATTATTTTATTAAAAATTATATAGTAACAGTGTTGCTCAAGTTAACATGGTTGAAATATATATATATATTATATATATATATAAATAACTTTTATTTGTAGATTATGACATAAATGTGACAAATAAATACTCAGGACCACAGCAATATTTAATATTTTAGATGTTTTTAACATATGTTTGTTTTATATATATGGTAACAGGATTTCAAATCAGTACTAGTATTAAAATTTTCTTAGAAAAAAGGTGTGAGCTGTGGAATGCAATGAACTGTCGAAGCTGAGGATAAATATACTTCTATAAATGTAGGAAACTATGAAATTAATTTGTCTTCTTTTGGTAATATGAACAACAAGGTTAGAGTGACAGACTCAATCTAGTCAGAAAATACTGAAACATATAAAATATGTCAAAGAGGACTGCCCTATGGTACACCCATGGTGTTGGCACATGTAAAATCCTCTTTGATAAGTCACCTCACTGTTTTGTCTCTTCCTTTTCCAGACTAAATAGGTTTCAGCAACAGCGTGGCACACTGTACAGCGCAATAATTACTGTTCTTTAAAATATGTTAAATGGTTTTTTAAAAAACATAATTACAGGAGACGTGGATGTGTAAAACGCAGATTTATACGTTATTTTGATTGTTATATTTGACACCCAATTCGGTTATCAGGAAGTTGGGACAAGTGGGAAAAAATATTATGCATGGATTATTTTCAAATTCATTTATAAGACAGAAAATCTCCTGCAATTGTAAAGTGGGTGTGTGACTATGAAACAACAGCTGTGACGGGCTGAGGATAAACAGGAGACGTTGTTGCTGACTCAAACAGCTGTTAGTGAAGTGGCGTTATTTTCGCAGTAAGATAAGCAGATACTAGTTACAGCAGCGAGTCGCAAACACTTCCTTGTCACTAAAGATGTCTGTGCTGCCTTCTTACATGATCCCGAGTCCAGTAAAGGCCTTAGAAAAGGAGCCTTAAACAAACAGGACTGATGTGAACTGTCAAAATGTAGCTAGCTAGCTGTCAGCTCTCTTTGCTAACGTCACGTCAGGTTACAGTTTCTAAGTTTTCCGACATTATTCTTCTGCAAACGACACCAAGGCACGTTTTTAAACACTTAAACAAAAACACGACTTATTTTAAACATGACACCCGTCGGACAGCTGTTAAATTAAGCTCGTAAACTGAAGTCAGCCGTGGCGTTTTCACAAAGTGCGACGTGTCAGATATTTAGTTCAGCGGACTTCCTTGTGAAAGAGAGTACACCGTCTGCCGTTTATAAAGCTCTCACCTTATTTGTAGGGATGGAGCGAAGTCGCTTGAAAATAGCAGAAATTTCCTGCTTGCTGGGTTCTGCCATTTTTCTACCTGTTGGCGTCTGGTGGTTAAAGGAACAGCATCAAAAACAGAGCTGTTTTTCCTCAGTAATAACCAGATCCGACACGTCAGTAAGAGAACACCATGGCCGGGCGCTGAATGGTTGAAACTGACCCGTGGTTGTGTTATTGTCGCAATGGCTTGTGGGAAATGTAGTTTTAAATGCTATGAGCGCTACTTCATTTATTCCCGAATTTCATACAGTTCGGTGTTACTGCAGCCATTAGGCACATTAGGCACAACCTATGACATAGGTACAGTATTTAAAAAAAAAAAAAAAAACAGGTTAAAAGAGCACAAAAGATAGGCACACATTTAAATAGAAAAGAGAAATAGAGTAGTTTAATAGGTAAACATCTAAACTAAATAAATAGGATGTTATTGGAATGAGGTAGGAAGTTTTCATTAGTCTGTCTTTTGTGCCAGCTGTTTATCACAAATAATCTGACCACAGAGAAGGTTCGTTGATGTAGTGGAGGAGGACATGGAGGGAGCTGATGTGATACAGGAGGATGCAAAGGATGGTGACGTGATCTTCTGTAGTAACCCCTAAAGGGAGCAGCCAGAGAAGACGATTATTTCAATAATCTTCAGTTCCACGTCAGTATAAATAGTAGTGGATGAAATATACTGGTTATTGTCAAGAAAGACAATAACATTTATTTTAGACTGTGACTGAGTGGCTCCCTGGTATAGTGGTCAACTTCTTACTAGGGGTGGGACTTTAACGCATTAATTTCGATTCATTAATTACGGGGAAATTAACGAATTCAAAAATTTAACGCATTTTAATCGCACTTTGCACCGGAACGTTTCTCAGGGCACGGGTTCCAGTTTTTTTGTTTGTTTGTTTGTTTTGTTCGCAGCAGGCCTTCTTTATTATTTTTCATACAAAAAAACGCCCAATAAACAGAACAAGTCCACTATAAAAGGTAAAACAATTATACAAAAAATGAGAGTACCAACAGTACATGTTAACATCTTGCAGCACTTTGTTTTTTTCCTTTCAAAATTAGTGTGTTGACCTCCGACCTTTATTATGTCAGCTCTTTGGGTCATTCTCCACACATACGGCCTTGTTATGGTCCACGTCTGCTGTTGTGGAACATAAAAAGCTTGTTTGTACAAAGATGATTGCAGAAGACCAGCATGTCCCTTCAAACTGGACTTCTACACCCCCCCAAAAGTCACGGTTTACTTGCTGCTCCCTCTCAAAATGTTTGGCCATTCCTCCGATGCACAGAAAAATACTGAGGTGCATTATGACAATGAATTGGGTATTATTGATGTCACCAGAGCTGATACCTGATGCTTTTCCCCTTGGAATCAGTTCAGAAAACAGTTAAGATCCTTCTGCTGAGTGACTAATGGATTGACTTTTTTTTTCACTTTAAAGTACATCCTGTCTCAGAAACCCAACTGGTAGCCATCCATCCATCCATCCATCCATCCATCCATCCATTTTCTTCCGCTTATCCGGGGCTGGGTCGCGGGGGCAGAAGCCTAAGCAGAGAAGCCCAGGCTTCCCTCTCCCCAGCCACCTCCTCCAGCTCATCCAGAGAGACCCCAAGGCGTTCCCAGGCCAGCCGAGATACATAATCTCTCCAGCGTGTCCTGGGTCTACCACGGGGCCTCTTCCCGGTGGGACATGCCCGGAACACCTCACCCAGGAGGCGGCCAGGAGGCATCCTAATCAGATGCCCGAGCCACCTCAACTGGCTCCTTTCGATGTGGAGGAGCAGCGGCTCTACTCTGAGCCCCTCCCGGATGGCCGCACTCCTCACCTTATCTCTAAGGGAGAGGCCAGCCACCCTTCGAAGGAAACTCATTTCTGCCGCTTGTATTCGCGATCTTATTCTTTCGGTCACTACCCAAAGCTCGTGACCATAGGTGAGGGTAGGAACGTAGATCGACCGGTAAATCGAGAGCTTCGCTTTTACGCTAAGCTCCCTCTTCACCACGACGGACCGGTGCAGCGTCCGCATCACTGCAGAAGCAGCCCCGATCCGCCTGTCGATCTCCCGTTCCCTTCTCCCATCACTCGTGAACAAGACCCCGAGATACTTAAACTCCTCCACTTGAGGCAAGAACTCGTTCCTGAGCCGGAGATGGCACTCCACTCTTTTCCGGCTGAGGACCATGGCCTCAGACTTAGAGGTGCTGATTCTCATGCCAGCCGCTTCACACTCGGCTGCGAACCATTCCACTGCGAGCTGGAGGCCCCCCCCTGATGAAGCCAACAGAACCGCATCATCTGCAAAAAGCAGAGATGAGACTCTGAGGCCAACAAGGAAGAAGCCTTCCGCCACCTGGCTATGCCTAGAAATTCTGTCCATAAAAATTATGAACAGAATCGGTGACAAAGGGCAGCCCTGACGGAGTCCAACACCCACAGGAAACAAATCCGACTTATTACCGGCTATACGGACCAAGCTCTCACTGTGGTTGTACAAGGACTGAATGGCCCGCAACAATGGGCCAGACACCCCATACTCCCGCAGAACCTCCCAAAGAACACCAACTGGTAGCCATGTGACCAAAATGCTGACACGCCTTGTCAAATAGGGAAAAACAGATACTTTTACGGCATCTCATCAGTTAATGTTAGCTACACTGGGCTTGTCCTTTTCTTATCAATACTCTCAGCCAGGGGCGTGGTGGCCATCGGGAGGTTTCCCGAACGGCCGGTCGTTTCGGAAGCATCGCGGCTGCCAACCAGCGGACTGGATGGAAACTGCTACATGTCTTCTTTATATGGTTTTTTAGAGGGTTTTTGTTTAGAGGAAGCGTCGCGGCTGCCACCCAGCGGACTGGACGGTAAGTGCTACAAGTCTTCTTTATACGGTTTTTTAGAAGTTTTTTTTTTAATGACGTATCGCGGCTGCCACTCAGCGGACTGGATGGGAACTGCTACATGTCTTTTTTATACGGTTATTTAGAGGGTTTTTGTTTAGAGGAAGCGTCGCGGCTGCCACCCAGAGGACTCGATGGGAACTGCTACATGTCTTCTTTATATGGTTTTTTAGAGGGTCTTTGTTTAGAGGAAGCATCACGGCTGCCACCCAGCGGACTCGATGGGAACTGCTACATGTCTTCTTTATTTGGTTTTTTTGGGGGTTTTTGTTTAGAGGAAGCGTCGCGGCTGCCACCGAGCGGACTGGATGGGAACTGCTACATGTCTTCTTTATACGGTTATTTAGAGGGTCTTTGTTTAGAGGAAGCGTCGCGGCTGCCACCCAGCGGACTGGATGGGAACTGCTACATGTCTTCTTTATATGGTTATTTAGAGTTTTTGTTTAGAGGAAGCTTCGCGGCTGCCACCTAGCGGACTGGATGGGAACTGCTACATGTCTTCTTTATATGGTTATTTAGAGGGTTTTTGTTTAGAGGAAGCGTCGCGGCTGCCACCCAGCGGACTGGACGGAAACTGCTACAAGGCTTTTTATTGCAGAGGTCCCCAACCCCCGGGCCACGGACCGGTACCGGGCCGTGGGACATTTGGTACCGGGCCACACATAAAGAAAAAATAATTTAAATTATTTCCGTTTTACTTATTATATGCGTCTGAACTATATTTTATTTTGAAAAATGGGCGGATTCGCTCCGTTACTTCCCTCCATGACTTCCTCTTGACGTGTCAAGACGTTTCTGCTCACGTGATATCTCACCGCTAAAATTAAACCCAGAAGCTTCAGGCCAGTCTAACGAAATCGGTTGGTTGACCTACATAACGCTTCTTTAAATTTTTGAGTGCTCAACAAGAGTAGAAAAGCGCTATGTAAGAACTAGTCCATTTACCATTTTTATTTATCAACACCGGGGATAGCAGTGAGGTAGACCCAGCCATCAAACTGACTCTCCAGCGCTTGACACCGCGGCTCTGCAGCCACGCTCCATGTGAAATCGGCCGAACCCAGCCAAACCAGAAGCCAGCAAAAATGAGTATCAGAGAAACAAGCTCAGGGCTCACACTGATTCAGTGTTATGGTGAGTTGTATTTTTCATGCGCTTTATACAGTAAAATCACCTAAGTCGAAGTCGCACAAATCGGGTTTTCGCTCTAGTTGGATGGCATCTGCAGGTCCTGATTTTTCCTAACATTAATTCCAATAAAATCATCACATAAATCCGTCGGATATTCACCTACCTCGGATGAAAAATCTGGTCCCATTGTAATAAATTTCCAGTTAAATGTGATCGCATAAGCTGGATGAGTTTAGCGCTAAAACCCTCCTCAGCTCCTGTCCGCCCACTTCCATGCATCGGCTCGTTCGTGCACAACTACACACACACTAACAACGCCTGGAAATTGTTTTAGTGTTTATATCAGTTCATTTCACCGGGGACAATCAAGCTTAAGCTACAAACTTGCACTTACGAGTAAAATTTCAGATTATAAAATTTGCAGAAGCAAATTCATAGATGAAGCAGAAGCCATTGCAGCGAAATTCGATATTAGACCCCAAACTGGGCCATTTGAATCCGACTGAGGTTGTAGTGAGATGTCACAACAGGCTTCCGCAGTGCGGGAGTTGTGGGTGAGAATGCGCTGTACATCCACAGGCGGCACTAAAAGAATAAAGAGGAGTTCGACAAGCTGCACCACTATAGTCCACGTCGTCTCTTTAATAACAATAGCTGTATATGACATGGTGTCAGAAGTGGCCGACAGGACGCCTACGGAGTGAGATATGGCAAAGTTCGGACCGCCAGAACCCTTTGACTTTTCCCGCCCGGCGGAATGGCCGATGTGGCGCCGTCGCTTCGACCGTTTCAGAGTGGCATCAAAGCTGGACAGAGAGAGCGGGGAAGTACAGGTTAACACGCTTCTCTACGCTATGGGAAGAGAGGCGGAGGCTATTTACGACTCGTTCGTGTACGAGGAGGAGACGAACCAAGAAGTTTCAGATGAGGAACCCGCAGAAACTCATCCCGAGCTGGACTACATGACGGTAATGGCAAAATTTAGCGACCATTTTGTGCCAAAACGGAATATTATTCACGACAGAGCGTGCTTCCATAGGAGAGTGCAGAAAGCCGGAGAGCCAGTCGAAGCGTTCGTTAGAAGTTTATACGAGCTAGCACAGTATTGTGAGTTCGGAGGGACCAAAGATGAACAAATCCGAGACAGGATCGTGATCGGCATATTGGACCGTGATGTTTCCCAAAAGCTGCAGCTCGAGGCAGACCTCACACTTGAACGAGCTATTCAAATAGCGCGCCAGAGCGAACAAATCAAGCAGCAGAGCGCGAGTCTGTGTGCAGAACATGCTGTGGACGGCATGAGTCAAGGGAGACGGCATTTTCATACAAACAAGGGCAAAAACGATGGTCACTGGCGGAGAAAGCAGGATTTCGGTGAGTCCAAAAATCCAGTTCCATGCTCTCGCTGTAACAGACAACATGGGAAAACGCAGGCCTGCCCAGCCAAGAACAAAAGGTGCCGAAAATGCAATAAAACGGGACACTTTGAAGCAGTGTGCAAAACAAAAATGCTGAAAGAGGTGACAGTGGCTTCAGATAACCTAGCCGACAGGGACGACATGTTTTTTCTTGGAGCAGTAATCGATACTAAGCCAGCTATAATCGAGCAGCCAGATTCAGAAAATGAGTGGCATGTGGAGTTACCCATAAATGGCTGTATTGTCAAATTTAAAATTGACACAGGTGCTGACATTACAGTAATGTCACAGGCTGCATTCAACAGACTGCCAAGCAGCCCAAGAATGGTCACTGCAGGTAAAATGCCACTTGTCATCAGCCCAGGGGGTGAAGTCCAATGTGTGGGCGAGTTTCTGGCCACGACTCAGTTTAAAGGACAGAAATACCGGTTCTGGGTCACTGTCATAAAGGGACCTTATGCACATAATCTGCTGGGAGGGAGTGTTGCTAGGAGGATGGGTTTGGTAAAGAGGATTGACAACATAGACACTAGGGTTTAATTCCGGGATCCGGGATTCCCGGGAAATGCGATCAGAACCATTTCCCGTTTCCCGGGAAACGTTAGACGGGAAACCGGGAAAAAAGTCGCGCGCGTCGATTTGACTTTCAGAAAGAAAAGAAAGCTTCAGAATGTTAAATTTAAGGAAATATTGAGAGAAGGGTTCGTTTAATGCGAAAAGCATTACTCTTCATTTCAGGCACGTTCAGCCTCCGTTTAAGGCTTCAGCCTTCATCTCAAGCGTTTTAATAGAGGTATTACACAGTTGTACTTTTTTCCTCTTTAATTTGTTGAAATCGTAGGCAATCGAGTGTTTCTTTTCCTCGTTTGCAGCTGCTTACTAACAATCATGAATTAGGATGCGGGCCTAATGTGTGAAGAAATTATCATGAAATAGATTGCTTTAACATATTTCGCTTTTAAAATGGAGTTGAGTAAAATGTATATTTTTTAGGCTATAAGGATTGGCCAGTTTTTCAAAAGACGATTCACAGCGAACCTACTTTAACCCTCAGACACGGTGTTATAAATTTGCTGTTGCCAGAATGGCAATGACCAAGTCGTAGTGCATTACTCAAGGCCCTGTGTTATGCCATATTATAGTGTAGTACGGTAGTTAACTTTTCAATGACTATTACAGCGTTCCACTGGTGGAGATATAGCGCAACAGATGTCGCCACGACAGCATGGCTGAGCCTTTATCAATGCTGTGTGGAGATGAACCGTATTGTTTTGCACCAGCAGTTGTAAAATATCTTGGTATAATTCCATGTACAATGGAGGAATATTCGAATTATATTTGTTAAGGGAGTGTTGAGGAACGATACAACACCGCATAGCTCGAGCACTCCAATGTCGAGATGTAGGTTTTATTGCATTAATCAAGACGACGTTGCCCCCTACTGGGCATAACAGGACATAGCTGGAAAGCTACCTCTACAATATCACAATAGGTTAAGGCCGACACAGGCTACAGAAGGCCTAATTAAAATAAAAAAATAAATAAACTTTTTCCCGGGATTCCCGGGAAATGGCTCGTCATTTCCCGGGATTTAATTCATGTCATTTTCGGGAAAAATATTAAACCCTAATAGACACAGACCTCCTAGAGGACGTTTTTGGAGAAATTGGCCTGCTTAAATGCGACCCTGTTAAAATCGAACTAAAAGCAAATGCAGAGCCCTACAGCCTGACAACGCCACGTCGTGTCCCATTTCCCCTTCTTGCTAAGGTTGAAACAGAACTGAAGCGCATGCTAGCTTTGGGCATAATAGAAGAGGTCACTGAGCCCACTGATTGGTGCGCCCCGATGGTTCCTGTTGAAAAGAAAAACAGAGATCAAGTAAGAGTGTGCGTGGATCTTAAACGCTTAAATAAAGCAGTAAAACGAGAGCGTTACATCTTGCCAACTTTGGAAGACATTGCCCCAAAGCTGGCTGGGGCCAAAGTGTTTTCCACCTTGGATGCTTCTTGTGGATTTTGGCAGATCCCTCTGGATGCAGGCAGCAGGACACTGACAACATTCATAACCCCCATCGGCAGATTCTGCTTCAGACGGCTGCCATTTGGAATCACGTCAGCTCCAGAAATCTTTCAAAGACAGCTATCCACTTTGCTGAACGATCACAAAGGCGTTGTCGTAGTGATGGATGACATACTCGTTTATGGAGCAACCAAAGAGGACCACGACAACTGCTTGAACGCAGTCCTGAAGACCGTCAAGGACAGTGGCTTGAAGCTGAACAAAGCAAAGTGCCATTTCAGCAAATCAGAGACTCGATACTTTGGGCACATCATCAGTGCCGAGGGCATAAAACCAGACCCAACTAAGGTGGAAGCCATCACGCGGATGCAGAGTCCTACAAATGTGGAGGAGCTTCGTCAAGTTCTGGGCTTGATTAATTATGTAGGGGGATTCCTACCAGGCCTCTCCACCAAACTACACCCAATCACCAGCCTGTTGAGGAAAGAGAACAAGTGGGTATGGGACGAACCGCAAGAACAGGCGTTCACTGCTGTCAAAGCCATGCTAGTGTCAGCCCCAGCACTTGCATATTATGATGCAAATCGGAAAACTGTCATCAGCGCTGATGCAAGCAGCTACGGCTTAGGAGCAGCGCTACTACAACAACACGAAGACGGCTTAAAGCCGGTGGCCTTCTGCTCACGCACGCTTTCGGATGCCGAGAGGAGATACTCTCAAATCGAGAAGGAGTGTTTGGCGGGCGTGTGGGCGTGTGAACGATTTGCACGCTACGTTCAGGGAATGGACAGTTTCCGCCTGCAAACAGACCACAAACCCCTGGTGCCGCTCATAAATACATATGACCTTGACAAAGCCCCTCCAAGGTGCCAGAGACTCCTGATGCGCCTTTTAAGGTTCAATGTGGAAGCTGAACATGTTCCAGGGAAACAGCTGGTGGTGGCCGACACTCTATCCAGGAGACCGCAGAAACACGTGAGTGATGAGACTACAGATCATGTAGTACAAGCACATGTAGAGTCAATAGTAGCGAATGCACCTGTCTCATCCGAAAGACTCAGCAAGATCCGTGTGGCTACTCAGCTTGATGATGAACTGCAACAGATTACAGGTTTCATCAGAAATGGATGGCCGCCCAAAACAAGGCTGTCCCCACATCTGCACCGTTATTATTCTGCAAGAGCACATCTCTCAGAAACTGATGGACTGGTGTTATATCAGGATCGGCTGGTCATTCCTGCTGCACAGAGAGCTGAAGTGTTGGCAGATTTGCATAAAGGACACCAGGGACTAACACGGTGCCGGGCACGTGCCAGGATGGCAGTGTGGTGGCCGAGCATCAGTGCTGAAATTAAACAGACAGTGTCATCGTGCAAATTCTGTATTGAAAACAAACCTACCCAGAGGCGTGAACCTCTCCTGACCACGCCCCTGCCCGAGGGCCCCTGGCAGCGCATAGCTACAGATCTGTGTGAGTTTGAGGGACAGAATTATCTCATCGTGACAGACTATTACTCCAGAGACATTGAAATAGCTCGCCTGCCTTCTATATCCAGCCGTGATGTCATCTGTCGACTTAAGGGCATATTTGTGAGGTGGGGAATACCACTGGAACTGGTCAGTGACAATGCAACTCAGTTTTCATCTGCTGAGTTCCAGGCCTTCTGTCGTGAGTATGGATTTGTGCACACAACCTCTAGCCCCTATTATCCCCAGGCGAACGGGGCTGCCGAACGAGCAGTTCAGACTGCTAAAAACATCCTGAAGCAGCCTGACCCACATCTCGCCCTGATGTGCTATAGAGCAACCCCGAGTGCTGCCACAGGTGTGAGCCCTGCGTTGCTTATGACTGGAAGAGAGATTAGAACTACACTTCCAATGCTGGAGGACAAATTGCAAGTTACTCTGGTGGACAGGCAACAGGTTCAGCAGAAGGACGACCAGACAAAGACAGCTTATCGTTTTTTTCATGACCGCCGTCACTCTGCACAACCCCTTCCCACACTACAACCTGGACAGGATGTCAGAATAAAACTGGACGGGGAAAAAGGTTGGAAAACCCCAGCTAGAGTCATCACCAAATGCCACGAGCCACGATCCTATTTGGTGGAGACAGAGAATGGAGCGGTGCTGCGACGGAATCGGAGACACCTGCAAGCCGTCCCACAGTCCACTGATCAATCGGATCAGCTGCAGTCACCCAGTTCCCCAGTGGAACCAACCAGAAGCCCTGCTCAGAGACAGTCGAGCCCCGTGGTGGAGGGTTCCACTCCATGTAAGGGTTCACAAGTTACATCCCGGGGTAGAGTAGTGAGAATTCCTCTCAGGTACAGAGACACTTAGTTACTCAAGGTCCTGTATTTCATGTGTTCCGGTTCACTGACTTATTTAGAGGTGAGACCTTGAGTTCAGACATTTGTTAAATTTACTGTTCTGCTAAATTCAGGGGTTAACAAGGCAAATCCTGTTGCATGCCATACAGTTCTATTATTATTTCTATAGAAGACTGATTTGTTTAAAAAAACAAAAAACAAAAAAAAGAAAAACAAAAAGGGGAAAAATAAAAACAAGGGTTAAAGTGAAGTTGTACTGGTACACTATAAAGTTTCACTTATTATAGATGTTGGAGCTGTGAGCTGTTCTCTAAAAGGACAAAAGACTTTAAATTGATTTATACTAGTGGTAGGAACAGTAACTATTGAGGGCAGAATAATCCCTACGTTACTGCGGACTGAGGGCAGTCTACCCCGATGTCCTAGTGTTCAGAAATGTTATTTTCTAACTGGTTAGTATGTGTGTACAGCATCCATGTAATGTTAAGCATGTGTGTCTTATTGCTGGAAGGGGGAGATGTAGTGAGATGTCACAACAGGCTTCCGCAGTGCGGGAGTTGTGGGTGAGAATGCGCTGTACATCCACAGGCGGCACTAAAAGAATAAAGAGGAGTTCGACAAGCTGCACCACTATAGTCCACGTCGTCTCTTTAATAACAATAGCTGTATATGACAGAGGTGATTTCTACTGTATTTGTTTTTGCGGTGTATCTTATTTTGAAGGCATGTTTTACCATGGCTCTAACAGCTGACCAGAGAGCGCTGTGGGCAGAGAGCCTGTTATTCATGTTGAGGCGGGATGTTACGAGGACGCTGCTGATAGAGTTGCATACGAATACAAAGTGGATTCCCGTTTTTTATTATTATACGTAGAAAATATCACTTGGTTATGGTCGTATCGTTTATTTTGACGTATTTATTCGCCACACCTTAAAAGCCGGTCCGTGGAAATATTTTCTAACACTAAACCGGTCCGCGGCTCAAAAAAGGTTGGGGACCACTGTTTTATTGGACAAAAATGTACAAATCAACAAGTTAAGTATCACGTATAGCTTCCCGGCCCACGTTCACAGCCCACGAAGACTGCAAAGGCCGGAAGTGAGCGGCTAGCCTTCATATCAACGTCGCCTGCCCTCACCTCTGCTTAGCTCATGTCGCCTAGCAACGTGAGTGCGAAGCACAGCTGTGTAAAAGCAGCTGTTTAAACAGAGAACGAACTTTTTCTCCTTTTTGTGGTTTAATTTTAATTATTTAATTCAAAATAATCTGTTAAAACAAGCATAACACATTTCAACATCAAGGAATACAGCTGAGCAAATGATTAATTTCCAACTATATTGAGACATTAATGTTGAATAAAACTATCCAGTTATGATGCTTAACTTTATTTTCAGGAGTTTGCTTATCACAGGAGCACTTCCACCCTTTGTGAAGTTTAAGCTTATGTATATTGATTCATTCATCAACCAAACTTAAATTCATATTTCTCATGTTAAATATTGCAATGTGATTAAAATGCGATTAATTTCAATTCATTAATTACAAAGCTTCTAATTAATTCGATCAATTTTTTTAATCGAGTCCCACCCCTACTTCTTACATGTGGAAGGTCCTCAGTATGAGACAGGGAGGAGACACACACTCAGGGCATCCCAAGGCAGTGGATTTTTGCCAGTCCTAAGCCCGGATAAACGGGAGGGCACCAACTAAAACCTGTGCCAAATCAAGTATGAGAATCCATCTGCTGTGGGGACCCCTTGGGAAATTAGGGAGCAGCTCAAGGTACCTTTTGCTTTATACTACATTATACACTTGTTAAATTTTCTTTAGCACTAAACTAAACATGTGAGATGACTCAGGGATGTAGAGCCGCCCCCCCCCTTTCCCCTTGTGCATTGAGACAATGTCCAGTGTTTTACAAGTTTACAGATCAACATGTGCAGCTCACATGAAACATGTGTCTCCAAAGAGATGTGCTGATCTGTGGATGCATTCTTACTGCAAACTCAAAATGACTCCCAGACAAAACAGCAGGTTTAACACCAAGGGAACACCAGAGTACAAAGAATTTAAAAATCTGACTAAATAGTAACCTTAGATCACATTTTGTGGAAAAACTGCATTCAAGCAAGTATACAGTGCCTGTAATTCATATGACTGACATACTTTACTTTTACTGAATTGCATACCTGCTGGAGGATGTGAGAGTTGAGTGGTGTTAAAATCTTGAAATGTAAACTTAAAAACCAGTGTTGTCTTTTGTAATTGTTTCAATTGCTTTCTCCCTGTGATCATTATTTTATTTTAGATTTGCCTTTACCTTTTAATTCCTTGTTTTAATATATATTACCACCTTTTCAGTCTGGCCTTTGGTTGCTTACTTTACTTTTACTTCAGCCAATTATTTTATTACACCACTAGAATACAGTTTGAGTTGGGTATCTAGGCTCATCAGTACCTGCACATACATGCAGAAATAATGAAATTCTCCCCAGCGACAAATAAAATACCGATCAAAAATATAACTGAAAAACTTTGTTCTTCTGGTTCTCTTTGCAGCCAGTGAGTATCTCAGGGACTTCAGTGAAAATATAAACAGAAAAAAAAAATTCTCCTCAGTAAATTCATTTATTGTGATGTGGGACATTTACAAACCTTCCTGTGCAAGTATGACTGTTGTTGCGTTTTTCTGGCAACATAAACATCTCACCTCACTGACTTACAAAACAAAAAAGTCTGTTCCGCTTCTGCTCTAGGCATCAAAAGTAAGATTTTATTGGTGCATTTATGAGTTGCATTTGTGAAAAAATATGTAGCTCATTACTCCAAACTGCATGAAGGTTGTGAAATGTCATAAGTCAACAGAAAATCTCGAAGAAAATTTAATTATTCCTTCTCATTCCTTGGTGCTTAGTTCGACTCCTCTGACCTTCTGATCTAAATATAGCAAGAACAGTTGGATATTTGCCATAAACATTCAATTAATGTACATGAACTGATTTGTGATCACAGCATTCCAGCAACAAAAGCACTTGTGACAAATTAATCTCTAACTGTATAACCTCCAATCAGAATGATTTGTTCTAATATGCTTAATTTACATCCATGTATGCAATACGATACTTGTCTGTGGTTTCGTTGCTATATACATGAAATATATCTTATAAACAATAAAATATTCTCCCATAACCTGGCACGTGACAAGGAGTGAGAGAACTAAATAGAAGATTCAAGTGAGAATTCTTATAAACTCAGTGTTGCATGGGGAAAAGAAAAAACAAAACAAAACCCCACTACAATCAGATGTGTGAGAAAGGCATGAGAAGGGGTTTTCAGATGGGGAGGGATTGGATCAGTGGCTGCAGTAAAAGTGAACAATCAATGAGTGAGAAAATACAATCAGTGGATAAACATTCAGCTGGAGTGACTTAAGTAAGTCTACCCATGAATATAGATGCAGGCGATGTGAGTGAGGATTTACCATTCCTTATTTATATATTTAAAAGAAAGAAAAAAAAAAAAAAAAAAAGACCCTGAAAGGAATGAGAGAATCTAAATGCTAAATTTAAAACAAAGCTCAAAATCTCATTAAAGGCCAATTAATAAAACATTTATGGACTGGATTCTATTGGCAGAAATGGTAAATTATGGTTATAAAAAGGTTCAATTCCCTTAATGAATTAAAAACTGGCTTTCATATTAAGGCTGTGTTTTGCATGCAAGACTATGTCAGGCTGTCATCCCAGTGTTTTGTTTAAATTATACACAAATTCACACATACATGTCATTCAGTCTCATCTAGTATATACTTGAATAGCTATTTCTGTAACAGCATAAATGGGATTCTAAGTAACAGCTTACACTGACAGCAAGCCTTTTCAGATCTTCCTGAAATCATCTGGAAACTTGCGGTTAATTTCCACTTAATCCCCGGATAAGAAGTGACTAAAGTGGTCCTAAGCTCTCCAACCTCTATGTTCTCCAACTCCAAACCAGTCCTCAAACAAGGAGAAGAGGGTTGATAATGTCAAGTTTCATAAAACACATTCTTCTTCATTCTTCACATTTGTTTCATCAGTGGCAATTCATTACTGGATGTCTTCCACATAGTTAGCAGGATAGAGGCCCGTTTGTCCATCCTTGAGCCTGCCTTTGCACCAGCCCTGATCATCTTCTTCACCAATTTTGGTAAATTCCTCACCTGGTGGAAAGGGGGGGGGTTAGGAGGAAAACGGAAAAAAAAAAACCTTGAGTAGAGTATTTGGAGAACATATTTGTTCAGTTAACAAATTTAGAGGGGTACACCCCTCTAAATTTGTTAAATCTAAATTTGTTTAGACAAAACAGCAGGTTTAACACCAAGGGAACACCAGAGTACAAAGAATTTAAAAATCTTCTAAATCTCACTGGTCTGGCCCACTTGAGGCCAAACTGGGCTGTATGCGGACCATGAACTAAAATGGCTTTGACGACAGTGATTAAGACAGTTTTTGTTATGTACCTGCTTTGAAGCTCAGTTCATCCTGCTCCTGTCCCTCGTAGTCGTAGAGAGCTCTGACAGGCACAGATATGACTGGAGAGGCAGGCTCTTCCTCAAATGGATTACCCTCACCGTTGGCTGAGAAAGGGTTACCAACTGTGTCCTCATCTGACCAGTCTGGAGTCTTCTCCATACTGCTTGCACTGGACAGACACAAATAAATCCTTTAGTAAAATGAATAAAAACCTGGTATTTCCCCCACATCAACAAGGAAAAACGCAGCATGCCAGGTGGACGAATTTATAGTTAAAAAGGGAAATAAAAAGAGTGGAAACCCAAAAGCATAAAAATGCATCTCCAAATCCAGAAAACAAACATTCTCCTTTTGGGTCAGTCCAAATAACTGGAAGACTACAAGGCAAGCATTTAGTTGAGGCAGGATAAATAATTTCAAAACTGCTTTGATGCCACTTAGAGAACAGCTTGAAGTTAAAGGTGCACTGCACACAAATGGAGGAGGGCAAGGCCAAAACAAACAAACAAACAAACAAAACAAACCAAACACACACCCAAAACAGAACAAAATATAACAATGTATGAGAAAAAAAAAAAAAAAAAAAAAGCCAACACAGCAAAGCAAGACAAATCATAGTTGCGAATGCATGATTGGAGTTTTAACTTGGACAGCCAGCAGAGGGAGCCACCTAAACATCAGACAGAACTTGGCTTAGAGAGGAAAAAAAAAAAAAAAACTGAAACAAATAAATTTACAGTCAGAAGAGTTTATAGTTTCAATACTACTTTTGGATCCCCTACCCTCCCATTAGGTATGACTCCTTTTTTTATTCACATAGAGTTGATACAGCTTGTTTCAAGAGCCTTTTAATTGTCTGACTGTAAAAGAAACCATGGATTTCCCACAGCAGAAGCATGCGCCTCCATGCGCATGACATTTAATGTTCTGCAAGACATGAAACTGTTAGGAAAGGAGGACAGATACGTGGACTTTGTGTGCAATGCCATTCAATGACCATGCAGAGCAACACAACAGCATGACACCTGAGGAAGAGAAGAACACAAAGTGGGAAGAAAAAGTAACAGATACAAAGAAAAGGCATGAGACGCGACACCAACGACGATCCGCGGAGCAAAAGGTAGAAACAGAAAATGCTGCAGGTGAGTGTTTTCTTCTGTTCACCAACGTTTTTATTTCCTCTTTATTCACAACGGTGTGGTTGACAGTGGTCTCCTGCTCCACGGCCGTCTCCTCCACTTCATCTTCATCATCTTCAAACGGGTTTGAGCCAGCAGGTGCAGTTTTTGGTACAGTCAGGCTGACAATATGGGACACAGTGAGAGATGTTGACATGCACACACATGCATAAATACACACCTGGGATTTACTTAAGAGGAAGAAGAAGCAGCAACATTGATATTTTAGTCCAATATAAGGAGACTGTACAGAGTTATGTCTGTGATGTACAAATCTTCAAGGTAGAGTAGGAAGTTGAGTGTTTGAAAACTTTGTCTTGCTGAATTTGTGAGTCCATGTCTCTGCTCAAAGCCTCAACCATATGGGCTTTTTACTCAATTTAAGATTTTTTTGTAGTGTGGGAAAATACTGCAACGTTTCCTGTAGGATCTTCCACCACTGAATCACTTTCCACCATCTAAAGGGGCGTGCCCTGTGTGCCTGCTTTTACAGCAGAGCTGTCTGATTGGCCCAAGTTTCTCCCCTCATGGGCTACATTTTCTAAAGCCTGAAAACAGAGCGCAGGAGGGAGTGAAGGGTAGTTTCCTCTCAAACTAGATGAAATACAGCAAGCTGAAAGTCTGTTTTAGAATTTAATCATGTCATAGAATTACAAATTAACTGTTGACAGCTGATGGCTACAGATGCCTGCCTCTGTTAAATCAAGGACTCAGTGCTCCAACAATTGCACATGCAGCAATGGTAAGAGGGGTGAGGTCACAAGTTTTAGGACAGCTGAATGACCCAGTAATTATTGCATTTATTTATATGAAATTAGCATGAGTGACATCAACGAGGTATTAGACTAGAGACAGACAGAAAAGGGAACATTACAACAATGAGACTCATTTGGCACTTAAAAGTGCTGCATGTCATAATTAACAAAGCTACCAAAAACATCAATGAGACCCTCCTGAGCCCTTAATTGCCAGTTGTGGAGTTTTTAAGTGTTTATAAAAAAGGTCTTGTGAAGAAGTCACATGAGGGTTGTTTACTTTTTGCTATTGTGACTTTGACACAGGTTGAAGGCCTTGTGTAGTATTTGTTTAAACAGGAAAAACAGGGTTTCTACTCTCCACTTACAGAATTATTGGAAGATCTACAGAAGCAGCTATCAGTTGGCTCAAAGTGGAGAACTGAACACCTTTGTTTGCATAGTCATGCCATGCTCTCCCAGTTAAGCCTGTGGCATTATTACAGCAAACCGTTCTGCAGTGGGAATCTGCCACAATGCAACTGAGTTAAACTATCCAAAGTTGACCTCATAACCATGAACTGTCAGCAATCCCTAGGAGTGTTACAATTCAAAATTGACTTTTTAAAAAGGAAAGACAAGATTGACACCGGCTCAAAAGCAACGTGTCACCAGAGTTCAGAACTGAAAAATGTACTAAATGTCCACACAGGTGCACAGAAAGAAGGAGAGAAAACAATATGTAGTATACAGTTTGGGGGAGTTGCAGCAAGTGTAATGGTAGTGGTCAGAGGTCAAATACTTTCCATGCTTGGCATTCCCTTTGTTAACTCCTCTACACACGCCTTCCTGCTTGAAAAGTGCAAACAGCAGGTGTTTGCACATTAAATTAAGAGATCATTACTGAGCTACAAAGGAATGAAGAGTTACACCCCCCCCCAAAAGAAAAAAAAAGAGAAAAAAAAAAAAAAACCCACAGGCCAATCAAAAATCATTAACACGCAAATAATGCAACTGATTTCCTTTTTATAGATTTTAGCTAAATTTGCCTTTTGTTGTCATTTCCATGACAAACACTGTCTACTTTGCTGTTGCCACAACACCCATGACAAATGTCTCTGCAAGGACAGTTACAGTCTCATCTTATTGGTTTGGAAAGATTATTTCACATTACTAAAAATGGACAGACATTAAACTTTGATCGTGGGATTTTAAATCCATTATTTCATTAGATGATTCAAACCTCTAATGAGCTATCATAAACTGAAAGATAAGCAGAGGGCCTAAATCTTAAAGTCTGAACTACAGTACAAGCTAAAACATGTTAGCTCACGTTTGTTTTAATCTTTTGTTAATAAAAACACCTGCTTCAAGCACAGAGGTCTTAAAAATAGCTTTAATGTGGCCGCCTTTCAACTTTCCAGTACCAGCATGAATGCCTACAGTATAAAGCACGTGCAGACACGTGGGAGTGAGTAATGTTTCCACAGCACTTTCGGCATGCGCCAGACTTCAGTCCCGAGGATAACTTCATCCCAACAATCTATCAAAAATGTTTACTGTTTCCATGGGGACGGCTGTAGTTTAACAGGCATTCATTAAAAGGAAAATGCCATGCGTGGGGTGCGGCACCATCTCTAATGTGGAGAGTTTGGATGAATATTTGTACGCAAATTAAAGCAAACTCGGCATGTTTGATATAGACTGAAAACATGAGCCACGGAATGATCAGATATCTACCTGCTGCTGGTCTTGGCAGGCTGAACAGGCTGGTCTGACCCAGCTGGACTGATGCCTGTCAATGTGATGCCCTCCGATGGCTTCTTCTTTTCTCGTCTGCTCAAGGTGCGGTTCAAGTCTACGGACCAGTCCTGTTAGACATTAAAATGTGACAATTAAAAATTAACCTTACAATTGTGCCAAACCTGGCCGAGCGAGACTGTCCAGTCAAAAATGAGCCTCTCAGCTAGTAGAGGGAGAACACAAGCACAGTATTACACACAAAGTAAAGTCCCTGATCAGATGAACATTTCTCAAGCTGAATCACTGATTCTGGATTTTACAACTGTGCATGCATGCCCGTTTATACTGCACAGTGCGAGAAGGATTACCTAAGATACACAAACATGT
The DNA here is from genome assembly GCF_007364275.1 of Archocentrus centrarchus. Taxonomy (NCBI): domain Eukaryota; kingdom Metazoa; phylum Chordata; class Actinopteri; order Cichliformes; family Cichlidae; genus Archocentrus; species Archocentrus centrarchus. The sequence continues at coordinate 8,936,087 of NC_044368.1, read as the reverse complement.
ATTGCACCTGCTGAAAGAAACTGCAACAGATTTTTACCTCAACCAAGAGGAATTTCAATCATGTGACAATCATTTTATTCTCAGATGTACAGGTGCTGGTCATAAAATTAGGATATCACAAAAAACTTGATTTATTTAAGTAATTCCATTCAAAAAGTGAAACTTGTATATTATATTCATTCATTCATTCATTCATTCATTCATTTCACACAGACCTGATATTTCAAATGTTTATTTCTTTTAATTTTGATGATTATAACTGACAAATAATGAAAACCCCAAATTCAGTATCTCAGAAGATCAGTACTTAAGACCAATACAAAAAAACCCAGGATTTTTAGAAATGTTGACCAACTGAAAAGTATGAACATGAAAAGTATGAGCATGTACAGCACTCAATACTTAGTTGGGGCTCCTTTTGCCTGGATTGCTGCAGCAATGCGGCGTGGCATGGAGTCGATCAGTCTGTGGCACTGCTCAGGTGTTATGAGAGCCCAGGTTGCTCTGATAGTGGTCTTCAGCTCTTCTGAATTGTTGGGTCTGGTGTATCACATCTTCCTCTTCACAAAAGCCCATAGATTTTCTATGGGATTAAGGTCAGGAGAGTTTGCCGGTCAATTAAGAACAGGGATACCATGGTCCTTAAAACAGGTACTGGTAGCTTTGGCACTGTGTGCAGGTGCCAAGTCCTGTTGGAAAATGAAATCTGCATCTCCATAAAGTTGGTCAGCAGCAGGAAGCATGAAGTGCTCTAAAACTTCCGGTATACGGCTGCATTGACCTTGGACCTCGGAAAACACAGTGGACCAACAGCAGCAGATAACATGGCACCCCAAACCATCACTGACTGTGGAAACTTCACACTGTACCTCAAGCAATGTGGATTCTGTGCCTCTCTTCTCTTCCTCCAGACTCTGGAACCTTGGATTTCCAAAGGAAATGCAAAATTTACTTTCATCTGAGAACATAACTTTGGAGTACTCAGCAGCAGTCCAGTCCTTTTTGTCTTTAGTCCAGGTGAGACGCTTCTGACACCGTCTCTTGTTCAAGAGCGGCTTGACACAAGGACTGCGACAGCTGAAATCCATGTCTGCATAAGTCTGTGCGTGGTGGTTCTTGAAGCACTGACTCCAGCTGCAGTCCACTCTTTGTGAATCTCCCCCACGGTTTGGAATGGGTTTTGTTTCACAATCCTCTCCAGGGTGCAGTTCTCTCTATTGCTTGTACACTTTTTTTCTACCACATCTTTTCCTTCCCTTCGCCTCTCTATTAATGTGCTTGGACACAGAGCTCTGTGAACAGCCAGCCTCTTTAGCAATGACCTTTTGTGTCTTGCCCTCCTTGTGCAAGGTGTCAGTGGTCGTCTTTTGGACAACTGTCAAGTCAGCAGTCTTCCCCATGATTGTGTAGCCTACACAACTAGACTCAGAGACCATTTAAAGGCCTTTGCAGGTGTTTGGAGTTAATTAGCTGATTAGAGTGTGGCACTAGGTGTTTTCAATATTGAACCTTTTCAAAATATTCTAATTTTCTGAGATACTGAATTTGGGGTTTATCAGTTTTCAGTTATCATCAAAATTAAAAGAAATAAACATTTGAAATATATCGGTCTGTGTGTAATCAATGAATATAATATACAAGTTTCACTTTTTGAATGGAATTACTTAAATAAAATCAACTTTTTCATGATATTCTAATTTTATGACCAGTACCTGTATATATAGATAATATAGCAAGCATAACTTCAGATCTTGAAATGTTTGTCTGACCCCTCTGATTTATGAGGCCTCTCAAACGTTTAAAACCAAAGGTCTTCCATGACACAGCATCATGTGACATACTGCAGAGTTCACATGAACTTTGCTAATGCCTCAGGGACTGCACTGAGTTCAAGTGTTAGAACTCTGAGGGGTCAGAGTAATTATAGCAATTCTGATATCCAGGAAAAAGTATGCCAGTGTCCCACTGTTAAACAGGTACAGGAAGCAGAAGTTACATGAACCTTTATTACTAAAGATATAAAGACAAAGCCATTGCCTGCATATACTTCATTAAATTTTGTCTCAATTGACGTCTTCTGGGGCAACCTGAGTTGAAGTTACACACACACACACACACACACACACACACACACACACACACACACACACACACACACACGAGGAATGAGGTTAGTGGGAATAAACAATCTCCCCCATGGCTGTTTTGACAGAACAGCCCTCTCATGCCGAACTCACTACAATGGACCTTCTCTTAGAGGGACGAGGATGAGACCGGTCCAAAGTCTGCCAAATATGGGGAAAGGGGTACAACAGGGTTAATGCAGATAATGCCATTTAATGCTAAATCATGTTGTAGAAACAGCTGCACAATAAAGACATTCACTAGCTTGCAGGAAAATTAAGACACAAGTGTGCTATGTTTAGTTTAATAGCTCATAAATACACTCAAAATATAAAAAAAACACGAAAATTTCTCTATTTCATCGCATAACTAATCAATGTGTAAGCACAACAGTTTGTGTACACACTCAGTATCATTTCAGCGATCAGAGTTCACAGCACTCAATACCGAGCGCGTCCACTGTTGGTGTCATGCATCTGCAGCACATAGACCTCACCGGATTGCCAAAAGTGGCCTGTGAGATGTGCCATTCCTCCTGGAGTGCATGGGCATGTTAAGGGATAGATCATTTTAACTTAACCTTCTGAATGTGTGTGTTTATATTTTTGAGTGTAGCTGTGTTTAAGTTGTGAAGTCGTCAGAGGAGATCTATTCATTTTTACAGAAATAAAAATCTTCCAAAACAAAGCACTGCTCAGACAGAAAAGGTGGAAGAAGTTGCCTCACTGGAACAACTCTGCCTGCAAGAGTACTCAAGAGCACTATAAATCGTACAGGTGGAAGTGCATGCAACTTTACAGTCTTCTTTTTCTTATGTTACCTCCTATTGGGAAAAGAACATGAATTACATCCCTGCTGAGGATGGATTTGCTTCCACTGCTGTTGCCAAAAGTATACCTCAATGACAAGTGACAGAAGGCTATAACTCTCGCTCGGGCTAAACCTGTCTGGCAAAAAAGCTGTGGCAGTGCTGCCCTTGAGGTTTTTCCCCTTCAGACATCTTCCATTTCTCCAGACCTATGGTTATTACAGCTGGATCTCAGCACCAGCATCTCTTAAGTACTTGAATTCATTCTTCATTACCCTTCTAAATAATATATAACTGCTATTGCTGTACATCTTCATCTTATGAAGTCAGCTGCAACCACCCACTCTTTAGAGTGACAGCACTCAAATAGGGTGACAAAGTTTTCATATCAATCAGACACAATCTGGAAACCTCTAGTCATTCCTCCCATCAAGGCACAACTCTTCCCTATGCAATATACACTTGTGCATTAGTGTAAATCTTGTCTTTAGTACATTACCTCAAACTGGGGCCAGTTCATTGGCATTCCAGGACCATGATTGGACCGGAACCATTTTAGGTCCTCTTCAGCATCAGTACCAGAGATTGTGTCTTCCAGTGTTTGGTAAACTTCCCGATATCTACAGTGACAACACAAGGCAAGAAATACATTTTGGGTGTAATTATTGAAAGCTCAAACTTCTCCCACATCTGTCTTTCTGAAATGATATCCCTGGATGTTGTGTTATTTCTAACCTGTGATTGGATGAGAGGTCCAGGTGCTGCTTAACTTCCAGCAGCACCTCTTTGAAAAAGCAAATGCGTTTGTCTTCAAATTGCTGCCACTGTTCAAATACTTGCTCCATGTTCTCCATGTACTGAGGGTTCAGTTTTTCAAGCTCCTGAAGGGATTTCTCATAGCGTTCTTTAGTCTGAGGGGGAGGAAAGCAAGAAGTGAAGCAACACATTATTTAAAAAACAAAACAAACAAACAAAAAAAACCAAAAAAAAAACCAAAAAAAAAAAAAAAAAAACAGTGGGATTCACACATTTTGGGAATATGGTCATCTTACCTTTTGCACCTCCTGCTGACACTTCTCCACCTTTTCCTGGAGTTTCTTTTGGACTTCAGGGTTGTTGTTGCTCTCCAGTTTGCTGTTAGTCTCCCTGCTGGTTGCCAGCTTCTCTTCCTTGCAGGCAGTGTGGTACACCTTCTTCAAAGTCTCCACCTGCAGGTTTCATGTTTAAAATTAAATAAAGGAAATGGCACCAGTATTGTGTAACCAAGTAACTTAGAACAATGTGAGACAGTGTAGAAAGAGCTGTCACAGACTGCTGCCTGACTGAGGACTGCATTTTAAAGATCAATCATCTCATTACTCAGTCTTAAGTTACTGGAAGTTTTCCAGGAAAGTATTCAAGCCAGTATCATGTTGTTTCATTGCCTAAATATGTTTATAATTGTGGCTGCCTTCACATTTATGTAAAACTGACGACTGTATATGTTCAATCATAAAAACACAGTACTTTTATTTGTAATCACTGGGTTCATTTCCAGATGCATATTGTTTATACAAGTGCATAATGCATGACACTACATAGAGTCAACAAGTCGTGAGTGTACAGCAACATGTGAACATTGATAAATTTTACATGTGATTCATTTATGACTGTATCACCATTAAATTTAAACTCTTCAGATAAGAATTGAGGAATTCCTACTGTGGGTGTATGTGGAGTCTGTCTTGAGCAGGGCCAATTGTGATTTGGGAAAGAGCAGATATGTCCCACTGAGCAAATAATGTGGAGACTAGATGGCTCAATACAAGAGCAAGAGCCTACTCTCCTTTGCTATAACAAGCTTTTGTGTTCCTTTGTTTCTATAAGTGAAACATTTAAGTCAACTTTAAAATAAAAATAAAAAAAAAAAACAAAACAAAACAACAAACAGCTCAGGCCTACTAGTCAAATACTGTATCCAATTTAGAGGGCAGGTCTGTTACTGATATACCACCATGTCAACTATGTGGCTAATTAGCCTCATTTCCTCTCTGCCGTACACTGCTTGTCCTTGCCTGTCTGGTCGGTCAATCAATAAATCACCATCCCAAAACGGCTCTGTTCAATGGCAGACCGGGATTGTCACCATCCCTTGTTGACATCATACTCCCAGGAAGTGGGGGTGGGGGCGTGAAGGTTGCAGGTTGCAACATGCTCTGCGGCTTTGAATGGGCAGGCACTCATAAATATGCCCAGAAAAATAAAGGGAGGCGGGTTCTGACAAGTAAACAGGCTGCTAAAATAAAAGCAGCAGTAGGGAATTTAGAGACCTCAATTTGACCCAAGAGGTCTCCCTGTGCACCCTCAGCATTTCCTTCCCTACTACCAACAATCAAAAGGCAGACAGGATAACTCTGTTGCTGATGCCAGGCAATAACATTCAAGATCAACACTAAGCAGATACAACTGTGCTTGTGCTGTTTAGTGTGCAGGTAGTCATGGAAAGAAAAGCAAATGAGCCAGTCAAGTGTAATCTTGAGAACTGAGGGGTGAAAGTCATAGCTGTGATTACCAAGATGATAAATTACTTCCTTGTGGTCTCTGTTTAGATAAAGTGGCAAACTGGAGAGTGCATCAAGCTCCAGACATTTTAACATGTCTTAATTGTATTGGAATTGTGTAACCAATATATAACCATCTCAGAGTCCTGAAGCAGGCAAGAAGTCTTTAGCCAGTTTACAGTGATGTGGTGACCACAGAAAGACATTTGGAAACTAAGTGAAAACAGGCAAAATTACTGCTGTAAATGTGAAGTGGGATAGCACCAAATTAAAGTTTTCCTCAACTTCAAGGTGCAAGATTGAAGTAGCTACCAGTGAGGAATACTTTCAACTGTCAGCCTCAAGTTTCCTTGTTTGGTAGCTTGTTAGGCTGTCTTTCAGGGTGCAGACCACACAACTAGGAGAACCAAAATTTAATGAGAATAAGGTGATGTGTGGGACAGACTAAAATGTTTATAGTTTAAAGCACAGCTTATACTACTCATGACATTTCCTAACTGAAATCAAATATTCACAAGTGGTCTGAAATTCACACCTCTTTGAGTTTCTTAGCCCAGGGTTTCTGAGCCTTGCGGAAGCCATCCTCAGCCTCTTTAGTCTCTTTGAAGCCACCGATCATCTGTTTGTGATAAGACTCTCTCTGCCAGTTCTTCAGCTTCTCATAGTCTTCTCCCATCAATGCTGCCTTCACCTCCATGTGAAGCTCGCTCACTTTCTCTGCCTCGGTACATAGAGCAGCCCACGCTCGCTCCAAAGTGCCATACTGAGGACCTGAGGACAGAGTTATTTACCAGTTAGGTTCTTTGTGTGTGTGTGTGTGTTTTTTTTTTTTTTTGTTTTTTGTTTTTTTTTTTGGGGGGGGGGGGGGGGGGGGGGGGGGGGGGTGGTCACTATGCCTCAGCAAATTGTTCTGATATACATTTAATTTTACCCAAGATGGCAAAGCGCAATCTCTGAATAAAAGAAACAATACCAGCTATGAAAATTAAGACTACTATGTACAATTTTAATGTGATTTTAAAATATTCCTACCCTTCTCTATAAGTTGCCGCCAACGCTTTCCCCATTCTGTGAGCTGCTGTGCGTAGGCCTTTTCAATACGTGCCCGCTCATGAATGCAGTTCATGAGGTCTGTGCAGAGCCGACTGCCATCGTCTACCCGTCTCACTGTGCGCTTGTAGTTTCCAACCTGAGAACCAGAAAATAAAAACTGGTTGATGTATGGGAAGTAAACACCTGCAGTTGATACAACTTATTTCAAGACTGTAGAACAGTGAAAAGACGATGCATCTCACCTCCCAGAAACTGTCACTGGAGACGTCGATCATGGAGTCATCATAGGTGCCTGACATGGCTGCTGCCCAAAGCTGCACTTAGTGTGTAGGTCCTTTAATTTAAAAAAAGGTGGTGAGAATTGAACCTACACAGCTTTCACGTAGATTGACAAATTCATGATGGTAGGGAACATAAACCCATAAATCCAACTGCTCCCACCCCCAAAATCATTTGAAAGTAAAATAGACAAGCAGTGTGATAATCTTATACTTTGTGCTATAATTTTAAAAGCAGGTCATATCGTCTGAAGTTTGCTTTAATTTAGTAGCAAGTTTAAGGCTTTGTGTAAACTAGTGTAGTCAAAGATAGATAAATATAAAATTTAAGCACCATCTCACATTTGCCTTTCCTACATGCATTATGAAACCAGCTGAAAGACAACAGCACGAAGTCAACATCATTCTGTCAGACTGATCTGGTTTGATAATCTCTAGGCAGCAGGTGGGTTGCTGCCTAGAGACACACATATGACAAGCTGAAACCACAACAGCTACTCAGAGCACTGAGTCTCTATTATAGCAGAAAGAAAGAAACCATCAAGAGGCACACAGCGGGCAGCTTCCGTTTCCGTCGGACTAGTACGACAGTTGGTGCTCTGTTACGCTTCAGTCCTCGCGTCCAGCATTTCAAACTCCACAGCCCCCAAAAAACAGTCTGTTTATTCTTCCCCTCATTCCTCTCTGCTAAATTTCTCACTCCTCTCCTCCCATCATCAGCTTGAAGACTCTCCTCATTCTAACAGAGCAGCTTGTGTACATTTTCAGATCTGAGTTAAATTGAACTGAGACAGACCTCAGCTGACACTTTGCAAGTATCAACAGGATGCAAATGCTTCAAGTGGCTCCTTCAGAATGCATTTAAACTTTCACCCAGGACAGCTCGTCTTCAGTCGCAGTCTAGAAATTTGAGGTTTTCAATAAATCAGAATCAGTTTACACAGTAAATTCAAGTCTCTAAGTGGCTAAATAAAAAAGGCTTTAGAGTTCCTCCATTTTTTTTTTTTGGTAAAGATTTGTTGTTAAAACAGTCAGTTTTACTTTAAAAAAAACAAAAAAAAAACAAAAAACAATTTAACCTTTTAAATCTAATAAAACTCTCACCCCCAATTCAGACTTGTCTACTTCCGACTGGATCAGACAAGATACAGTTTAGTGCCAAGTATGAATACACAGGGCCTCTTTCAGCTGAGTGAGACAGTGAGAAGATGAAGCCCACTGCTCTGCGTCTGTTCAATGGCCAGTGGCCCGTGGCCTCTAGTGCAGGACTTTGGACAGAGGGTAGCATTGTGGTTACCACAGGCCAGGAAGGCAAATGAACAATTTTCTCTTAAACTGTGAAGTTATGGCAGTCCAACAGCCAATACACACACACACACACACACACACACACACACACACACACACACACACACACACACACACACACACACACACACACACACACACAGAGATGTTGTGTATCACCATTTCTAGAGAAAAAGCACATGCTTGAATTGACTCATAAGAGCTTTAATAACAGACAGCTGTGGTTGTAGAGCATTTTGTCTCAAATTTACAGTTATCACAATTGTCCCAATTCCATACAGTGGATTATTGTTAAGCACAGTACTTGCTAAATCACATTAAAAAGGGGACCTATTGCACACCCCACAAGTAAAATTTTCTATCATTCATACATACATATTCTCTCACACACGATAGATCCTCATTAAATCTGGTCAAAGTTAAAAATGACATCAGCATATGTGCAATTGAGCTACGTGCAGATTTTTTTCTTTCTACTCTTAGCTCTGCATGTCAGTGAGTGAATATTCTTGTATGGTTGTTTCAGACAGACAGCCTGGCTATGAGCACAGAAGCCTCACCCACCGGCTTTTCAAACCTGGTCAAATACAAAAATACAAAGTTGGAAATGATCTTCCCCTTTAATATCAACTGACTCCTTTAGTGTGTTTAAAAACTGAACCAGCTAAATTTAAGAATCGCTGGGTTCAGCGGTCTCACACACACACACACACACACACACACACACACACACACACACACACAGAGTTTGGCTTTTATACCAGGGACTAAAGAAGAAATGTAACCTTGGGCTCTCAAGGCTCATAATAGACTTGACTGATTAGACATGAGACAAAGTGCAAAACTCCCAAGTTTCCTGTTGCCTCAAACCTCCATAAGCATGTGCGCAGGTATAGATTACCAAAATCTCAAAAGAGACAAGCCAGAAGTCATAACTGATGAGCATCCAGTCAGTTAAACCTCAAACAGACACAAATCATCTCCACAACAAAACTAACAGCAGCCAATTTCCTAGCATGAAGGGGCATGTGCTGTTCTCTTGATATGATCATGTGGCATTATGGATATAAAAATTCAAGTTAAACTATATAACTGATTCTCAGGATACCAAGACATTGTAGCAGGTGATTGTTCTAGTACCCCCATTTAAAATTAAAACAAGGACTAACAGAAAATCTGTTACACAGCCAAGAGAAACTTAAACTACCACAAAGACTGATGAATTCCTTCATTGGAACAAACCTCTGCACGCCCTTGGATCTGAAGGACATGGTGGGGACTGCGTTAAACAATTGAATGCAGCTTGAGCCAGAATTGTAAACAATAGTGTTGACTAAGCCGGGGTCTGAAGTCCAGTCAGTCTGTCACTCTGCAGGGGAATGCTTGAAAATTCAACACTCTGTGTTGCCATGCACAAGGGAAAAAATAAATAATCGGAGACTGTAAAGTAGAGATATTGTGTTTATCATTTCAATTTGAAGTGAATATGAACAACAAGTCTTTAAACACATGATTTAATCAAGGCTACAGATTGCCTTAGATTACAGGCTTAGAAATTACATAATCACTAAAGGCTGATAAGTGTATGTACTAAGCATGGTGGAATTTCATTACTGACAACAGCCTTAAGATAGAAGTGAACAACTGCATTCCTCAGTGCCTGAAATGAGCATTGGCATGTTAAGCAAATTCCCACACTGTCACTACTCATCTAACCCATTTTACAAAACACACCAGTTTTGGCACAGACCAGAAGGCTGTCCTACAAAGCAAATTCAACACAACAGCCAGGCTCTCTTTGCATTACCTGGACTGAAAACCCAAAAGCCAGTGAGAGATAACAGGATCTACAATGATCAACTTTTTCTTCCCTTTTTTAAAACTCAGGCTCTGTGTGTGCCCACATAAAAGAAAGTTTTGACACATTTTACTCTTACTGCATAAGTACCACGTGCCTGATACTTAAGGAGCCACAAATGATAAAAACACACAAACAAAAAAACCAAAAAAACAAAAAGGAAAAAGCCAACACAAAACAGCAATTCTGCAGAAAAATCTAAAGCCATTTGAATTCATGCAACTTCCAGCATTTTTCCACATTTGAAAAAGGAGTCTTTGGTGAGTGTCTACATTTGCAAATACAACTCTCATATTTTTTTTAAATATTTTTTTATAATTTTCTAATAATCCTGTAGAATTTTCTTTCAGGAAAGACCAATGCTTGGACATTACAATGCACAGTTTGCACTACTATAACTTTAAAGCAGTTTCCTTCCATGCAATGGATCAACACGTTTTGCATGTACAAGATTAAGATTTTCAGTAGATGATGATAATAATAATAATAATAATAATAATAATAATAATCCACATATAGCATTGATAGCATGTTGCTGGAGAAAGAATCAGTTAACTGGCACTTACAGCTGATTTTAAATTGGAAAAAGGTTAGTGTGCTGCGTGAGCTCCTACGGTGAAAAGATAATATTCATGAGTGACATAGCTTGCCAACCCATTAATCTTGCTTTGTAGAACACCTGTCAGGTTGGCTGTTTGGAGAACAGTCTTAGTTTCTTTATTTGGGAATGGTTCAAACAGCAGATGTTGACTGCACATAGGGTGACCAGATTCCAACAAATTAAAATGTGAGACATTAGGTTTGGGTTTACTTTTGCTGAAATAAACAGACAGATACAGCACTTTATTCAAATGCAGCTTTCCCTGCGCCATTTGCAAGTAAATACAGTAAGTATAAAACAACTACCTTTTTGTATGCCGATAACTATTAAAACTATTTACTGTCATTTGCTGTTTCATCTAATAACCACCATAAGGTTTCAGAAGGGATGCATCCACAGAGCAAGATACACCTTTCGTGACACACGACACCATACATTCCCTAATGCAAAATACAGTGACAAATTAACTTACTTCACTGATTTCTTCTCAGCCACAAGCTAAAACCTAGACTCATCAGGTACTCATCTGCAGTATTCACTTTAACACTACAGCCAATCAAAATGTGGGACACTGTCTCTTTATGTGGGACATGAGCAGAAGTGACGAAAATGCTATGCAGTCCTTCATAAAACAGGACATTGACAAGTGCTGAGGAATAGCAAAAGATGACTGTTATTAAAAGCACATGAAAACTTACTGTAATATGCTGGCAAGAAGTGAGAAAACCTGAGTCACGTCTGTAAAAAGACAAGATCCCAGTGACTACTGCAAATGGTGGGAAAAATGACTAAGCAAAGCGCACTCATTTATGAGAACATATTTGTTTCCATAAACCAGCAACAAACTGCAGCAAACTCCATGTTTATGTTCCTCACAGGGAACATAAACATGGAGCCCACAGCCCACAGGGCTGTCATAGACATTGTGTAATGAATGAATGAATGAATGAAGCAGAAGAGCAGGAAACAGGACAAACACACCACAGTGATGAGCACACACACAGAGCTGACAGGCATATGCATGCCTAAAGCTGTGTTTATGTCACTGGGGATATAATCAGAGCACCAGCAGACCAAGTAAACCAGGCGGTTTGACATACAGACTTCATAAATGGAAGATCTGTGACACGATGGCTGTTTTTTTTGTAAATGAACATTTACTAGTAAAACCAACCTGTTACTTTACCTCAAACCTGGATCAACAGCACAGGTGTCACCCAAATAATGTCACAATCTCATTCTGTCTCCACCTAAACGCATGCATGCAGTAAGAGGTATCCTGAGAGCTGCTGTATCAGATTTTGTTTCCTGATAAATAAGACCTTGCAACTTTGTTGGATATCTGTCAATGTAATCAAGAACCCACACCTTACATGTGTTGCCTAAATGAAAAGGCATGACCACATTTGCTGTATTTTTAAACAGATCACTAGCTCTTCAGGGATTTTCATGGGCCATTAACAGCCCGCAGACCATGAGCAGTAAACAAACCAGGAAATTGTGATCAGCTGTGATGATCTGTAGCTTATTTTTATGTGGAAGATAGACTGAACATCTGGTAACTAACCATCTTCATTCACCTTATATGCAAAATGATACAAATGAAGGCAATATAGACACTTGCTGGAAGGTTAAACAAAAAAACTGTTAAGGTGGTCTGAAAAAGTAAAGTGACCGCAGAATTTCCCAAGGTTACAAAAACAAACAAACAAACAAACAAACAAAAAAACTAAGTTGTACATTGTCAATGTCATATTCACATAAAAGTTGCTTATCAGGGCGGGGGGGGGGGGGGGGGGGGTTGGGCACATTTTCCCCTTCATTTGTTGTACAAAAATGGCTGCAATGTCCTAGTGGTGGAGAAAGTGGGTACTGTTTAATCCAAACTGCTAGAGAAAGTAAGTGTGTGTGTGTGTGTGTGTGTGTGTGTGTGGGGGGGGGGGGGGGGGGTAGTTTTTTTTTCTGCACTTATGCACACATGATTTAAGGACAGAAGTATCCACAGCAATCACAGGTCATGACCTTTAATTTCTTTCCACTGTCAGTCAACTTTGCCCTCCTTTCCTCACATGAGCTCAACAGCTGCTCGGGAGTGCTGCTCTTAAAGGAAAATGGCCTTTCAATTGTGTGAAATCTACATTAAAGCAACTGCAGCCCTTTTAGAGATCACTGCTGGAGCTTTAAACTAGAATTAAGAGGCTCTAGATCACTAGACAATCAAACCATTGGTCCATCAACACCCTACTAACTGTAGCCATAACTAATCAGTTCCCCTGTTGCTATGTGGATGGGGGTGGGGGGTGCACAATGGCACTTATTCCACAATTTCAGGCACTTTCCAAAGGGTATGCCAGAAGCCTGCAGAGGAACATAATGGAAGGAAATTCAGTATTACATGAAAGGGAAGAGGAGATCCTTACGTCACCACCAGGCAATAATTTGGTGTGTTTTCCTGTGGAAGCCCCAATCTTGCAAACTCTTCAGGAAACAATTAATCTGCTAGCCCTTCTTGCAAATTCAACAATTTTTACAGTGTTTTATTTAAAGTGCAGGAGTATTAAAAGGGGCATAATCCTTTTCCCTATTTTCTGTCATTCATAAAATGTAAATGCTCATGCGATGGGATTGTTTTTCTACTCCTGGCTATACAGCACGTCAGTGAGAATGGATATCCCTAATACAGTCATCTCAGGCACACAGCTCTGGTTTTGGGCACAGAAGCCCCAAACCTTCTGTTTGCAAGGGGCAGCCAATGAGAAGATTGGCATAAAGGGAGAGGGAAAGTAATTAAAGTGGCTTGTTTCAGACAGTATTTGAAATGTGTGGCTACAAGAAGGCCTAGTATAAGAAAAATAAGGATTATGTTGAACTGAATTAGGACTGGGCATTTAATCAGATTTCAATCTCAATTATCCACCAATAATGAACACAAAATGGCCAAGGGGGTGGGGGGTGGGGGTGGGGGGGTGGGATAAATAAATAGATTAGTCTTACATTAAGTTTCACTACAAAGCTCATTTTGTTTGTCACAAATCAACACATGCATCTTTTCAGCAGCACATTTCCTGCCCTAAAAAGTGACAATTCGCTTGTCGTTTACTGCTTGAACCAAAATGACTAAAAGAGAGCCTTCAGCCAACAAGATCAATGTAAAACTCAAGGTTTTGTAGCTGAACCTGTGAAATAATTGCACCCACAGACATCCCACTGTGCAGGCAGGCCAACAGGGAGCTGAGGTTGCCCTTCTAAGGAGAGCTTTATGATGAGGAACACCCAAGTCTGGGCCTAACTCACTCCTGAATGTACTGGATGAACCTGAAGTGGAAGACAATGGATGGATGGTTGATTTTGGGGAACACAAGAATGATTTGATTTGTTTGTCAAAGCAACTGTCCTAAAAGCCAAATACATTCAGTTTGCAATAATATTAAACTGAGAAAATGATATACTTATTGCAGCCTGTGAACTCTGGCATTTTTCACTTCTTAACCGAGCTCTCCCATGACTGAAAACACACAGCCACATGGGGGAGTTTGGTTATGTCCTATACTTAGTGGAGTATTTATAAAAATAAAAAAAAAAATGTTTATTTTGAATTCCAGCTCCAATGGGGCTGGTTTCATCATTTCTGCATGCTCCTAGTCCTTCAACTTCCTCATGTTAATACACCAATAAAGATCCCTCAAAATGGAGAGCAGATTCTTCAGTCTAAATTGGAATACCCATTCTAAGTTTAGCAATGAGTTTGGCTGTCTCCTCCCCCTCAAGAAAAAAAAGAAAAAGGAACCAGGTGCATTTTCACTACTGCTTTCCCCTGACAACAAAACTACAAACAAACCACGGAGACCTTAAATTTCCGCCTTGGTTTCCCAAGGTTCTCTAAATCCTCCAGCTGTATGATGACTGATAAACTCGTAGCGATCATGATATGGCCATGAATCAGTGGAAGCTATCAGTCATCATGCTCCGTTCCTCGTTTTAAAAATATTCTTGTCCCCTAAGCTCAGTGATAAAGACAGTTTTTCCCGGGATGCGTGTAGCACAGGAGCGAAGGAGGACTGAACTTGGCAGCCAGCTGACACTGCAGCAAACAGAGCTGAGCAGAGGGCATGCAGCAGAACTCAGACGCGATAAGGCAGCAAGTACCGATCCATGCTTCGCCACGGAAAATGCCAAAATTATGTAATGCTGAGAGAACAGCATGCAGGATATTATGACAAGGACCGGGAGGTTATCTTTACTTGCGAAACCTGCCCCGCCCTTTAATCACTACAGCACCAGTCTCTCACTGCGAAAACGTGAAAACAGCCAATGTGAAACATCTTAAAGCAGCTGAGTGACTCTGCTTTATTACAATTTAAAAAAAAAAAAAAAAATCCACATTTATCAGTGACATTTAGTAAACTACCACCTAATGGTACTGGCTTAAGTCTTACTTCAGTTCCTCGAAACCTCCAAGTTACTGCAATCGTCACATTATTAGTAGTTAGTAGTGATCTAGTTCATCTTCACTTTTACACCCCATGACACACCTGAAATCACTTTAGTTCTGCCATTATCCTACGACTAAATGACACTTTTCGGTTTCGTAAAGCAAACTTCCTTCCATTGCGAATTAATAAAGTTAGCCCTCAGTTAGCTCCAACGTTAGCGAATTAGCCACAGCCCCTACAATTAAAAAGTTATTAAAACTGTACAACGTAAAAGCCTACCTAAACTTACCTTAAACGCGTTTATTCCTCTTACAAGATTTATGTTCCACTGAAGAATTACTGGTCCCGGTGGTGCCAAATTTACAAATCTTTTCGCTAATTTTCTGCTCAGCAGCAGCACCATGGATCTACTAACCGAAACAGCCGTCAGCTATATGCAGAGCGACCCTACACATCCGGTCAAGATTTTCAGAATAAGACTGCGAGCACAGGCGGTGACATTTATATAATCCAAAGAGGCTCATATAGATCATAGAGCTGAAGGAGACTCGATGCTGACTCTCTTTTATGCTTATTAAATTCAGTTAAATTCAGACTTTATTAAGGACACATTTCATGTAAAATAATAAAAGTAATAAATTAATGAAATACAAAACAAAAAGATTAATTTGACCATTTCTTTTGTTTGTTTTCCATAAAAATAACTTTGAATGCACAACTTTTTCTTGTCTTGAGAGTATTTCTACATAGATCATAGAACAACCTGTCCTCCATCCACAGAGCCAGAGATCAGCCACTTCCAAAACCTTGAACAAAGGTGTCTTCAGCTTAGATTTAAAGACAGTCATAGCTGAAGTACATCAAAAGAAAAAAAAAATTATATACTGTGAAATAACTGTATGCAAAATGCTTATTGTTACAGACTGTGTGTCATAAAAATTAATCAAAGTGTATATGCAGGATTATTTATGTTAAAAAAAAAATTGGGGTCCACCAAGGAAGAGCTAAATATATTTCTAATTTTTGTTTTTCAAATCGTTTATTCCATCTATATATTTTTACATGAACTTAAAATACATGTCTGTTGCTCAAAAAAGAAGCAAGCAGACACTTTCCCTTAACTATATGTAGACCAAAAATGCTTACTGTATGTGAATAGTTACCCCTCAAATTCTTTTTTAAGCCAGGAAAAACTCTGATTTGTGGCCTAAATATAATATTGCTCTTGTGCCAAACAATGTGAAAAGCTATTTAGCACAGATAAAGTCTATGCAAGCAACATAAGTGGTGTAATTGTTTATCGATAGTCCTGTTGTCAAACACTTTATTTTGAAATCACATCATTTCCGATGTGGGACTAGTTAAAGCTGATTAACTTTATGCAAACTATAGAGAGGCGCGCCTTCTGACGTCACATCCCCAGAAAACTTTTTTGGGTTACTATTTATGTAAAGGTAGTGTCTCCCACGGAGAAGTCTGTGGCCCTCCAGGTTGTCATAACTGAAAACAATAGTTACTGAGTGAGTCATTAATAGCATAAATATGCTGCTGGTTTTTTTTGTTTGATTGGTTTTTTGGGGACTCGCTAATTATGTCTTACGATTATAAATTAGTGCTGCTGGCCCCTGTTCTTCATAAATCACTGCTGAGGATATCCAGCATTACCCGCCAAGTGATTGCTACATGTCCACTGGAAAACAAAACATTTCTTAGTTATTTCATGTTAAGTTGAAGGACTGATTAAAGCTCTTACCATAGTGGAGCATATTCCCAAAAATAGAAAAAAATAAAGAATGACACACAATGACCTCTGTGAACCAGATGCCATGCTTTGGGATCAGAGGAAGCACACGTTTTTTCCTCTCACAAATATTTATTCAAATAGTGAATGAGAAAATATTCTCAATGAAAAATCATAAAAAAAAAACACACCATGGTGGCTTTTCAGAAATGGGAAGTTGAAACACAAAAACTTACTCTTCACTCAAGCAAAGCTCACTAATTGATTCTGTAATCTGAACAGAGATATGATTAACCAAGTTGTGTAGTTGTGCAATCCATACTTTTCTATGAAGAGTAGATTTTCACTTGCACCAGCAGATTACATGTGACATGCAAATAAACTGACTGCTGTTAATTTTAAAGGGCCAATTTACCCAAATTTTGACAAAATCGAACCTTAACTGTTTATCAGCACAGCACCAGTATGGATATTTTATTGAAAACAGTTTCTAACAGTTTTTAGATTTGAATCAGAAATCACAGGCCACAGCATCTATGGCTTACACCACCTGATAACCTGCTGTTCTGTTCGTGTAGACCGGCTACAGGGACAAACAAGAAACAGTAAAGTAGTGGTGCTGGTGAGGGGAAAGGTGGGGTTAAACCTTTAAGGTGAAGGAGCAGTACCATGCAGAGACTTGCACTGCTGCTGTGGCAACTGCAAAAACATAGAGGTCATTTGCCTTTTGAAGGCTTGACCTCTGATTATTCTTCAGACTCCACATTTATTTTCATCAAAGCCTGCAAGACCTCCCCAACAGTAACCTGATAGGATTTTATTTAAACAGAATAAGTTTTGCAAAGTAAAGAAGGCACTTCTTTTTACACTGTTTATTTCAAATCATGACGCAGGCATAAGGCAACTAAAATAAAGCAGCATTTAATCAAAAAGAAAACACCAGCTTGGACACTGTGTAAGGGCAGGGTTGAATCATACTGTTACAGCCTTGCTTAATCACAATTTGATTGCAGAAATGTTTCTCTAAACCCTTTCACCACCTTTTCCCCATCCACATTGCTTTTTGGAGCAAATAAGTGATTATGGCTGATCATCTTAATCATGGACTAGTAGTAATAAATGACTAATGTAGAACTGCAATTTGATGTAACTTTTTATAACTTTTTCAAATAACACCTTCTATAATTCCTTTATTTATATTTTCTCATGGGAAAAGAAAGCCACACTGTACTTACAGAAAAATGTTAGCGGCAGCCAGAGACAGAGTTGTGTGACTTTGTTTTAAAATACCGAGATTTATTTCTCAAGGTATCACAAAGGTGAATGATAAGTCTTCATCAGTGTTTTGGTGTTTTAGTAGTTGGAGGAAATAAACAGGCAATAAGAATACATCTCAACACATATTATTAGCATTTCAATTTGCAGCAGATGTGACAATGGGTGAGACTCAAAATGCAACAATGAGACATTTTTTAAAGCACATGTAAAGAAATAAAGTGCAAGAGGGTTCAGCAAGAATACAATCATCAAAGCTCCCGCAAAACATACTGATAATGAACGTACAAAAACATTATTAAATTCTATTAACGTTTAGTACTGCTAATTC
Organism: Archocentrus centrarchus; assembly: GCF_007364275.1. NCBI lineage: Eukaryota > Metazoa > Chordata > Actinopteri > Cichliformes > Cichlidae > Archocentrus > Archocentrus centrarchus. The sequence goes on along the minus strand of NC_044368.1, from coordinate 8,917,737 downwards.
TGCCTATCAACTGCCTCTTAGTAAAATATGTCTTTAAACCACTTCCACTCGATAGTTTTGTACCACTTAATTACCATACAGTGTATCTTCTCATTAGCACCGTGGTGGCAGGTCAAGTTAAAGTGTCATCAATCAGGTATCATGCATAGTTCGGGTTGGTAATCCTTTATGCTCACTGCTGGAAACCGCTGCTGTATGTGACATTTGACCTACCTGACTTGACCTTAAACTTCTCAGAGCATCTGTTACACTTATTTTGTTTTACATTCATATAAACAGTGACAAATACAAGCCTTTCAACTTTCTGAATATGACAACATTGCATTTTCTCCGTTGAGCAGTAGTGCTGTTCCTCCCTGTGCCGCAGTCAGTGAAATGTGGACGGAGAGAACAGCTGTCCAATGTGTTAAAAAAAGGAGTCTGAAGGGTTCCCCACAGGAGGTCCCTGGAGTATTGTACAGGAAGTCAATTTGAGGGAGCAATTATCGCTTCACTTCCAAGTGGCAGCAATCGGGCGAACGCCTGCACTCCCCTTGGTGCCCTTTGACCCCAGCGACTGACCCGAACGACTCCGCAGGTCACGCTCAGCGTTCTCGCTCTGTGCCTGTTCCTCGTCATACCTGATGACACAGAAACAGAAGGTCATTCACTAAATGTGTAAGCGAAGGGATTTCCTGAAACAACAACCCCTATTGCTCAACAGCCGTATTGGAAAAAGTGGTAACTCAGTTGGTGGAGCAGTGGACTATACAGTGTGCTGAATTGGTGTCCGCAGGGTGTAGGTTCAAATCTGCTATAAAGGCCTTACTATTTAAACTGAATGAGTAGATCTTATTACACATGTTTAAGGCTCCCACAATCCCAGACAGCTGGACTTTTTTTTTTTTTTTCTAACAGACAACTGCTGAGAAGATGAAGAGGGCAGGAAGTCTGACATAGGAACAACATTTTGTCAATTTTCAAAATAAAATGACCCTGTGCAGACTAAACCCCCACTTCTGAAATGTTCTAGTGTGATTTGAGGCACGAAAACTGTGTCTGAGTTGTGACAGCCCACACATAAACACAGAGGTTTCCATTGGTTGATGAGAATGGGAAGGAATTACTTTTGGGTGGGCTTGGTGATGTGTCAGGACTACTAATCCTTAAGTATTTAAATACAATAGTATGCACTATACAGCATACAGTTTGTTGATTACTAGCACTGAATATTGATTACAGTACAGTTCTGTTTAACAGTAATGCAATTTAAGGGGTTTAATTACAATATTTTAATTATAAATTTTAAGTCACAAAGTGAAATATGAAGTTTATATATCTATGAGTGTTAAAGCAAGATACAATTCTAACTAGATGTACAAACACTCAAAAGAAGCAGCTATCTCTGAGCCAGAATTGAACCAGGGGTTTAAAGACATCCATGTTCACTGCTACATGACATTCTTTAAACTGAGCTGCCAAAGTGAGACAGGATTTAACATCCTACTGGAGTAGTTCAACTTATTACATCATATCACACAGTCAGCGTTCCAAAAAGGTAGTGGTTCAAAGCAGTAAAGTAAGGGAAAAGTCCTCTGTGGAAAACAGGATTTCATAATTAATAAGAACTTCTTTCAAGCTGGATTTGAACCAGCGGCTAAGGATTGCCACGGATACCTCGTCAAACCAAGCCACTATGTAAGGTTGTGGCGAGATATCCACTCTACAGTCCCACGCTCTACCAACTGAGCTACTGAAGGAAGTCATACACTAAGAGCTCACTAGGACGACTCACTTTACCTACAAAACACTGACCATTAAACTGGTCCCTTAAACATAATTCAACTACATTTTTCATCTTTTTATTACAAGTTCAGTACATTACATTTTAGTTATTTATTTGCTGCATCTACACACAACAACTAGTTATGGAAAACTACTATAATACAGAATATTATTGTAGTTTCCCATATTTAGAAATGGTCAGCCTTAAATAAATGTACTGAACACAACCACTATTAAAAGCCTCTCCTTTGAGCCAAAAATATAAACCAGTGACCTTTGCACCTATAGTGCTTCATTTGATTTGAAGGAATCAAAATCAGCACTCTGCTCTACAATTGAGTATTGCTCAATTGAGCTTCCTCTTTCCCAAATTAACCAGTTGAGTTGATAAAACAAACAAAAGATTGGTTCAAACAGTTGCCAAATTATAAACCAACACAACCTTTGACATGGAATTGAACCAGCAGCCCAAAGATGGCTGTGATTATGACTTGCATCCTTGTCTATGGCCAAGCATGTGAAGCAGGTTTCTTATATATAGTAGTCTGCTCTAACAGCTGAGCCATCAAAAAGGGACATGCATCCAAGCAGCATGAGTTTTATCACTCATGCTGCTTGGATTCAACATGCATTCAACACTTTTGGAGCAGTCACTGAGGGCATAAAATGATCATTTTTCATTAAAACATAAAGATCAAACCAAGGATCACATAAGACACAGTTGGCATCTATTGTATATGTTAATACAGCTGATAGTTCAAGTTTAAATTGTTTTAGGCATTCAAACTCAACATAATGAAAATGTTATATTTCTGACAAAATTACTGCATTTAAAAATACAGAAAATATAAAAATTCAATTTACTCAATTACGTGTTGTCAGTTAGCTACAACTTTAGCCTGACCAAGGCCTGAATTATCCTTCTGCATTTGGTCTTCGGGCCTACGTACGTTCTAGATAAGAATGAGGGTTGAAAAATATGATTGATGAGCACAGCATATAATCTTTACTATATACACATAAAAGAGAACCAAGTGAGGAAACATCTGTTCTAAAGGAGGATTTGAACCACTGATATAAGAACTTATTGACTCCTTGACTCTTTCTAATAACCTTTGAGCTTTCAAAGTTTATTGCTGCCCTACTCCCAACTTTAATACTACACCAATATAGCATGAATGCTAATCACACAATTATATCACAAGGCCAACGTGGCCCAAAGAATGGGACTGGTTCAAACAGTTGACTGAAAAGAAACCAGCCCCTCCTTTGAACTGGACTTGAACCAGCAACCTAAGGATGCCTGTGAACACAACCCACATCCTTCTCTATATCTAAGGACATGAAGATGTATTCTTTACTACAGTCCTCTGCTCTACCAGCTGAGCTATCAAAGGAGATGCTCAAAAACCAGCATGAGTGATGACATCCAACTCTGTGCAGTCCATGACCAAAAAGCAGTGAGAGTTCAATAGAATTCTGTTGATTTTCTCCTGACTTTCACATTTACAGTAGAATAAAATGAAATATAAATACCTACTTTGTGCTACTGTTTAAAGCCATCCAGAGACAGCAACCTAAGGATCCTCTGCAGTCTTCTACTTTTCTGTTAAACTAAAAGTCCTCTGTAAAAAAGAAGACTTCCCCATTGATAAGTCCTTCCTTCAAGCTGGATTTGAACCAGCGGCTAAGGATTGCCACGGATATCTCGTCAAACCAAGCCACTATGTAAGGTTGTGGCGGGATATCCACTCTACAGTCCCACGCTCTACCAACTGAGCTACTGAAGGAAGTCACACACTGAGGGCTCACTAGGACGACTCACTTCACCTACAAAACAATGACCATTAAAATGGGACTCTTCCTAACTGGAATAGTTCACTACAACAACATAGTATGTCATAATAATAACACAATTAAAATACAAGACCATTGTGGCTCCAAAAAAGGGACTGGTTCAAACAGCTGCCTAAAGACAAACCAATTCCTCCTTTGAGCTGGACTTGAACCAGCAACCTAAGGATGCCTGTGAACACAACTCACATCCTTTTCTATATTTGAAGATGTGAAGATGTATTCCATACTACAGTCCTCTGCTCTACCAACTGAGCTATCAAAGGGGACACAGGGAAAAAAAGAGCATGAGTGATGACATCCAACTCTGTGAAGTCCAGGAACAAAAAGCAGTGAGAGTTCAATAGAATTCTGTTGATTTTCTCTTGACTTTCACATTTACAGTAGAATAAAATGAAATATAAATACCTACTTGGTGCTACTGTTTAAAGTCATCCAGAGCCAGTGACCTAAGGATCCTCTGCAGTCTTCCACTCTTCTGTTAAACTCAATGTAATCTAAACTGTACGAATAAGATCTTTTATTCAAACACCCTGATGGTTGATGCTAAACCCACACTACCCATTACACTGTACTTTAACAGTGCAGGTTTAGATCCCTGAAACTGCAGAGTTCACCAAGGTCATAAAACTGTATAATTTATTAGAAAAAATAAAAGCAAATTTACCAAGTTTATTATTGACAACAAGGCACAGTTGGTATGTGTGTATCGATACGGCTGAAAAAAGCATTAAATGGTTTGAAGCATTCAAAATTTATAAACAATGAAAAACTAATGGTTCTGACAACAATGCATTCAAAAATGCAAAAAAAGGAAAAAAAAAAACAAATAAAGTTAATGATGTGTGGCCAGTTAGCTATAAGTTCAATGAGTATGCATGGATGAATGAATGTTGCAACATATGACTGATGACCACATGATCTGCATGTCTACATGTCTAACAGAATCAAGTGAGAAAATGATAAATTTAGCCTTTAAGACAGATTTGAAAGAGTGCTCCAAGGATACCTGTGATTACTAATACAGGCCTTCACGCTACTAATTGAGCTATTGAAGGAAGTCGTACACTAATGGCTCACTAGGACGACCCACTTTACCTACAAAACACTGACCATTAAACTGGCACTCTTCCTAAAGGGAATAGTTCACTACAACATTATGGTATGTTATAATAATAACACAAGCCCAATGTGGCCCCAAAAAAGGGACTGGTTCAAACAGCTGCCTAAAGACAAACCAATTCCTCCTTTGAGCTGGACTTGAACCAGCAGCCTATGGATGACTGTGAACACAACCCACATCTTTCTCTATATTTGAAGATGTGAAGATGTAGCCCGTACTACAGTCCTCTGCTCTACCAGCTGAGCTATCAAAGGGCACACTCAAACAACTAGCATGACTGATGACATCCAACTCTGTGTAGTCCATGAACAAAAAGCAGTGAGAGTTCAATAGAATTCTGTTGATTTTCTCTTGACTTTCACATTTACAGTAGAATAAAATGAAATATAAATACCTACTTTGTGCTACTTTTTAAAGCCATCCAGAGCCAGTGACCTAAGGATCCTCTGCAGTCTTCCACTCTTCTGTTAAACTCAGTGTAATCTAAACTGTATAAATAAGGTCTTTTACTCAAACAACACCCCGATGGTTGATGCTAAGCCCACACTAACCATTACACCATACTTTAACAGTGCAGGTTTAGTTCTCTGAAACTGCAGTGGTCACCAAGGGCATAAAACTGTTAATTTACTCTAAAAAATAAAGGCAAATTTACCAAGTTTATTATGTGACAACCAATATAGTTAATGATGTGTGGTCAGTTAAGTACAAGTTAAATGAATATGAATGAATGTTGCAATATATGACTGATGACCACATGATTTATATGTCTAAATACATGTCTAACAGAATCAAGTGAGAAAATTAAAAATGTACCCTTTAAACCAGAATTGAAATAATGCTCTAAGAACACCTGTGATTACCACTACAGTCCTCCACGCTACCAACTGCACAAGCAAAGGGAGAGAGCCTATTAAATCCTATTACAACAACATACTTATTAGATCATATCATGGCTTTATTACAAAGTCAATGCCCCAAAAAGGGTAGCATTTCGAACAGCAAAATTAAGCACACTAAGCACTCTGTGGAAAACAGGATTTCATAAGTGATAAGCTCTTCCTTCAAGCTGGATTTGAACCAGCGACTAAGGATTGCCACGGATACCTCGTCAAACCAAGCCACTATGTAAGGTTGTGGCGGGATATCCACTCTACAGTCCCACGCTCTACCAACTGAGCTACTGAAGGAAGTCATACATTGAGGGCTCACTAGGACGACTCACTTTACCTACAAAACAATGACCTTTAAACTGGTCCCTTAAACATAATTCAATTAAATTTTTCATCTTTTCATTTTTCATCAGTTCAGAACATTTAATTTTAGGTATTTATTTGTTGCAGCTACACACAAAAATTAGTTATGGATTGGTTTATTAGTACAGAATATTATTGCTGTTTCCCATATTTAGAAGTGGTCAGCCTTGAATACACTGTTAAAAGCCTCTTCTTTGAGCCAGATATAAACCAGCAGCCTAATAGTGAAGGTTCTTAGATCAAATCTGCAGGTTTCATTTCAGAGTAAAATACATTTACTATTTAAAAAATTAATTCCTTGAATCTGGAATGAAAAGCTATAATAAGAAAGTCACTTAAAGCCTCTTCCTTTAAGCTAGATTTGAACCAGGGCCAAAGGATCTATATACTCACCACTACAGTCTTCTACTCTACTAATTGAGCTATTAAAGGGAGGTGCTGCCCTTTTCAACTACACTACTACAACTACTGCAACATAGTATGCACTAACATAATTCTATGACAAGGGCAATTTAAAAAAACAAACAAAAGCTTGGTTCAAACAGTTTGCACCAGTGCCTCCTTTGAGCTGGACTTGAACCAACAGCCTAAGGATGCCTGTGAATACAACCCACATCCTTCTCTATAGCTAAGGATGCGAAGAGGTACTCGGTATTACAGTCCTCTGCTCTACCAGCTGAGCTATCAAAGGGGACACTCAAACAACCAGCATGACTGATGACATCCAACTCTGTGAAGTCCAGGACCAAAAAGCAGTGAGAGTTCAGTAGAATTCTGTTGATTTTCTCTTGACTTTCACATTTACAGTAGAATAAAATGAAATATAAATACCTACTTTGTGCTACTGTTTAAAGCCATCCAGAGCCAGCGACCTAAGGATCCTCTGCAGTCTTCCACTCTTCTGTTAAACTCAATGTAATCTAAACTGTATAAATAAGGTCTTTTACTCAAACAACACCCTGATGGTTGATGCTAAGTCCACACTACCCATTACACCGTACTTTAACAGTGCAGGTTTAGTTCCCTGAAACTGCAGAGTTCACCAAGGGCATAAAACTGTTAATTTACTCTAAAAAATAAAGGCAAATTTATCAAGTTTATTATGTGACATGCAATATAGTTAATGATGTGTGGTCAGTTAGGTACAAGTTAAATGAATATGAATGAATGAATGTTGCAACATATGACTAATGACATATCTACATGTCTAACAGAATCAAGTGAGTAAATTACAAACCAGAATTGAAATAGTGCACTAAGAACACCTGTGATTACTACTACAGTACTCCACACTGCCAACTAAGCAATTGAAGGGAGAAAGCCTATATAATCCTACTACAACAACATATGTATTACATCATAATATCATAAGACAAAAGTCCTCTGTGGAAAACAGGATTTCATCACTGGTAAGGACCTCCTTCAAGCTGGATTTGAACCAGCGGCTAAGGATTGCCACGGATACCTCGTCAAACCAAGCCACTATGCAAGGTTGTGGCGGGATATCCACTCTACAGTCCCACGCTCTACCAACTGAGCTACTGAAGGAAGCTGTATGGGAAGTGCTCACGAGGACGACTCACTTTACCTACAAAACAATGACCTTTAAACTGGTCCCTTAAACATAATTCAACTACATTTTTCATCTTTGTATTACAAGTTCAGAACATTTAATTTTAAGTATTTATTTGTTGCAACTACACACAACAATTAGTTATGGATTGGTTTAGTAGTACAGAATATTACTGGTGTTTCCCATATTTAGAAGTGGTCAGCCTTAAATAAATGTACTGAACACAACCACTATTAAAAGCCTCTTCTTCGAGCCAGATATAAACCAGCAGCCTAATAGTGAAGGTTCTCAGGTCAAATCTGCAGGTTTCATTTCACAGTACAATACATTTTCTATTTTAAAAAAATAACTCCATATTGAGTTTATTACTGGTTCAAACAGCCTAAAGGAAAACACCTTCAGCCTCCATTGAGATGGACTTGAGCAAGCAATCTAAGAATGCCTGTGATTACCACTTACACCCCTCTCTCTACCTAAATAAAATATAAAAATACAATTTAGTAAATTACGTGTGGTCAGTTAGCTAGTTAGTTATCGTAGATAAGAATGAGTATTGAAACAAATGATTGTTTAGCACAGTATATGATCTTTACTACATACACATCAAACAGCATTAAGTGAGGAAATTAAAAACCTGCCCTCTGAGTCAGACTTGAACAAATTAAGGATGTTCGACACTACAAATGACAGCTTCAGTTAATAAAAGTTATAATTAAATACAGACTTTAAAAAGCATTTTAAGGATGGCTATATTTGCCCCTAGAGATCTCAATACTACCAGCTGAGCCATCAGCATCCTACCAACCAGCAAGTAATGATAACTAGCTCTGTGTAGTCTGTGCTGACTCACATCTTCAGTAGATTAAACTGAATTAATGCTTCATACAGATTATAGTTATCTACCGCTGTAGCCACTCAAATAATTAAATAAAACTGTCTTCTTCAAACCAAACTGAAACAACTGAGGAAACCAGAATATGTTACACAAGCTGGATTTGAACCAACACCCTAAAGAACTGCCTTGAGGCTAACACTCTGGCAGGTGAGCTATTGAAGGATGTGAGACAGCGTGATTGATGACATCATGTCCGTGTAGCCAGGGGGAAAAGAAAGTTGAACAGATTTCTGTTCCCTTTCTGCTGACGTTCACATTTAATGTAGAGTAAAATAAAATATAAAAATTTTATACAACTGTTTGTGGTCATCTACAGTGTAATGCTTGTATTGTATTTACTCTTCAAGAGATCACATCACCAAGTCGTTCTATAATTAAAAGTCATTCCTTTGAGCTGGAACTCACCCAGCAACCCCATGATACCTGTGATTACAACTAAAATCCTCCACGCTACCTTAAGGACATCCGTGTGAGTCACTCTACAGCTTCTCCACTGCACCCACTGAGGTCATCGAAAGAAGCTGCTCAACTACAGAGCTGCTTTTCTCACTGGCGTTGTTTAACTATGGCAACAGCAGATTTTATTTACATAATACTTGTGAACTACTGTTTTAACAATAACATCATCATATCATGAGGCCAGTGCTCCATAAGAAGTTACTGGTTCAGTAACCAAATTAAGCTCCATTAACAAGAGTATGTTCCACTCTAAACATGCTCAAAAAATTTGAAAATCGCTCTGGTAACAACCATCTCTGTGCAGCTCTGGAGGCAGTGACTTCCAGATAACCCAGCACAGCTACATAGCTAAACACAATTTGAAAAGGTATGGGAGGATCATCAGACTAGTCTTGAGAGGCAGGAAGTAATGTGGGGACCAGAATCCATAGAAAAGAATATCTGGCGACATGAACGTGACTGCCTCAAGGGACTACCAATGAAAGCAAACAATATGAATGAATGACATATGAGTTGGTGGTAAATAAATAAGACTGTTACCAAGGAAACTGGAACCTGTCCACTGGTGACCAAAGCACAATGAGCTTAGAGCTAGAAGGCAATCTTCTCTTAACTCAGTGGTTCTCAAATAGTGGGGCGCGCCCCCCAAAGGGGGCGCGGTGCGATACCTGGGGGGGCGCGTGTGACCCTGGGGAACAGGCTTTTTTTTTTGGGCCGTACTAGTATAAAGTGTAATTGCGCATCCACTACAGTAGGCGGCAGTGGCGCTGTCATTGTTACAACAGGTTTGCCTTGGTTAGCAGTGTTGAGTCAACAGAAAGCTCCGACTGCGTTCTGTCTATAGCCTCCGTTATTCAACATAACAACCCCCAACATGAAAAAGTTTTTAACAGGGATGAAAAGAAAAGCGGAGAGAGAGGCTTCACTGTCACTACAGTTGGAGAAGAGGAAAGACCGGTGTGTTTGCTGTGTCTAAAAATGCTCGCAGCGGACAGCATGAAGCCAAATAAATTAGCGCGTCACTTAAATACGTTACACTCCAATCACGCCGGTAAGCCGCTAGAGTTTTTTCAGCGAAAACGTGCTGAATATTGCCAACAGTCATCCCGCTTTGTGAAGGCTACTTCAGTAAACCATCGAGCGCTGTTAGCATCATATAAGGTGGCGTACCAAATTGCGCAGTGCAAAAAGCCCCACACCATAGCAGAGGAGCTGATACTGCCTGCAGCCTTAGACATGGTCTCTGTCATGCTGGACGACGCCAGTGCAGCAAAACTAAAAACTATCCCTCTGTCCAATGACACTGTCGCCAGACCTATAGATGACATTGCTAACGATCTTCATGAACAGCTGGTAGATAAACTCAAAGACAAACGTTTTGCCTTACAATTTGATGAAGCAACTGACAGCAACAAAGACTGTCTGTTTATTGCTTATGTACGTTTTGACTTGTCAAACTCCCTGTGTGAGGATCTACTTTTTTGTAAATATGTCAGAGACAGAGCCACAGCTGAAGAGCTATTCAAAATTCTGGACTCCTTTTTGACTGAGAATGGGCTAAAGTGGGAGAACTGCATTGGTGTTTGCAGTGATGGTGCACAAACCATGGCAGGGAAGAGAAAAGGACTTAGGGCACTCATCAAGACAGCCTCACCTCATGCTGAGTGGACACACTGTATTATACACAGAGAAGCACTTGCATCCAGGCAACTTTCCCCTGAATTAAGTGAGGTTATGACTGACATCATAGGTGTAGTCAATTTTATAAAGACTAGACCACTAAAAACAAGAGTCTTCTCTGCCATCTGTGAGGAGATGGGAGCCGAACATCAAGCTGTGCTCTATCACAGTGAAGCAAGGTGGTTGTCACGAGGAAAAGTCTTGTCCCAAGTTTTTGAGCTCAGAGAGCAAATAAGAGTGTTTTTTGAGCAGGAGCACAAGTATGAAGTGGCAGAAAAATTTTGTGATGAGAACTTCCTGGGAAAACTGGCCTACCTGAGTGACATATTTGGAAAGCTAAATGAACTGAATCTACAGCTTCAAGGGAAAGATAAACACCTCCCTCAGGTCACAGACAAGATTAGCTCTTTCACCCGAAAGCTTGCAATGTGGGGCAGGCAACTTGATGAAGGAAACACCGATTCATTTGAGAACCTGCATGAATTTGTGGACGCTAATGACTATGATGCTATCTCAGTGATTCCACACATTAAGCAGCATATTTCTTCACTGATTGGATTCTTTAAAAAGTACTTCCCTGAAAACAGTTCCCAGTATGACTGGGTGAGAGACCCTTTCAGTGCACCAGCTCCAACTGGTTTCAGCTCTGCAGAAGAGGAGCAGTTCATTGACATGACGTCTGACTCCACATTGAGACTGAGGTTCACATCACAGACACTCAGTGCATTCTGGCTGAGTGTAGAGAGGCAGTATCCACTCTTAGGGGAGAAAGCTATAAGCATTCTTCTTCCTTTTTCAACATCTTACCTTTGTGAGATTGGCTTCGCTGCTGTTGCTGCACTGAAGACCAAGTACAGGTCCCAGCTAAACATTGAGCAGGAGCTGAGAGTTGCACTATCATGCTTCGAACCTCGCTTCGAAAAGCTGTGCACTGCAAAACGTGCTCATTGTAGCCATTAAACCTGACTTCCTCCTCATTTTGATCAAAAAAGAAAGAAAAAATGAGCACAAATTGTTTAATTCATTTTTGTTTTGTAGGTTCAAGTGTTTTATATATTGTGCTCCTGAGTTAATGTTGCTGAACTGAATATAAATTAGTTATTTTTTTGTTTTTGTAGTTTATTAGTTATTATAATTATTAAATATTATTTATTGATTTGATTTAATTTTGCAATGGTGCAATTAGTTGGTCAAACATGTTTACAGTTTAAACAAGGATTTATTTATTTTTAATTTCAGGCAATGATGCACTTAAAATCTTTTCTGTTGCAGACTTAAAACACGATTTAATAAAGTTATTCTTTGTAAGTTTGACCATATGTCTTTCTTTTTTCTTTTCTTTAATGTTAATAAGGATAAAATGTTATGCAGAGATGGATAGTCACGGTGGGGAGTGGGGGGCGCGAATAGTTTTCTTCTTGCTAGGGGGGGCGTAACAGAAAATAATTGAGAAGCACTGTCTTAACTGAACATGTTTGTCTTATAATCCTCTCTTTGTCTAAGGCTGCTGAGTGTGTGTGAACATGACTGACAAAGAGGTGTAAAGAGTATTAAACTCTTTACTGAGAAAAACCCCCCAAAACAAAATCCGATATACTGCATGCCACATGAGATTAAGTCAATTAATAAAACACTACATGTCAAACAGAATCAAGTGAGGAAATAAAAAGCTTCAAGCTCGATTTGAACCACCAACCTAAGGATACCTTTGCTTGCATCTATAGTCCTCTAAGGAAGGAACTGTAACCACTTCAGCCATGTATCTAAGGACCATAACAGCTAGCCCTCGTCTAAGGCCACTGGATACAACATATTTCACAGCCATCTCACAGCTGTACAGTAGGGATGGCCTTGTCTCTTTTCAGATAGTGAATGTTTAACATAATGCAGTTTAAACTGTTCTGTGTGCATGACACAAAATGAGCTGTCAAAGCACTGAGAGTGTAACATGTTTTAGTTTACGAAAGGGCCAAAAATAACAGGAAAATGCAGAGATTAAGGTTAAGTAGAGTACCACAGACTTTGTCTTAACTACTCATGGAGCAAATGAAGATGCCGACTGGAAAGTGGAAAATTCCACCTTCATCTGGAGCACACTATAGTATACTATGTTTACTGTCACCACATCATGTCACCAATTCATTCTTCTCAATCTAAAAGTCAGCCTTTCAAGTAAGATCTGAACTAACAACCAAAGGACTCCAGCATTCTCCACTATAAGCCTCTGCTTTACCAACTGAGCTATCAAAGTGGGTCTGGTAGAAACAAAGTGAAGTTAATCTGTGACTTGTGTATACAGCACAGTGTCACGGTCACACCAGTGCATCCCTCTATCAACTGAGCTATGGACTTGAAAGCAAATAAATAAAGGTAGACGGCAACTGTTTCTCTCGGCTGAAATAGTGGTAGGACTCTCCTCAGCTGTCAGAGGTTGATGAGTGTGTTTGAATATGACTACCAGGTTCACTCACAGGACTTGATAGTTGCCCAGGGCCTCTCGGGGCGGGCTGCGATTCCAGCGGCAGTCCGGGATGTCCCCATTGGGTGTGACGATGTTGAGGGTGTCGTTGATGAGGTTGTACTTGAGGATGCGGTCGTTGGCTGTACTGGATGTCAGTGAGGGAGAGGCATTCACCTGAGAATCACATGAAGAGAATGGCATTTATTTTTTAAAGAGGGGAGTGTTTTGCACTGCACCACGCACAAATGGATCCACTTTCACAGCAAATGGGTAGTGCTTAATAATACCCTGAAGGATCCAAACAGGTATGAGCAGCTCATTTGAATTTCTTCCTGTCTTCATATAGAAGCTCTTATCAGGAAGGAAATGCAGCTGCTACATTAGAACATTAGATACACAGTGGAAAATTTACATGAGTGCCTAGAGAGAGAGAAATGAAACAGTTACTCTGTTATCAATGTAAAAGATAGCTGCACAAAGACCTACTTTAGCTCTTCATACAATAGCATAACAGAAAAAGCTGCAGGATTAATGCATAAAGGAGTGCAGTCTTGAGTAGGTTTGTGGCACAAGTTGCTCACTGAGGACCATTTATGCCCTTCAGCCAACTTTTTGGTGCCCAAAATAGATCAGATTGGTGTCTGTGAACAGAAATAGCTCAGACCTAGCCTAGAAACCTAGCAACACATTGTGCAGCTGTCAAAATATGACAGTCTTATAGTAAGACAACAAAAAAATGTATTGCACAGTAATTCTCAGTTCCCTCTCCTTTCAGCAGTGTTTGTCAGCAACACTGAATGGGTTAAAGGCAGACCTTCAGCACACATTTGTGTACACATCTAAACATTACTCAAGGGCATTGAAATTTGCTCAACAATCTAAGTAACGGAACACAGGATCACTGTGCAAGCATGATAAGTAGCCAAGGACTAAAATACATCAGCAAAGTAAAGCACTTAAAAAAAATTGTAATGCCTTTTTCATGACTCTTGGTGTACATGCATGTGATGACTCGTGATAAACATCTTACCTCAATAAGCCACGGTTTCAGCTTGTCATCAATAATGATGTCATACCCGTAACACTCAAAACAGTGCTTGTCATTGTTCATCACAGGCTGCGAGGAAGAAAAGCAGAGAGTGAATTAGGGTGAGGAATCTTCTTGAGAGTGATACTGTTATGTGGAAACTTATTGATGCAACTCAAGAGTGATTCGTCAGGGAAGGATGTTAGCAAATAATCTGCCATAACTAACAGAAAGTGGCCCGGGTATGGAGGCCTTAGAGGGGAAGTGAATCTGATCACTTAGCAGAAAGAGGAAGTGTGCATTAGGGTGATTGTACTGTTGTGCTAAAAACAAAAAAGGCATCACCCCATCCAGGTGGTTTTACAGCAGTGTACGTCAAAGTGTTAACCTGCTGTTAGCACTAAAGGCACTTGAGTACTGTAGCTACTTTCTACTTTGTCAAATGGAAACCTATATAACCAATAACCAAAATATAACATCAGCTTTTAAAAGTGTGAACTTTGGTGTTTGAACACAGACAGATGTGTAAATAAGGAACTGTTAGCTAACAACATCTCAAGGTGATGATAAAAGGTGATGATAAACTATGTGCAAATTATGATCCCCCATGTGGCCAAAAAGTTACTACAGGTCTTAAATAGCTGAATTCATATGGATCAAATCTTTATAAATACACAGGAAACTTATCGAAGCGGTACAAATAATATGTTTACTTCAGAAAATTATAATAAGAAAAATAAACTATCTAACACCCTGGTGTTGTCTGAAAATTGAAAAAAAGGTCTTTAGATTACATGGTAAGTGGCAATACACTCACTGGCCATTTTATTAGGTTCAACTGCTCATTAACGCAAATAACTCTTCAGGCAGTCACACGGTGGCAACTCAGTGCATTTAGGTATGTAGACGTGGTCAAAACAACCTGCTGAAGTTCAAACTGATCATCAGTATGAGGAAGAAAAGGGATTTAAGTGACTTTGAACATGGCATGGTTTTTCGTCTGAGTACTTCAGAAACTGCCTATTTACTGGGATTTTCCCACAAAACCATCTCTAGAGAATAACCTGAAAAACAGAAAATATCCAGTGAGCAGCAAATCTCTAGGGGGAAAATGCCTCATTGATGCCAGAGGCCAGACAGCTTTGAACTCAAATAACCACTCTTTACAACCAAAGTATGCAGAAGAATTTGGTGTACTTTGGCACACTTTGGGTCCCTTAGTACCAGCTGAGCACTGCCACATCCATCCCATGTCCATCCCTTTAAAATCACAGTGTACCCATCTTCTAATGGCTGCTTCCAGCAGGATAACACACCATGCGTTAAGGCTCAAATCATCTCAAACTGGTTTCTTGAACAGGACAGTGAGTTTACTGTACTCAAATGGCCTCCACAGTCCCCAGATCTCTATTCAATAGAGCACCTTTCGGATGTGGGGGGACAGAAGATTCACATCATGAATGCGCAGCTGACAAATCTGCAGCACCCGTGTGATGTGACCATATCAATATAGACCAAAATCTCTGAGGAATGTTTCCAGTGCCATGTGGAATCTATGGTGTACCTAATAAAGCGGCTGTGAGTGTACTTGGAAACATTATTTTGGATTAAGAAAACTTTGCATATGACAAAAATATATTGATTAGATATTTTATATTGTTTTGGACTTTATTGTCACATCCACTTACGGCTACGGCCTTCAGTGACTGCACCACGATCCAGTGGATCTGGTCAAACAATCTGTTGGTCACCTCCTTTCCTCTGGTGCTCTCTAAGTACAAACGGAGGTTACTGACTGTCCACTTGCCTCCATGGACATGGTTGTAGTCATCCTGCATCAAAGGTAAATACGTAGTAATGAATCCTGATTTGTATCAATTTAAATAACAAAAGTATGTACATATCACTTTTTAGACTTGAAAACTTTCAGTAAGTGTCTGTGTAAGTAGTCAACATAAGTTATATATACTGATATATATATATATATATATATATATATATATATATATATATATATATATATATATATATATATATAAATAAATAAAAGGTTTTGACAGATCAGAGACTATTAATGGAGGCCTCATTCCCTCTTTCCTTCTCCTTATGAGTCAGAGTATCCAGCTACACAACTTATGGCGCTCCACAAAAATCAACTCGGGAAAGGTTGTTGATGTATTTTGTGTCATTATGTTGTTGCGTTAAGGTATGCATAATGTTTCTTATCTTGAGTGCATCTTCTCTGCACCAGCGAAAAGAGTTACAAATGTACAGACAATTTAATAACATTATATTGAATCAGATCTTTTTTGTGTTTTCTCACTCAGCTTGGGCAAGAGCACAGTTTCAATCATTCAGTGTAAACAGGAAGTTTATTTAAAGCAAGGGTGTCAAACACAAGGCCCGAGGGCCAGAATTAGCCTGGAGAGAGTCCAATCTAGGGTTTAATATTTTTCCCGAAAATGACATGAATCAAATCCCGGGAAATGACGAGCCATTTCCCGGGAATCCCGGGAAAAAGTTTATTTATTTTTTTATTTTAATTAGGCCTTCTGTAGCCTGTGTCGGCCTTAACCTATTCTGATATTGTAGAGGTAGCTTTCCAGCTATGTCCTGTTATGCCCAGTAGGGGGTAACGTCGGCTTGATTAACGCAATAAAACCTACATCTCGACATTCGAGTGCTCGAGCTATGCGGTGTTGTATCGTTCCTCAACACTCCCTTAACAAATATAATTCGAATATTCCTCCATTGTACATGGAATTATACCAAGCTATTTTACAACTGCTGGTACAAAACAATACGGTTCATCTCCACAGCATTGATAAAGGCTCAGCCACGCTGTCGTGGCGACATCTGTTGCACTATATCTCCACCAGTGGAACGCTGTAATAGTCATTGAAAAGTTAACTACCGTACTACACTATAATATGGCATAACACAGGGCCTTGAGTAATGCACCACGACTTGGTCATTGCCATTCTGGCAACAGCAAATTTATAACACCGTGTCTGAGGGTTAAAGTAGGTTCGCTGTGAATCGTCTTTTGAAAAACTGGCCAATCATTATAGCCTAAAAAATATACATTTTACTCAACTCCATTTTAAAAGCGAAATATGTTAAAGCAATCTATTTCATGATCATTTCTTCACCCATTAGGCCCGTATCCTAATTCATGATTGTTAGTAAGCGGCTGCAAACGAGGAAAAGAAACACTCGAAGTTAAACAGATATTTCTTTATTGTTCAGGGCAGGCATATTTTATAGGCTATATAATGCAATATAACAATATATAATAATATGAAATTATATAATACAAAATACCTTAGGGTAAACACATTGCCTACGATTTCAACAAATTAAAGAGGAAAAAAGTACAACTGTGTAATACCTCTATTAAAACGCTTGAGATGAAGCTGAAGCCTTAAACGGAGGCTGAACGTGCCTGAAATGAAGAGTAATGCTTTTCGCATTAAACGAACCCTTCTCTCAATATTTCCTTAAATTTAACATTCTGAAGCTTTCTTTTCTTTCTGAAAGTCAAATCGACGCGCGCGACTTTTTTCCCGGTTTCCCGTCTAACGTTTCCCGGGAAACGGGAAATTGTTCTGATCGCATTTCCCGGGAATCCCGGATCCCGGGATTAAACCCTAGTCCAATCTGGCCTACTGGATACTTCTACTTAAGATCAAAGTGGGCTGTATGTGGGCCATAATGTAAAAGGAGTTTGACATCCCTGATTTTAAGTCTCAGGAAGAGAGCTAGGCTATCCTCAGCAATTTTACATGTAATAAACTATGTTACTGAATTCTATAACATGTTGTTTCCTATGTTATCAAACACCACATTATCAATATTGCAGGCTTACATGTAGCATTTCAAGGGACAATATGTGGTCACCAGAACATGAAGAACATGTGAACTTCTTCTAAATCCCTCTCTGGTGATAGGTTGACTCACCCTCCTGAGTTTAAAGAGGTCTGTGCTGGATCCCTCCAACAGAATGTGATACAGTAACTGGTTGACTTTTAGCTCCCCGGAAGCTCAAAGTGACCCGAGTCTGCCCCACAAAGCTGTTAGGGACCGTGTGTAATATGGGCAGGCAGGTGCATAGATGTGCTATATGGCTTTAAAAGTTGCAAAAGTATAACACAGGCTTTGTGCTATAAACTGTGATTGTGGATTTGGATAAGATGTGCACATTTACCAGTTAGGGAGGATCTAACAAGAGATGCAGAAACAAAGTCCAGTGTTGCTAACACCAAAGGTTTAATTTCTTTGAGCCCCACCAGACCTACCCCATGTTTCTGGATGGCCACATTAGTGAGGTGCACAAACATGTTGTCCAGTTCGCTGGTGCTGGGTGTGTACTTCACTGTGCAGAACCTGCAGAAGCCCAGCTTGTACCTGAAAGTCGAACACCAGAGGGACAGACCGTTAAACAACTTTTTTTTTTTTTCTGAGTGGATAATTTGTAAAATGACCACATCAGCAGTATCAAAGGCTTACATGTAGCATTTCAGGGGCCGATATGTGGTCACCAGGACATAAAGACGCAGGTCAAACTTCTTCCCTCCTATCAGCAGAGGGTTGTCAATGTACAGGGAGATGACATAAGCCTCCTTGCCACTAGATGCTGCTACAAACCTGGAGCAAAGAAACAGCCAAGCATCAGCAAACAACCTCTGACCAAACTGATGTTTATGGTGCGATCATGAGCAAACAATTTCAGATTTACCAGGAAAGAAAATGCCAAGAGTAGATTTTGCAGGTGTTCGGTTCTACCGAGAATTACTGTAGCTGGCTTAGATAAGGCTATTTGACAAAACAAGAAGACAAGAGAGCTATAGAGACTATTTTTAGTGTGAAAGTCAAAGAAAATTAGACAGCAAGCTAATTTTCTTACAGTATTTCTTGCTGTGTCTGTCTGTATATGTCACGAAATAACACCTGTTTTTTTTAAAACTCACGTTGAGGTGCGGCTGTCTCTTGACCACTTTTTAATCTGGGACAGCTTGTTAATGAGAAAGATGCCTTTGCCCTGGGCCTTCCCGCAGGGCTTCATGATCCAGGTGCTGGACGGATTCTTACGAAATTCCTCCACAAACAGGTTATAATCAGCGGGGAGCATGAATGTCACAGGGACGAAATCTATACAAAGTGACAAAGCACAACATGATGAGGTTGAAAAAAAACAGCAGGTCTCTTTGTGTTTTGTGAGGAGAAATAAGAGTGAGTCATATACCCAGATAAATGTATTTTCCATTCTCGTCTTTCTCCGCTAGCGGACTACCTTCCTTCTCCAGCTCCTTGCGGTATCGTTTGATGTTCTTGATCATTAGGTCCTTCCTGGTCAGCTCGTAGTGGTTGGGGAAGTGGTTAACCATCTGGTCATCTGACAGGCGGTAACCAGTGTCCACGCTGAACACATTCCTGATGGTCTGGATGCTCATCCTGCATGTGTGTACAAATAACCTGCTCAAAATACATTTGGTAAATGGATCATCACGCTAATAAATACATTCATTGATATTTTTAGGATAAGCATGCATCTGATTTGCCATAGGGGACAAAAAAACTTGACACCTAGCACCTAGTTCAGTTCAGGTTTTCAGTCTTACAAAAAATGTGTACATATATATATTTATATATAAATAGTCTAGTTGAGGACCCCAGTTATATATCCTCTTAATCATCTCACAATCCTTCAGATTCTTCCTTTAACCTCAGAGACACATGTACCAGACTCATAACACTGGCTCCCATTAGGTATTACAACAGATTTTAAGATTTCACAGTTTTCTAAGACATGTTTTTGGCATCTTAACTTTATTATACAGTAATAGCTGGAGTAAATGGTTTGTGAGGGGGCACTGAACACTGGCCTCTGCAATGAAGACGCAGCCATCAGTATATGAGACTACACGCCCTATCAGGTGAGCTACAGGGTGCCCTTAAAATCTCACTTCAACGCTCTACAGCCTGTTGTCAGGCTATACATCTAACTTCTTAGTACCCTACAAGCCTGAACATAGCGTCCCCCCACCCGAAAGCTTTGGAAAACAACTCAGAAGACAGGCCACTGACCTCTGTTAAATGTCTTCAGGGGACTTAGAATTATCAAAGAGCCTTTGCTGATTATACTTGGTTTCATTGATCCCCTGATATTTCTTATATTTCTCAGTTTAAATATTTGTTCTTGCTAGCATTTTGTCTTATTTTATACTGTACTGTTTTTAATTTTAAGATTACCATTTCTATAATTATTATTGCTAAATCCACATAACAATATCCTTTATAAAGCAGTTAAAAGACACCTCTCCTCACTTCTAAACAGTAGTAACAAGCAACTGAGGTCAAGATTAATGACATGAATATTTCTGATTTTATAAGTATGATTTTAAATGTAGGAGCTTTACTTGTAATGGCGTCTTTTGAACAGGAATAACTTCTGTGTCTGCATATGTGGTATTGGCATGTAATTATCCAAGCACTACAGGTGTACGGGTCCTGTAGATATAAAACCCACCAGTAGAAATTCCAGTCGTCGTTTTCTGTAACTTGAATCCATTCCCTTTTCTCAAAGTTGTTGATGAGCACTGATTTCTCAATATCTGTCACCCACTTCACCTTACCGGCCATGGTGCCTCCCACTAGGGTGGAGCACAAAAAAAAAAAAAACCCAAAACAACAACAAAAAAGAACAACAACAGGTAAACAGATCAAAAAGCACAGCAGACAGACAGGACCAATACTCAGACAAATATCTGCACTAAAGCGTGAACTACCTGCAAATCAGTGCCAGGAAACAGCCAGTCATCAGGATCAGCTAGCCGGGCTTGGCTCTATTAGCAGGCTGCTGAATCCGCCCCGGGCTGCTGATGCTGCTGCAGAGGCTGGGCGGACATCATCCGGTCAATGATGCAATCTCCTCTCCACAGACTGTCCCTTTGCTAAACTCACAGCGAAACACACCATCAGCAGAAGCAGCTAGCGACAGAAAGCTCCCTCCATGCTAGCTGTTTTTTATTGCTAACAAGCCGCTTTTTTATTGATCCAGGCGACGCCAAGCTGGACAGAGTGACGAAAACGCCCACCACAGTCAAACTACTCTTCACAATAAAAGTCTTTGTTATTTAAATGCAATAGCATATGCGCACATTTGTTAAACTACGTTAATTTTTTAGCGATAGGTTTAAAGAAGAAAGACACTAAACACTAACACTAAACACTAAAGGACGTCGTTACGGGCTTGGTCCTTCCGGAAGAATTACCTAGCAACCGAGGACGCAGTGATGTCATCTTGTGGCGTTGTTGCCAGAACGCACCAGCAGGGGTCAGTGTTGGACCGTGAGTGGTACACCTAAAATCTACTCAAAAATCCACGCTGTACTTCCACGTTGGTAAAACACTAAAGGGAAGCGGACTATTAGAATCATCTGAAATTCTTTACTACCTTTTCTGTGTATCAGACAATGTATGCATTCATGAATAGCCTCATTCATTCGTTCAGTGATGCAGGTCTGTACCTGAGTTTGAGTTAACACATACTACATTTCCACTAGAGCCACTTCATTAGGTACATCTTGCTAGTGCAGTTTCCTGCTCTTAGCTGAGAGGAGCAGCACCCGGTGTGGTCTTCTGCTGCTGTGGCCCATCTGCTTTAAGGTTTGACTGTATCATGCATTCAGAGTTGCTCTTCTGTTTCTATGAATGTATGTTGTTGTAAAGAAAATGGATGAATGAATGGATGGTTTAAAATCCAGTGTTTTGGGGGGCATCCATACAAAAATGCTGCCACCGTAGCTCAGATTTGAAATATCCCAGATTATGATGTGAGACATTTGTATTTATTAGTACCAGTTTTTAAACGCAAGTTGTTTAATGCTTTTTCAGTTTTTATGTCCAAAAAAGACTACAAAAAGTTAATACTTCTACTTCTACTCCTTCTGCAGACTGAAGTGTGACCAACAAGGAATTTTTACCCACTCTGAGGCCATTTTTCACAAATTGTACTCTTTTTTTCAGTAATTACTAAGAATATCTTTTTATTTTATGAATATGTTATTTACAGAATATATGTACAAAGATAACTTGACTATCATAATTTTTCTTCATGTCAGTATGTTATATATGAAGTTGTGGACTTTGTTTGAAAAATTGTGTAGTGTAGAAAACAGTGGATAACTTGAATGATGCAACAGTAAATATCAACTTTACCATACCTAAATATTTATAACTTCTATATAGCCCATGCATGATAATGCTGCAGGATTAAGGATAAATTATATTACAGGCTTGTTGGATGCGTTTAGTGCAGCATGTTGGAGGCTGTAGTGTCCTTAACTGTAAACTAGCATAGCTCATAGGACTTATATGCCACACATTAAAATGAAATGAGAAATGAGAGCCATCTTGATATGCTTTATTCAATTACATGTCAGATTTAAAAATGCATGTACAAAAAATATTCAGTAAACTTTCACTTATTAACGTGTACTTATTTTCAACGAAATGCATTTCATGTGGACCATCTTTAACATTATCCCAAGATAATATCTAAATTGTAGCTGTTATTTAAAATGCAGGTAGATGCAGAACCAAATCCACCTGCAGCAGCTGGAAAGCTTCAGTCCTGACACCCCCCTTCCCCCCCTCGTCGCCTCACCTCGTGTGCAGTCGGACTGGCCCGGTCCAGTTATCCAGAGTAAGTAAACTCCGCGTTTGTATGCTTGAACTTCACCTGTCCTGCCTTATTATGCCACCAATTTGTCTTTCCTCTCTGTTGCTCCTCTGTGGGCTCCGTTTCCATTGTGGTCTTCAGAAACCCTCTTGGACTTGCAGTTACCATAGACTCTTACTCCCCACCGCCTACCTCGCAGAGTAATCTTGAGTTATTGTCGTTAATAATAAACCCGTAAACCGCAACAGAAAGCGCACGAAAGAGGCTCCTGTCTCCCCCTAGTGGTCAAATGTCGGCAGATAAAGGTGTGTCCTATCATTATTTGCAGCAGTTACCTGGAAGCGTCGAGATTAAAGGACGCTGCTGTAAGTAGAGGACGAAAACACTTAACAATTATGTTTTTATCCAGTATTTTTTCCAGCAGTTTTTATTAAATTACAATGCTTGCTTTTATTTGTCTGCTTTTATCACAGGGCGGCGTCCACTTAATCTACAAAAAAAGGTAGTTTTTAATTTCCCTTTGTGTGTGTGTATGCACCTGTTTACTGCCAGGGTGGGGATATTCATACTCGACTAATATCTAACATTATACAATTCAAACATGATACAATATTCTAATTTAAGTGCAAATCTTTAAAGGATTTTATAGCTGCGTAATGTTTATCTAATTCAGTTTGTGTGATCTTCAAAACGACCTTTGTTTGGTGAGAGGAATGACTCCGGACTTTGTTGTGGCAATATGGCTACTACCTGATGGCCGCTGGAAACCTGGCCTCTGGGTATCGTTTTAATAGTAGTGTTTATGTTTCCATATTTAGGGCTTCAGTTTGATGTTATTTTTTTCAATAAAAAAAAAGTTTTTTAGGGCAAATAAAGCGAAATTAAATCCAGGGAAACCAGTTAAAATCATTTGATTTGTGAAGATTTAAAGTATTTAAAGCCTATGACCAGATTCTTCCGAGCCGGTGGTGTTTTCTTTTTCCTAGGTGAGGATAAAATGGCAGTTTGGTTGATTTGAGTTATGGAAATAGAGCATTTGCATTAAAGGGCAGGATTGCAGGTGCAACAGGAACTGATGTCTGGACAGGTGTATGTAGGAGGTTGCAAAGGTGTTTTAGGCAGACTGTAAGGCGAAAACAGAATTAAAGCATTAAAGGCAAATTAGATGTAAAGTTTTCCACATAAGTTGGTTGTAAACATTAAGGCAAAGCACAGCAGTTGGACATGAGCCAACAGATGATGTTATCTCTCGAGCTGTTTGTTTTTTTGGCTTTTTTTCAGCCTGGTAACCCAGTCCACACCTATCCTGGTCACATGAGCCAGTATTTACACAACCTGTTATTGACCGTTGAGAGCCTAAGCAAAGATAACACACAGACACTTTTGGGCCATGGAGCCATTGTCTGTCCTGCATGGCTGGTGATGTTCTCAGTACTCTGCTGCACGACATGAACGATTTGCATCTCTTCTCAGAAAACAAAATGGTGGAACAAACAAGACGCCCAAGACGTGTCATCGCCCTCCAGGCTGGACCTAGTGAGGTGGACCTTGGCACCCTCAGGTACAGTATAGCCCCACCCTGCTCCAGTTTGATTATTAATACCAAAAACAAACACAGAGCTCAGTCAGCTTGTGCCTCAGGCAAAAACAATTCTGTAAAAAAAAAGATTTTTATTGGGCGACTCTCCCATATCTGTGATGGATTCTAAATACACTTCCTGCTTTTTCTTCCCTCAGGATCAGTGACAGGGTTGCACGTGCCTGTGGTCGCCAGTTGGCTGTAATTGGAGACCAGCTACAGCGAGAGTATGCCAGCAGAATGCCAAACCAGCTTCCAAGTCCTTTAAACCTGCTGAGACCTGCCCAGGCACTGACCCAGACCATCTATAGGTAAAGGAAAAAAAAAGAGTATTTTCTTTCCTTTATTTCACTTATCAAAGTATTACCTTTATGTGATTGGCTGTAACATGTTGCTGCTCTCTTACAGGGATATTCACAGTCAGTTAGGGACCTTTCGGGGTCTGTCTGCTGCAGTGAAGGCCTGGTTGGCGAGCACTGCGCCAGGGCAGGGGATCCTCAGAGCTGAGACTTTGACAGCTTGGGTAACTTTCTCTTTCTAACCTCTGTCTGCAGCATTATACATGTGCACTAAACTCCATTGCTCTAAGTGTTGTTGTATCAGGCTCGCCATTCTAAGGCAAAGGGATACTTTAAATTTTAAGGCAACAGGTTTATCTGGTGTCCCCATAGTATAGTGGTTTACACATTCATGTAATAAGCAAATAATCCCTAGTTTGATTCCAGGAGGAGATACAAATCCCTTGGGGTTCATGTCAAAAATATGTGAGCAGTGGAAAGTAGCTTATTGCAGGTTTATTAACTTAGACCTGTTGGCAGATAGTTGCATCAAGCCCCAAACATTTTAGGGTGGCTCCTATTTGGGAACTTATTTTGGGAAACAAAATGGGTTTTTTTGCAAAAAAATACATAGCTGATATAGATATGTCTTTAGATGGGAACAAAAAAACAAATAAACTCAATTTAAAGGTACAATGAGACTTAAGCTGTTTTGCCAGTGCTTGCTGGTATGTTAGGTGTCATGTACAATCACATGATCAATACTCAGCCAATCAAATGAATCCAGATTATGGTTCTCTAACTCTAATAATTATTTGTTGTTTTGTCCAACTGCTTTCAAACAACCAAATTACATAAAAGAATAGACCCCTGGTCTGATTACAGGACCAGAAAGAAAGACAGACCAGCCGTCCCTGTGTCCATCATCTTAACTGCTCATAAAATTCAGGGTCAAAGCGAGACTGAAGCCTATTCCAGCTGTCATAGGGTGAGAGGCAGCATACACCCTGGACAGGTCAACAGTCTATTACAGGGCTGACAGGGGTACCAGAAGCTCAGAATAAGGGTCAATAGCAAAATAAGCTGCATAGAAGATTAGGCAAGTTTTTCATGGGAGTAGCCCACAGACACACATTTAAATGAATGTGTGCCTTGTACTGATTTTTGATAATAAATGCATGAAAAGTCAGGCAAAAAAAAGTCAGCATCCACTCTACATTGTTGGCTATTTTGTAGCAGTCTTATACTAAATATAATTTGGCTTCAAAAGCAGTCCACTTTGTCTCACACTGTTTCACTTCGCAGGCGTCCAACTTTAACCCAGTAACCTGCACTGGCTGGACAAGAGGAGCGCTTGTGACCGTGGCACTGGTGGCCATGGTGACTATTTTCAGCTCACTATGGATGGAGGAGAAAGCCTAACGGGCCACGAGCAGGTCTTGTTTGTCAATACGTGTTTGCTAATGAGTGAGAATTACTGCTAACTGTTTTCTCTTGCTGTTTACTTTACTCTTCCTTTTTTTAAAAATATATAAACTGTTTCTAATGAGCGGTACTGAAGTTGACAGTAAAGACGACAACCTCTTTGGCAATGTAAATTAAAAGAAATAGAAAAATATACTGTAAAATTTGTTAGACTAAATTGTTTAAATCAGTTTTACAGTGTTGCCTAAGAAGTAGGCCAGTTTATTGTAGCAGTGGCATGTTGATTCATGTCAAAAAAAACATCTTGATTGGACTGTTGCTGGCCTGCAGTCTTTTGTATCCAGATTTGTTTCTTACTGGTTTAAGAGGCCAAATTTTTTTCAAAAGATATGTAGCATTGCTTAGTGTACAATGAAGGGAGCTGGACTTTCTGTTTAAGACTGGAAACTGCTTTTTCATGCAAATAAACTTTTAATGACAAAATGTGACAGCCTCCTTAATTTAAAAAAAAAAATCCTTAATTACACACTTCTATACAGACAAGAAGCAACCACAGAAGCTTGCAGGCTTGATAGGTCTTTGCTCCCTGCATCATCAGTCTTCATATGTGGTGACTTCTACATGGTTGTATGTTTTGTAAGCCTTCCTGTTGCACTTCTGAAGCGTGGCGCCCAGCTGCCTTCCAGGTCCGACTTCGTAGGTGTGGGGGAAATTCTGTCCCTGCGTCCTCTCGTAGATCTCGTGAAGAGTTTGCTCCCATTTCACAGGCGACACCAGCTGCTTAACCAGCTGTCTGCGCACGTGGCTCTCGTTCATGTAGCGTTTGCCATCCACGTTGGAGTACACGCTGATCTCGGGACGTCGCACCTGAATGGGAAGGTGACAAGTTGTGAGTCACACATGGATCTGGTCCTTAGTAGGTTCAAAACTGAGGTTAATGCAACCTTGGATGAACAACAACACATGGCATATTACACCAAATATATATTTAACAAATACTAAGCACAGGTGCAGGAGCAGTGTCTGAAAAACTAAGTACACCCCACGATTCAGTAGCTTGTAGAACCACGTTTAGCAGTAATAACTTAAAATAATAGCTGTTTTGCCTTTTGCCAAGTGCATTTGATTAGCATTTAATCACCTGGCTGCTACTTTCCCTTGTAATTCCTATGAAAGCAGTAAGGATGCACTCAGTTTTTTGCACACTGCTGCTACAGTGGGTTTTGGGTGGGTGGGTTATCTTATGAAAACATCAAGGCCGGTGTGGCTTTACAAAGTAAGTGGCTTCATTTTTCAGAGAATATTTAGATCCTTATATGAGAAGGTGGTTGACTGACCTCGACCTGCCGGAGCACCTCTCTGAGGGGCTCAGTAGCTGAGGCCATCAGCTCAGTATGGAAAGCCCCACTGACTGGGAGAGGTCTGGTTCTCATGAACTGCAGATGCCGGGAGTTCTGCTGGAGGAAATCCAGAGCCTGGGAAAACAAGCAGACTTTGAAGTAAGCAAAAATCATAAGAGTAGCTCTGACAACTTCAATGATGGCTGAGAGAAGACAGAAAATAGGGCACAATAGATTCACTGTATATTAAAGCAGCAAAAAATATATGTAGGTGTTACCTGCTGGTGCCCTGCGATGACCCTGCCATCTGGAAACAGGTAGTTAGCCACAGAGCACACTGGCTTCTCTATCCCGAGACTCTTGCAGTGCTCTTTTGCCTGCAGACAGGCATAATTATACTGAGCCTGGGGTCTACCAATGACTGACAGCATCCCACTGGGAACCAGCTCTGAGGCCTTCTGCATGGCCTCTGCTCGCACCTTCACTGCATACAGCACTAAAAGACACAAAAGAAGTAAATAGGGAACATTAACCAAAGTTACATAGAAAACACTTTTTACTGATGCAAAAGAAAAAAAAAAATACACGTTTACCTTCTGCAAAGTTCATGGCACCAGAAAAGACAAGAGCAGCAAATTCTCCAACACTGAAACCTGCAGCAGCGACGCACGTCTCAATGGCCTGTGGACAGAAGGAAACAAGATGTAAATGAGTAATTAACAACATTTCTATCATATACAGATAAACAGACACAAAGAACAAAATTAAAATTTGCACTTTTTTCATTTGAAGGATGTCCAGAGGCCTGAAAAGGCAGGATTGAGTATTTCACAGGAAAAAGCATGAGAGCATGAGCTCAGAAAACACTGCTGCTGGCAAATGCAAAAATATCATTTGCTTTGTAGGTTATGTTGCAAACGGCTGCATAAAAAAAACAAAAAACAAAATAAATTATAAATATTTTTGAAAGCCACCAGTGTGGAGATAAATAAAGTATAAATTTAAAATATGATGATCACAAACTCTAATATTTCTTTGGACCATCTTTAGCTTTGGTAACTGGTACTTACACAGCATTTGTCTACACTATTTGAGGACTCAAATATGCTTTCTTACTACAAGCCTCATTCATCCACAAAGGCACTTCTTTTTGAAAGAAAAGACTGATATCTAGATCAACATGCAGGAAACAGTGGTACAAAAGAGAGAAACTGCCACACTGGAGAACACATAACCTGCAGTTATAGCCCTCCTTCCTCTAAAAGGTGGTTCAAATACTGTGTTGGCAGATATTTATCTGGAAGTTACCTTTGGGTTTTCTTGGTTGAGTCTCTCCACTGCAGCCAGGGAGGTGACAAACACCGCCGGCTGACAGTGAACCGTTTTCTGCAGCTCCTCCTCGGGTCCCTCCAGACACAGAGACAACAGGTCGTAACCGAGGATCTTGTGTGCCACGGTGAACATTTCTTTAACGTTGGGGTATTTCAGAAGTCCTTTGCCCATGCCCACAAACTGACTGCCCTGGCCGGGGAAGAGGAGCACGGAGCAGCCGCTGGGATCTTTTCTGGGTCTCCGCTCAGATGCCGCGGCTGGCTGGCTGTCCGGAAGAGAAGAGGGGGCTTCAGGCGGAGGAGAGTGAGCTCCAGCAGGGGAGCCGGGCTTGTTGGTGGACAGTGTCCTGCTCAGAGAGACCATCGACCTGACCTTCCCTCTGCAGGCTCCTGCCATGCTGACTGCCACTGACGCCAGCATGAGCTTTTCCTCACCTAACAACGTTTCCACGGGTTAAATAAGACGTACAGTCCGCCCGGATAAACTGCAATCAACAAGAGTCAACTTTGACTCAACTCAACTCTCATCTCTGGTCGGCATGACAGATCACAGGGAGTCGCCATATTGTTTATACGTAGAGTTTATCCTCGTTAACTTCCGGTTGATTTTCAGACTCTCCCATGCTGCAGCGCCACCTCAGGTCAAACTATGTAATGATTTAAATTTTCATGTTTTTCCTTTCTGTGCTTTGTTTTGAATAAACAATATCATTAAACCAAAATGATATTGTATCTATAAAATGAAAATAATAATAGCTTTAAAGAACACAGAGACATTTGAGGGGCTTCACTGATTTGCATTTACTTTTTAAACTAAGCTTAAACATCTAAAATAACTTTAATCTGTACGCAAACTGGAATCAAATTCTAACTTTAACCCTAAGTCTTAATTTTCAGTCCTTTCACAAACTAAAAAAATTGAAGACGGGCCCAAAACTCTCAGCTTTTACACTTTCTCCAACCATCCTCACTAGGGCAGCTGGACAAGTATAAACACACACACACACACACACACACACACACACACACACACACACACACACACACACACACACACACCATCCGTCCGTCCATCCATCCATCCATTCTCTTCTGCTTAACCTGTTCAGGGTTGCGCGGGCTTGCCATACAAAGCAAAATAAAAATTAAACAGTTAAATAAAAATTAAAAAAATGAATAAATGGCAAATAATAAATGACAAAATGAATAAATGTTACATATATACTGCAAAAAGCTAAAAAAGATTGGAAAGGAAATTTATTCATATTCTTACTCACAGATGGAGTGCATAGTTTTAAAAAATCATAAGCAAAGAAATAATACAGATCACCAGTAATATACAGTATAGAAACATTTTTATAGTTAAAAGTGAATAAAAAGTTACACCCTTCAATTTATTGCTATATAGTCTGTAAATTCAATCCATGTAACAATCCGTTCTCTGTTAATATAATAGCTAAAACATTTTTACAGATTTTTTTTAAATACTCTCTGGCAGAAAAATCATTTTTTAAATGACCCCAATAAACATCGAGTATATACAAATATATCTTTGATAAGTGAACACTGGCTGTCACAATGACCTATTAATTTACTCCAAAATAATTTACTGCGAAATATGTTACATTAAAAAAAATGCTGTAATCCCCAAAGTGAACTGAAAACAATCCAAAAAAAATTTGCTAAGTTAAAGTATACTTTTTACTATATAAAATCGTATAATTTGGGGGTAGATTAAAAAAATACACAAAAAGAGAGAGCAGAGCTAGAAGAGAGTTTCATCTTAACTAAAAATAAATTCTGACTCCTGATTGGTTTTAATTCATGTTGTAGCAAAATTCAAATGGATACTAAGGAAAACAACAAAGATCACAAATTTGCTTTATTACTCATTAATAAACTTTATTGTACAAAACTGTAAATCTCAGTTGGTCTTAGTCGGATGTGTTTTCATTAAATCTTGAATCACACTGTGCTCATTGTCATCACTCTCTTAGTGTGCAAATCAAATATAAATTCATTACAAAACATTTTTCCCTTAACTCTCAATCTTCAGTGTTACTCAAAAGAAGAATTTCTATGCTTTTTAAAATGTCCGCGATCACATTTGTCCGTTGGCTTCTCTCTGTGACTCGTATGATTCATCGGACAGGTTGGCCGCCTCCAGCTGAAGCTCCAGGCTCTCGTTATCGTCTCTGTCCTGAGCGGCTCTTATCTTAAACTTAGTGATGAACTCATTGCTGGCCAGCGCTCCCTCCTTTCTGGGGCACGTAGGTTTTGATAACAGGCGGCTTTCCAAACGCTCTACAAAGAAAAATTGCAAAACATCATCTTATTTGGTATGCTTATGTGCACTTTGGGGAAAACTGGAATCTAAGCGTTCGCTCAAAGATTGTACAACATTTCTCTTTTTAAAATCAAAAGACTATTCAGAAGCTTTTTACAATGACTGCTAAAGTCTAACTATTACAGATAGAAGCTTATTCTGTAGATTAAAGTAATTAGTATGTAGTTTCTTTATAATTAATAACTGATATTTTCACAGAAAATATGCACATTTCAAATTTAAATGGTATTCTTATTTGCTAATAAGAAATCTTATGAAGTAGTTATTTGAACCTCATACAGATGAGAAATCAGGCTGCTGAAGTGCTGACCAGTAAAACTCTCTCTTAAAATTTACTTTTTCCATTTTGTGTTAATTGTTTTTTTTAATATGATTCACAAAGTCAGAAGTTACCACCACTGCCACTGCCAGCTTCCTCTTTTTTTCCATTAGAGAGGATATTTGCTGACAATAAGATTAACCCAAGCCCTTAAAATCTAATTTTGTATTAAACATTTCCTCTTGGGTAATTTTTTAATGAACACCAGCTTCTAGTACTGAAAAAAGAAGCCAACATGAAAGGCTAAAAACTGCATTTTTTTTACAGGCCACCAGGGGGGGATAGATCTGGTCACAAAAAGACTTTGAGTCCTATAGAAGTCTATTGGAAAAAAATCTTCTACCTGGAATAAGGTGAACACTTTTCTGAGAAGTTTAAGGGCTCAGTCATTTATTTTGGGCTATATTCAATAACAGACTGGCATATGTGGCATAATAAATTGTTCATCTAGTAAATTTTGGTCATTCTAAATGTGAGAAGGAGGGAGGATGATTCAGGGTATGCTCACTGGCTAAGGACCTGTGAGCGTGTAGTTTAACAGTCATGCACTTCACTCACCAGATCTAATTTCAAAACACCAAGACGGTGGCTGTGAAAATACTCAACTCCAGATTTCACAACTGGACTTTAACAATGTCACAGTAGATATGTCCATTTTGTGTGGTGTTTACAGTTAAAAAGCCTCAACTTCCATGCCAAAATGTTTACAGCCTGCCCCAAAAACTTTATTGATCTCTTCAGCTTTTCTCCTTGTGACATGTTTAATTAATTAATTCAAATCAAACAATATCTTTTGACATGTTTGGGGGTTTGGTGCCTTTTGAGCATTTTAATTTAATTATCTGACAAATTATCTGGCCTGTTCTGCTATTAACTGTACTAAAGTCTGCCCAAAAAGTCTGTGCTGCAGATTTTTCATTGAGTGAAATTCTAGTATTATTTTATTTATATATAATCTCTTAGAGGTGGGTATTGGGGTTGGCTTGCTCACCAAGATAGCTAGTCTTAGCAGTCCAAATGTAGTTACTTTTGGCTTCAAAAAAATCCAACATGGCCAAACTTGAGGATTTTGACTGGTACTACCATATTTTATATACAGCCTATTGCCTCAAACAAACCAGGCAAAGAGGATGCAGCACCTGCAGGAGTAATGGGTGTCATCAGTCGGTTCAGCTGGACGTTCCAGTGCCGTACATGTTGACTGGCATTCCTCAGCTTCTCCTGAACCTCCTGGAAACAGAAACCATACAGGAGTGTTTGTCAGTGTCATTCTGGAAGAGCATTAAATAGCATGCTGCTCAGAAAGGTAGTCAAAACAAAATGTCTCACCTCCAGGTGCTGGTGGCTTCTTTGGCGAGATGCCTGCAGATCCTGAAGCTCCTGAGAGGCAGAGTGGAGGGCTGAGGGGGTATCATCATCGGGACTGCTGTCTGAGAGCTCCTGTATGGGGCTGAGGTTTTGCAGGGCCCGCTGCTGCTCCTGAAGGAGCTGGAACTGCTTCCTCTTCTCATCTTCAGCCTCCAGCAACCTGGAGGAGGGAAGAAAGGAAAGAAGCAACTGAACATGTCAATACTTTCCAGAGGCATCTTTATCTGAGACGTCCATCAAAATATTAAAAAGCACAGCAATAAAAGGAGTTATAAAACCGTTGTTACCTCTCCAGCTCCAGTCTGGCCCTCTCCTCCTCTAGCCGAGCCTGGATCTCCATGTTAAGAGCAGCTTCCAGTTGCTGCTGTGTCAGCTCCAACTCTTTGATCCTCTTCTTCTGTTGCTCAGCCTCCTTTGCCTTCTCCTGCATCTCAGCCTGCATGCTGTCTTTCATCTGTGCACACACACACCCACAGGCACACAACGAGATGCACCAACAGAGCGGAATAAACTGACCTATTCCTGAATCACCTTTTCCAGGAATCTCATAACCATTTCTCCAAATCACTAAAGATTAGGCATGAATTGTATAATGATAATCAGTGTTTTCTGCAGTTCTCAAAGATCATAGTCAATGAGGTGGACTCTAAATCGTATTTCAGAAGAACTGTGCATAAATGTTGTCATCTGGCAAACTTTTTCTTACCATCTCAGCCTCTTTCAGCTGTCTTTCCAGTTCCATCTGCACCTCCCTCTGTTTCCTCCTCTCTCTCTCCTCTGCCTCCCTTCGGCGAGTTTCCAGTTCCCGTGCATGCTGTGAAACACAGATGGAGGAGCAATTATTCGGTTGGTGTTTTCACCTCTGGCCTCCAGGCGGCACTTCTTTGTATTTACCTTCAAATAGAGTACACGAAGACTTAACATGCAAAAACCTCTAAACCTGCCTGACTTTTAGTTTTAATCACATATATTTTAAAATAAATCTGTATTCAGGTTCAGCACGTTCAGTTTAATTGCAATTAAAAAAAAGGTTATTAGTTACTGAATGAAATCTCTTAGCAGGATTCAAAATGAAACACTGAACAAACTGGTAAACGATAACCACGCAGTAGAAACACATACAATGGCACAAAATGACATTGACATTGTGTGTGGTTGTACAACTTACTGACAAACAGTAACAGAATAGAGTAATAGAAAAATTACACAATAACTACACTGAGTTGCTGCCATGTGACTGAAGAGATATTTGCATTAATGAGCAGCTGCATGGATGTACCTAATAAAGTGTAAAAAGATACTTTTTAAATGGACAAACTGAAGCATGCATCTCACTATGGCAAACCCTCAGTGCCAATTTGAATGAGTTAAAATAGATTTGTGGCAAATAATGAGTTAAAATAGATTTGTGGCAAATGATGTAATTACACAAATATTAAAATTAATGAATGGTTCTTTTAGCACTCACTTACTTTTATGATGTTTTCAATCTCTAAATCCTGTTTGCTTTTCTCTTTTTCCACCTTCTCTGTCTCTTGGATAGTCATGTCATCAGACTGGCTGCCCCGGCTGCTGCAGCTGCTGCGGGCACTCCGGCTGCGTTCCCGCTGACTGTTTTCCCGCTGGATCCGTCTCTTCAGTTTAAGTTCGTGGTGAAGGGAAGACTTTCCCTCACTCTGAAGACGGAGGGCTGTTTGAATGGCTGAATGGTGGGAAAAATGCATAAAGATCATCTTCATTACTTCCATTACTGATTATTCTGTAGATGATTTTCTTGATTAATTAAAAGGAGTAATACTATCTGACAACTTCCAAAAGCCCAAAGTAATGTCCTTAAATTACTTGTAACATCTGTTCAACAGTCAAAACCAAAAAAGATTTTATTTACTATAATATATTGTGAGCTGCATTTTTTACAGTTTTTTTGTTTTGTTTTGCGTTTGTTTTTTTACTCTCATAGTGAGTACAAGAACAAAGATTTAGAGATTTCAGCAGGTGTTCTTTTGTTAGTCATTGATTCTTTTTTCTAGACACCTACAACTCCTTGCAAGAATAGCAAAAGTCCTGGATTTTCTCTATTTGTAGACAGACAGCACGTCTATAATGCATCTTCTAAGGCCCAATGGAAGTTAATGTGATTGAGGTACAGTTCACAGCAGCCTTTATAGAGCTCGTTACCCCGCCCCGGAGGGTGGACGGGGTACTGTTTTCAGTATGTCTGTCTGTTAACAATATTACAGCAAAACTATCAGTCTGATTCATACCAAATTTGCATGAAACATGGCCAGCGACCCTGAGATCACCTAATTAGATTTTTGTCATAATTGGAACAAGGTCAGAGGTCAAGTTTTTCTGAAAATCTTGTGAACGTGATAACTCGAGAACGATGTGAGGTAGGATGTTCAAATTCATACCACAGATGTATCTACAAATTATCTTGGACGGGTTCAAATCTATGTGGACTTATGTGTTATCTCTGTGATTCAGTGTTTGGAGAGTGACACGTTAGTGAGACGGACAACATTCAAATCAGCTAATCAGCTAAGGTTTATTGTGCCTGGCAGCAGTTTCATAATTTGTTGGGACAAAGGCACAATTTGTGTAGTTTTGCCTCTGTACACACCACAGTGGATTTTAAATAAAACAATCAAGATGTGATTGAAGTGCAGACTTCACTGTTTTACAGTCATTTTTATACATGGTCCTCCATTTTCAAAGTAATCAAACAATTGACTGACAAGCAGTTTCATGGCCAAGTGAGTCCCGTTCCCTTGTTGTTTCATGACAAATGAAGCAGATATAATAACCAGGTCACTAATGCATACTGACAATGTGACTGCTGATAGAAATAGCAGGAGGAACTGTGAAGTGTACAGGGCTATACTCTCTGCTCATATTCTGCCAAATGCTGCAAAACTGATCTGTGCCTTTGTCCAAAACTGTATTTCATTATTTATAGATCTGGTCACCTCTTAACTTACTAGTTATCTACGCAGTAATTCTGGTTTGCTTTTATAGCTGACTAAAGAGTGTTTTCTTAATTACGGGCAAAAGAAATAAAAATAATCAGCATCTAAAGAAACACAAACTGTCTGACAAGTGACCTCAATATTCCAGTAAGATGCCAGAATTCTTCATACGCGCTACGTCAAGTCAGCTTCAGTACATTTCAGCACAGTACACCAACAATCACACACATTATAAGTCTGTGGAGCTGATTTGCGACTTTGTGATTCTGCTCATACACATCAACACACCTTGAGTCCACTCCACCTTTTGTTTCTGGTCAGGAGCGCTCATCTCATAGGTTTTACTGTGGGTTTTCACACAGAACAGGCAGCGTTTCCCCTCCCTGTCTGGAATAGACTGAAACAGAAAGAGGAGGCAGACAAACACAAAGGAAAATATGTGTAGGTCACAGTATTAGTAGGTAAAGGGTTAAGCATGCTGAGTTTTCCTCACCAACCTCTACAACACAGTTGTGATCCAGCTGGATCTCCCCTCTTTTGTCTTTTAAGTCCTCACTGACGTAGTAAGCCATGGAGGACGGCTTCAGCACAAACCAGCGCTCAGTCCAGTTCCTACGCACATGACCCTTTTTCCACATGTAACCCTGCAAAACAAGGGATCAATTGAAGAACAAAGAAAGACAAAAATGTCGAGAGCAGGCAAATTGGCTCCAGTGACATAATAACAGCATAACTCACTCTCTTGAGAACACTGTGATACATCTCCAGAAACACCTCATTTAAAGCCAGACTGAAGGCCTCAGCACTGGTGACCCTCAGCAGCCGGCCTGTACCCATGTCTTCCAGGAAGGTCCACACAGACATTCCCTCTTCCCACACTGTAGCATCCTGGGATAGCAAGTCGTCCATGGGATTCCCATCCCACTCCTGACTCATCGCAGTGGAGATTTTCTTGAGGAGATACTCCACCTAAAACCATTCAAATATTTGAACAGTTTACACATCACAAAACGCAAATTTTAATAGTAAATCTGATGCTCCACGCAGACCGTTTTGCTAACATTGACTTAACACAGATTGTATGCTGTAGTATCTTAATATCGCTTCAATTACTGCACGGCTTCTACAGAAGCCGTTTATTTTTATCTCTGTCGACAGGAAACCAAAAACATTATGGAGGAAGTGCAGGAAGGAAAAGCCTCATTAACTAACTTACTTGCACTTGCATTTTCCTCCTGTGAAAATCTTGAAATCGTCCTAACACTGTCAGGACACAAGTATCATATTTCTTTTTTGGGATTTGGGGATAGCAGTGCCTAAAACCTTCAGATGTTGCTGGTGTTTGTTCCTCTAACTCTTTTTATGTGTCTAAGAAACATAAAGGAAGATTTTTTTTATTGACCCTTATTTCTTTTAATTAAAATGTGAGCTGTTTAGCTTGCTGTACAATGTATAATTCTTTGTGCTTACAGTGTACAAATTACATTAAATATTATTATTATGGATGTGAACTTTTACCTCCTCTGGTATCATCACCAGTGGGTATCGGTCCTCTGACAGGAGGTTGAATAAACAGAAGAGCTTGAAGCAGTCTCTCTCTGATAGCAGTCTCCCCTGTGGCACCCCTCTGAAGTTCTTCTTCTTGGTCATCGTCCAGCACAGGTCATCAAATTTCTCCTTATCAAACATTCCCTCTTTGACCTGGAAGTGCAGAACTGGAAATGCTCAAAACTGAAACTAAAACTACACTTTGTTGAACAGTTTTACAGGAGATTATTTCTTTCCTGAGGGGTATACTGTGAAGGAAGTTCAGCACTACCTGGCTTTGTGTTAGCTGGCTTGAAAAAAAAACCCTAAAATCCCAGTCAGAGATGACGGGTAACATGACGGTGGTTATCAACTTTCTCTGTTAACTCACGCTTTCTGCTTCTGACTCTGTGCGCACTTACATAAAAGGCGGCTCAGCTGAGGACTGCGTACTCCAGTCAGAATAAACAGGTCATAAACATCTTTAAAGATTATAGAAACAATATAACAGTAAAATGCAACACTGCTGCAAATAAGACTAGAGAGTGTTGCAGAAGGTCGTTAATCTTGTAAATTCATGCTAATCACAAACACGATTACAAATGTGACTCATCAGTCTGGAAACACAATTTTCTTATCTGTGTTCCAGTAGCTGCAACTCCAGCAGTGTAAAAAGGATTTAGCATCATTAGCACCAAACATAAAAATATCTCTACATCTCCTGCATCACCAACTGAGTACATGGAAATTCCAGTGTCAATGTGACACACAGCTGCTGTGGTGCTAGGAAGGTACAAGTTGTATACACTAACGGCCCATTTTATCAGGTACACATGTTCAGCTGCAAATGTTTAATCGGCCAGTCACATGGCAGTAGATCAATGCATTTAGGTGTGTAGACATGGTCAAGATAACCTGCCAAAGCACAAATTGAGCATCAGAATTGGAAAGAAAGGTGATCCAAGTGACTCTGAATGTGGCATGGTTGTTGGTCTGAGTTTTTCAGAAACTGCTTATTTACTGGGATTTTCCTACACAACCATCTTTAGGGTTTATAGAGAATGGCCAAAAGAAGGGAAACTATCCAGTGAGCAGCAAAAGAAACCCCTGTTGATGAGAAGCGCGGAGTGCTTCAAGCCAATAGAAAGTCAACAATGACTGAAATAACTACTCATTACAACTAAGGTATACAGAAGAGCATCTCTGAACATATGACACAGCCAAACACTGAAGCAGATGGGCTACAGCAGAAGAAGCAAACACTCCTGTCTGCTAAGAACAGGAAACTGAGGCTACAATTCACAGAGGCTCACCAAAACTTTTATGGCACAGTTTGGGCTCCTTAGTAACGACTAAGCATCATTTAAACACCACAGGCTACCAGAGTAATTGTTGCTGACCATGTCCATCCCTTTATGACCAGTCTACCCATTTTCTGATGGCTGCTTCCAACAGATTAATGCACCACATCACAAAGCTCAAATTGTCTCCAACTGGTTTCTTCAACATGTCAGTGAGTTCACTGTACTCAAATGGCCTCCAAAGTTTATCTTAAAGGCTGAATGAGGAACACAAGATTTTCATTTTCCAGATCCCCTGATACGTCCAAAACCAATTGGACCAAGTGGTTCCCAAAATGAAGACTTTAATTTAGGAAAAAATAAGTCAAAATGATTTTTTTTAGTTAGCTGGGCACTGTAGCTTTTTGCAAATGTCACTCAAAACTGAATAAATACTATATTAAAAATAGGAATGTCTATCATCTGTCATCTTAACACACATTACTGCACAATCAGCTGCAGAACAGTGTAAACATAGACGTCAGTGCCACAAGTTAATAATCACGGTAATAAAGGGCAAAGGTAGAGCTAATTGATGTGTTTGTAAGAGTTTAAAAAATTCTACAGTACAAAAGAATGAGATGTTTAATATCTTGGACATGGACACAAAACTGGTATATAAAACATCTCCTAAGTTATTCATGTCCTGCATGCGATCTGCTCTTAACGTGAGACCATAGACAGGCTACATTACGCGCCGTGTGTGTGGTAAAACACATGATTAGACTGATTAGACGATTACTTTATGCGGTGCAAATGTTTTTTCCTGCCACTAATTTACAACACAAACACAAGTATAAATGCAGCTGAAGAAAAACTTTTTTTTTTTTTTTTTTACCTTATCCAGTATATATCTGCTGAGATAGGGCATGTAGCCATGATTAGACACTGGACCATCATCATCATCCTGGAAATGCTCCTCCAGAGCAACTGGATCATGTGGAATGTTCAGCACTGTGTACAAGTTGTGAGAGAGCACCTGAGGAAGAAATACAGGGATACAGTAAATGTGTCATGAAGAGAGGACCCAAAAGCAGGACGCGTAGGCAAACAGGTATCACTTATCACTCAAGCTGGCGGCACAAAGCATAGGAAAATTTAATAAAAGAAAACGGAGCCCTCGAGAATATACAACAAAACACTAATTCACTCTAGGAAACACTACTATAGGGAGAACGCAAACTTGACCCCTGACAAAAGAGACTCTACACAATAGGGAGGAAGACAAACGGAAAAACACCGGGAGGACTAAACTCAAAAGCCACTGGGAACTTAAGAATACATAAGGAGAACACATGAAACAATAAAAAAATCAAACCAAGAACGAACTAGGAAGAAACAAATGCACTAAGGAATATAAGAAACAATATAACATAAAATATACCAGAGGCCACGAAGGCAAATAAACTACCTACAAAAGTCCATTAAACTTAAGAAATATTGTGTCACTTTGCATGTATAAAATTCAGCACACAGCCTCGGTTTGACTCCTGCACACTCCCTGTTTCTTCATATATCCACAAACCAATGCACACAAGCAGAGGCAGCCAGTCATCGGTGACTAAACGTGTCAGGACAGCTTTCTTCTCTTTCCCTGGATTCTTCTCACCAAACAGGGGTCAGTCCGGTATGCATGCAGGGTGTGGAGGGAAACCAAAGTCTCAGATAAAATCAAATCTACTGAGGGGAAAAGAACGCAAAACACGATGTCTGTCTTTTATTTAGAAATCCTGACAGTTTTGTGTGGTGTCAAGGCCACAGGATAAGATTGGACTTTGAACTCCAACTCACATTTCAGCTCCAGTGCGAGCAAGTTACACGTCTGACAGTGTGAAAATATCTGGATTTGTGTACGAGCTTTTAATATGTTTGTGTGTTTAATGTTCCTCTGATTACAACACGAATTCACGCAATGTTACACAATATACCACCATACGTACAGATCAATAGCGGTGGATTCTGACTTCAGACACAAAGTAATATAAAAAGCAAAACTGCGACGAATAAAGCGTTTGGTTGAGTGAGCCTCTGTGCTCTCCAGTGGACGCCCCTTGGTCTGAGTTTCCTGATCTTAAAACGTCTCACATTAAAATTTTCCTTACCTTTAACTGCGATTTGGAAACTTTGCCGCACTTTTCCACGTCCAGCGACGTGAAAGCGTACCAAATGGACTTGAGGAGTTCGGATTTTAGGTCCATTTTTGGAGACCGGCGGGGTAGCGCAAAACTACATTTCCGAAGCGGTGCGCAGCGGCTTTACGCAGCGACGGGTGAGCGTCCGTGTGGCGAGAACTGCCAAGTAAAATGTGGAGCAGAGCACAGACAGCGGTGCAAACTACAAAGGGCCAAAAGTAAGCAGATGCG
This sequence comes from Archocentrus centrarchus, assembly GCF_007364275.1. Classification (NCBI taxonomy): domain Eukaryota; kingdom Metazoa; phylum Chordata; class Actinopteri; order Cichliformes; family Cichlidae; genus Archocentrus; species Archocentrus centrarchus. The sequence goes on along the minus strand of NC_044368.1, from coordinate 8,876,776 downwards.
GGGCTGACTTAAAGAGCGTCGAGACAAAACCTGGAGTTCCACACGTTCCTGCACGCCTCACCTCTCATAATTCAACCAAACGATTTAAACTAGTGAAGAAAAAGAGACACATTTTATTTCTTTACTGCCTAAACCCTCCAACGACGTGGATCTCAACAGTATGAATACATTTACACGGCAAACTTAGACGACTAGATCGTATTTACAGAACTGGATCAAAGTTATTTCTCCAGAGAGGGTGGGTTTCTAAATTCCTCAAAGCGCCGCCAGCCAAAAGCCAAATCCAAACAGGAGGGTTGCTATCAGATTCAGGAGACTCGCAAAAGGACGCAACCATCTGGATATAGAGCCTAAGCCCATCTTTATTTGAGCAGGTTAAAAAACTTAAAAGTTTAGAGATGCCACAATATACAGCCTGTAGCAACAGCCTGCGAAACCGAAGCACTCAAGCTTATAATTATTAGTAGAAAGGTTCTAATATTTAGCTCACTTATTTTATTAATGTTGTTTATTTTTCCACTGTTCCTACTGTGTTTTTGTGCTATGCAGAGCTGAGACCATAACTTAGATATCTATTTTGTGCCTGGTGAGCGTTTGATTTCATGCAGTGCAAGTAATGAATAATAGGCCTGATTTCAGACCTTTAATCCAATCCAAGTGGGCTGGAAACAGAGCATGAAAAGTTGGTGGTTTGTCTGAATTCAGGTGTTTAAATCTCCCTCAAAGCTCATCTTTCCTGTGATGAAACTGGAGGTGGGGGCGTGGCCTAACCTCAGGCAAAATAGGATAAAACAAGCACAGCCTAATCAGACAGAAACCTTATTAGAGCACAATGTAGGCTAATCAATAGCATAATTAGGACATGAAAATGGTTGTCATTGTTCAGAGGTCAGTCTAAACTCTCTCTACTATCTACTAGCCATATATGCTGGTTTTAAGGTAAATTTGGGGGTAACATGAAAGCAGCATTTAAATTTTCCGGTTCTATCATATTTTTGTGCTCTATGAACCAATCAATGCTGGCTCAGGCTGCTGTGTGTCGTTGCCCTCATCGGTGCATATGCTGCAGCCTAACTGTTGTCTCCCTTCAAGGACAGATCTAATCACTATCGTCTCAGGTGCATGGCAGAAATGAGATGTCACTCAGTTAGCCATAATTCAGAATTACCAGGCCAGAAGTCCCGGTGAAATGAGAATTTACCACTTTGGCACACGTCCAGAATGGCCTTTCTAATGAAAAAAAGATATCGAGCTGCTTCTATAGCTCTTTAAAATGCAAGCATGAGGTACCACATGAAAGATGACGGCTATTAATCTCCATTAAAGAGAAAAACACATTAGAACCCCAAAGTGCTTCACCAGATGTTTATTAGACATGAATACTGCATTACAAGATTTTATCAATTTAATATAATCAAGAGCAACAGACCTTGGCAATCAATATTATATCTCTTATTGATGCAAATATTTTCTTTGTTTATTATTGATATAGATTACAGTGTAGGTCATGCTTGCTTGCACTGCTGGTAATTATTACAATTAATTATACATTATTAAATTTTGAAGGTTTTTCATACATTACATTTATCATAACAATGATAAGGCAGGAACGGGGAGATGTACTATAATGATGAGGCTGAAAGGGTTTCACATAATTTCAGTGCATAATAATCCTAAAACATGTACAGTTAAACACATTCACATTCATCAAAGATACAGCAAAGACATTCATGTACTTTCTTTATACTTTGCACATATCTCACAAATATGATGCTAAGCTAAGAGTTTGATGTAGAAGAAGAGCAAGAAAAATGCTTATGTGACCCAGCTTCTTGCTCTTTCATGCTAGTAGTGGGTGTTTTTCTTCAAAGCTTTCATTAATGTGCTTCAGAACATTTAACAACACAGTAACATCTGGAAGAAACCAGTCAAAAACAGTCATAATTTTACAAATGCCCTGACCAAAGCGCTTGACTCAGTGGAAATTAGTAAGGTCTATTGGGTGTATAAACAACATAAAATACCAGAGAGCAATATTAAGCAGCACAGTGTAATCTCTGAGATGGAAAAACTAAATGAAGTAGATACAAGCATCTGTGAGCACAGCCAGACTAAACAATCAAAGTGGAAAACAGCTGGTGAACATTCCTGTGCATTCAGGGCTGAGGTGTGCCAGAGGTGAAAAAGTCCAAGGATCAAATGTGTAATACTGTAGACAAAGAGGTATATTATTTCATGCCATCATTTAAACACTTCTTCATTAATTCATATAGCAGAGTGGGAGGAAATATCTCACTGTGCTGCCACGAGGTGAGATCTTAAGTCTGTTGCCCAAACCCAGTTTTTGGCACAGAGACTACTTCCATCAATCATCCTGAGGCCAGTGAGTGTAATACAACTGCAAAGTGAAAAGTGACCCTAAATGATCCAAAATTGACCCACAAAAAAGGAATTTGACTTAAACTGCTGAAGGATGATACGAGAAGAACAGTAAAGGTGGACAGTGGAGGAACTGATGAGCTGTTAAGATGTCTCTAATTTAAATGCTCAGCTGGAGCCATGTTTGATTCCTTTCCTCATGTTTTATGAACACAGGTTTGTATCTTTGACTGTTTTGTAAAAGAATGATATGTCATATGTTTGGAAGAGTTTTAGAGCCACAGAAGCCTCAAAAAGCCTACAAACACCTCGGCCTTTTCAGACTTTCAAACTCTATTTCGCTCAAATGGCATTGTTCATTCCCAATCCACCCAGGAGCTAGCCTCATTCATTAATGTATTAATGTGCTACTACACGTCGATGCTGCCTGGGTGCCAGTTTATTGGCTAACAGACAAGCCAGGGCTATGCCTCCAATCTGTGTGAAGGCTAATCCCAACACAGTGGCAGCAATGTGGAAGACGTTATCGTTGACCAAGCTGAAGACTTTGCGGAAGCAGCCGTGGGGATGGATTCCCGCTGCAGCCACGCTGTCACCATCATCTGCCAGAAGAGGACGATTCTTGCAACCCTTTCTCCTCACACAGCAGCTGTCGGGCAGGGACACCAAGGTGCCGTTCTCAGTGGGCAGGAAATTCATATGCTGGATAGCCCAGTCAGACATGAGCCAGTCGCGCCAACCATCAGCTCCACAACACTTCAAAGCCCTCTGCAGGCTGTCTAGAGCGTCGGCACGGCCTTCATCCTCTGTGTAACCCGCCACTGCTCGCTGTAAGCCACTGCGAAATCCACCAGCAATGTCTTCACGGTAGAAGAGGCCCGACAGTCCTGCTGCCAAACCGGCTACAAGTGCAGCAAGTTGAAAGAACCCATAAGCCCTTAGAACGCAGGGCAGGTTTGCAGCTACACCCAGACAACCCAGGAAGCCCCAGGCGGTGATGGCAGCACCTGTGGACAGAAAGATAAGTGGGGCATTGGGGTAGTGGTTGGCGGACAGCATCATGTAGTCCGCCAGGGAAATTTGCGCCCACACACCCAGGGTGAAGATAGCCAATCCAGCTGCCCAGAAGAGGCAGCTGAAGGCTAGGAGACCCAGACGCAGGAGGTGCATGACTCCCACAGGGCGGCAGCAGGGGGGGCCAGCAACCACAGGTGGAGGTGCAGGGGGCGCCAGGGAGGCTTCTGAGCACACGGACAAGGACAGACGTTGATGCTGCAGGCTGAGCTGCTCCTCTTGCCCTTGGTGTGGAGGCAGCAGGTAGCCAGGGATGGCAGAGGGTCGACGAGGAAGAGGAGGTGGAGTCAACAAGTCCAGACTCCGTGGAGAAGACAGTCGTCGTACAGCTAGCTGCTCATGCTCCCAGTCCAAAGCTCGTCTGCAGGGGCTCGGCCGAGCTGACAGCGAGTCATAAGGCAGTGCAGAGCTCATGATCCTGGCTTTATCTACTTGCCTCTCTCTCCGTTACACACTCTCCCTCTCTCTTCGTTCCTCTATCAGTGCCTTCACCCTCGTCCTTCTGCAACACACACAGCACTCCTCCCACCGCTTTATGACTGTTTATTAATCCACCACCAACAAAACCATCGCCAGCTGGACTGTAAATCACATTGATGGTGTCGCATTGAGTCGTTATCTGCATCCACAGCCGCCCTGTTTCCGCCTTGTTTATCTGTCTATTTTGAGGGTCTTTTCCACCTGCTTGGTCACCAGTACTCCAAAGTCCTCTGCTGACAGTCACATCCCAACAACTGCCTGCTCGCTGCTGCCCTGATCAAGTGATTGCAGTGGGAATGGAGCTAGAATCAACCGATGCACACCCTCTCTCGGTGTGGAGGATACATCCCTTGGACTTTTACTGCTTTCCATTTATAGAAGAAATGACTCCAGTATCAGTGTAGTAAAAGCTTATTTTTAGAGTCTTAAAACACCCTTATGTACTAAATATGTAGAGTTTAATACTGAAAAATAAATAACAGTCTATTCAGCATCATCAGAACTGCACTGATGTTTTGATTGTGGCACAAAAAAAAATTGTGGTGATGTATTCTGATGACGTTCAATAGAAAAAAAAAGTATTTAAGATATAAAATGAGCAAAAGGCTAAAAATAGAAAACCATTCCCTCAGCTATTATTATTCCACTTCAGTTAGTCTCCCATTAAACAACAGGGACAGTTTTATTCTGGTGATTCCTGCTTGGCATGGCCTCTTCACCAATCACCTACCTGCCTAGTCAGAGATAATTAAAACCTCTTGGTTAATTAACCACATTCACCTGCCTCTTTTTTCCCTAATAACCATAACACTGACATGATGGCAGTGAGGGGAATACACAGAAAAACTGGCTGGAAAAGACTACAGTCTCATTTTCAGTTTCTCAGTTTTTTTTTATTCTTCATCTTAAACTTTCCAGTTGAGGGCACTTGTATATAATAAGAAAACTTGTTTAAAAAAAAAGAAAAAAATCAGAATTTGTAAAAAGTTTTCAGCTCTCTTGTGTAGAGATAATATTTCCCCAAAAGCTGAGACGCTGAATCGTCAAATCTTAAACAAATTGTTTTGGTGCTTGAAATGTTTTTTTTTTGTTTTTTTTTAACCAAAGTCTAACAAACTGCAAAAATAGTGGACTATGTCAGTAAAGGTGTATAGCAAATAAAATAAAAGTTTTGATATCAGCTAATGCAGCAATCTTAAACTGTAGGGGTGCAACACACAGACATGCATATGTGCTAATTAGTGCTAAATAATAGACAAAGAAAAAACTAGAATTTCACTCACCAAAACTGAAGAGTTTTTTGATAGTCCGTACCACACATACAGGGGCTTCATTTGTAAAAGGCGCTAACACCATAAAAAAAGGCAGAAAGTTCCAGGTGACTAACAGGGGTGAGGCCTAACCAGTACTGGTTTTAGCAGCCTGTGTTGAGACACATGTCAGTCAAAGAGACCACCCCCTAATTCCAGTGTCCAGTAACCTCATTAGAGCCATAATTAAGGGGAAAATTACCTGTAAAGGCCAAAACAGTTTTTGTAACATGCTGTGGGTATGCTTTGTAATGTTGTAATGTTGGGAAATATGGAGACTGACATGCTTCTGGAGCCAGCCTCAAGTGGTTATTAGAGGAACTGCAGAGTCAGTTCAGTAAATGGAGCTAACATGATGCAGTCTGGTTACAACCACAAATATGTTTTATTCTACTGAGTATTAGAAGTAAAGAACAATGCCTCACACAGCCTTTGTTTTAAATTCACCTTTGTAAGATAAAGGAGTTAGGGGATGGCAGCCAGTGGGCCAAAGCACTGTGAGACATATGAGTGGCAGTGAATTCTTCATCTATAATATCATTTAACATTATATAGTTGTATTTACAATGATGCACTGACGAGAACAACACTGCATTCCCCAGCAAAATGGAATCTAGGACCCCTTGCCACCCTCATAATTTCTGCCCACTGTTGATATGACAGTTTAATTTTTGCTTGGGGCACAGGAGGGCCAGTCAGATTTATGGGAAGGATCAGGTTTTTGCCACGCTACTTATTTGCGGTAACCTCTGCAGCTGTATATGGATGCAGCCTATCCATAACTCAAACACCATTATTAAGTTTACAGACGATACGACTGGCATCGGCCTCCTAACCCACGACAAAGAGAATGATTACAGGCATGAGGTTCACAATCTGACATTATGGTGTTCTTAAGAGTTCTTCTGGATTACAAAGAAAAATCACACACAGACACACCCCTATACATCATTACAGAGAGCATCCTCACAAAATGCATGACAGTCTGGTACAGCAGCAGCACCAAAGCCTGTGCACCACATGAGGTCCATATAACTGCAATTTTGTCATAAAATCACTGAATCATTGAGAATTCTCAAATGTTTTATTGCAGTAGTAGAAAGAACAGCACGGGTGTGCACACCTGCTGAATGCATCAAAAATGTAGTCTAAATTTAGGATTTATGTTTCCTTGGATGATTCCCTTCTCAAATTATTTCTCTCCAACAGCATCAGCTCTCAATTAGCATTTGAGGAGTACTACCCAGAAAAAATTGGCGGACAGATTGCTTTTTACCACAGACAGCTGGAGGTCTGTGAAGGAAATGAGGCTATGTTTATAATACTATAACCATCAACTTAGTGACTCATTTAGTTTTATGTAAACTGCAGACAGAAATGAAGAAGGCACATCACCTGAAATGCAAAATAAATTTTCAAGGGCACCTCTACAGCTCCTTGAAAACATAACAGCAGCTAAAGAATCTGCCTGTAGAAACAGATGATGTAAAAACATCATCCCAGGGAACACCACAAAAACAAATTGCTAGATTAAAAGAAAGTTGCCTGTTAATATGGACAAATTAATGAACAGGTTGGGGTCAAGGGGTCTCTGATCTTGTCTTGTATATGGCACAAATTGAGACGCTGAGGGGAAAAAGCTGAAACAAAGACAGACACAAACTGTGACAAACAGGACACAAAAAACCTAAACGAGCAACAAAAAGTTGGGGTGCAGTAATGATCAATGAGGTACAAAACAAGCATAAAATGATGCAAAATAACATATGAAATGAAAAGACACAAAATGGATACAAACTGATACATATTAATCAAAATGTTGCAAAACATCAGCAAAGTCCTCAAAACTAAAAAATCTATGTGGCTGTCAGCCTCTCTGTGGGATGAGTGGGGAGGACTTTCAGACGTTTGTCCAGAGGCGCTGAACTTTCATGATCCATCCATGCTTGTTCAGGTGGTGTATGATCAGGTGTTGTACCGAAAATGCTTCAACTGTTTCATCTTGTTAGTTTATTGAGGCCTAAATGGAAGAAACTTGGTGGTAAGTGGTAAGTTTTACTAATGAGCAGAATAATCACTACAGATTAAGCTGATGGTGGTGACTAAAAACGTATTTCTACATGGTTATTATAAAGGGAGGATGTACACATCTCACTGCATTTCACAATAATGCATTCTGTAACTGCTGAGATATCAACCTCTAATTTCCTGTCATTGTTATTCATCACAAGACTGCACTCAGTAATCCTTTGAAGTCACCTGGCTGGGGAACACTGCCTTAGAGTGCAAAGCAACCAGCAAAAAAAGCAAACATTGTACACCTCATAAAAGCAGTATTTATTGAAGGACACAAATTTTAAATCTGATAACAAAGCTCTCCGAGAAATCTTGCCCTTCTATGATGTTACAGCCATTGGATCACAAAATCATGCGTTTGTCCTTTTTTTTGCCACCTGCTCGTCTGCTTTTGAAGATCAGAAAAGTGCCTTTATTTTCATTTAGCCTCCCAAAATAGGTAGACAATAGTACATTTGCAACACAGAAAAAGAAAAAGACAACACACGCAGTGAAAAGGTCAACTAAAGGAACAGATTTTGCTCACCCAAAATTTTCACTCAAAACCAGTTTGAACATAAATTTCCTGTTATGAAGTGAAAAACCGAATATAAAAAGCTGAAACTATCAAAAAAAAATCTGATCGTCTCTGTTACACATTCATTTCATTCCTTGGTCTCCACAGACTGTGCTGTGTCTCCTTCATCCTTGTGTGTCTCCATGTGTTTTTTCAGTTTGGCCTTAGATGTGAATGTCGTCATGCACTGCTCGCAGTACGGCTTCGCCCGCTTCAACCCGGAATGGCTGCGTTTGTGTCGTGCCAACTCCGATGAGCTCTTGAACTTCAACTCGCACGTGTCGCAGGGATACGGCCGTTCCCCTGTGTGGATCCTCTGATGCAGCTGAGCCTCGCTGAGGGTGAGAAAGGACTTCTCACAGTGTGAACAGGGGAATGGCCTCTCTCCTGTGTGGATGAGGTTGTGTCTGGTGAGTGCGTATGGTTTGGTGAAGCCCTTCCCGCAGTAGGTGCAGGGGTACGGGCGGGCACCAGTGTGGGAAAAGATGTGTTCTTGTTGGGTTTTCTTGCTCTTAAAGCGCTTGTCACACTGAGGGCAGGAGTACGGCCTGTCATCCATGTGTGACCTGTGATGTTTTGAGAGCTCACCCTGTGACAAAAAGCCTTTCCCACATTGAGAGCAGAGAAAGGGTTTCTCCCCAGTGTGCATCCTCTCATGTCTGGCCAACACAGACACCAGGGTGAACCTCTTAGGGCAGTGGGAACACTGGAAAGGCCTCTCACCCGTGTGAACACGGAGGTGTTTGATAAGCATGAAGCGGAGAGAGAACCGTTTACTACAGTGGTTACACTGGTAGGGTCGCTCCCCAGTGTGAGTGGACAGATGCCTCTTAACGTCAGACCTCCGAGTGTATGTCTTCTCACAATGCGGGCATTTAAACTGACGCTTCACTTGATGGATTTGCCGGTGCTGAGAGCGTGCAAAAAGGGTGTCGAAGCCTTCACCGCACTGCTGGCAGATGTAGCGTTTAGTGGTGAAGTGGGACTTCCTGTGCTCCAGCAGCTCAGATGAACTTGGGAAACTCCGGCTGCAGATAGAGCACATTTGAGGGAGCTGGCTTTCCTGCGAGTGAGACTTTTTATGGTGGACAGTCAATGTCCTGAGGTTAGCGAAGGAGCTCCTGCATAGCTGGCAGGTGAAGGAGATGGCCACGCCGTGATGTTTGCTCTCGTGCTTCGCGAGATCCCAGGAGTGCTGGAAGGTTCGGTCACACTGCGAGCAGTGAAATGGTCTTTCTCCCGTGTGAGTGAGCTGGTGTCTCCTGACATCAGATGTCCGGGTGAATGTCTTACCACACGTTTCGCATGTGAGCGATCTCTGTCGGCCATGAGACTGAGAAACTCCGCTCTCATTATTGGGTTGCTCTGCTTTTCTCTTCTCAGAGTTTCCTCTGGGGAAAAGTTTAATAGATGTAAATATTTCATCGGTGCTAGAGGGGGATGGTGTAAATTTAGCTTCTGAGAGAGTCCTGTAGGCCTCTGTGTGAACACTCTGCATGTGGAAGTGTGGAGGACTGTTTTCATCAGAGTTATGGAAAGGACACTGCGAGCAGGTGAAGATGATAGTTGTCATCTCATCTGAATCTCCTGCATTAAAATAGAATAGTTACATGAGTGGATTTATTCAAGAGGTCAAACATTATTCTCTTCTTCACATCTCATCACCTTTGTCAGATCCTTTGATGGCTATCACAGACGGGGCAGCTGATGCATCAGCAGTGCTCCTAGGGAAATCAAAACACTGTGGTTCAACATTTAAAGAAAAATCTCTCAGGTTTTTCACATTTTTGGAAACAACAGTGTCCTAAACAAAATGAAAAAAGAAGAAAGTGTAACGGGAAACCATACTTGTTTAGTAAAAATACTACAAATTGCAAGTACATAAAAGGCCCTAGAAAGTATTAGTCTGTCATCTTCTTGCTCTGGGATACAGTTGTGATCAGAAATTTCTATGCAGTCATTATGGTAATAAATGTCAGTGTAATTTTGGACTTTCAATGAGTTCTTCGAACTGTTCTTTTTCCAGGGTGGAATCATTTTACAGCACATATCTTTACTGACTTTAAAAAAACAAGAATTGGTTGAAAACGTTTGAAGTTATTTAAACATGTCTGCGTAGATTCTCAGTCATACAGGTCATAGTAGTCCCTGGAGCTTGAAAAAAGGCGACTGGACTTCTTTTTGTTTCTTGAAGACATTTCACCTCTCATCCGAAAGGCTTCTTCGGTTCTCAACCAAATGGTGGAGAGACCTGGGTCTCTCCACCATTTGATACGAGGTACGTTTGGAGGAGTAAAGGTGAGGCTTTCAACCCTAATGACACTGTACCAACTGTCAAAGATGGATGTGGTAGCATCATGGTCTGGCACTGTTTTGCTGCCAGTGGTATTGGTACACTGCACAATGTGGATGGAATAATAAAGAAAGAGGACTACCCTCAAATTCTTCAATTTCACCTCAAATCAACAGCTGAAAATTGGACACAATGTGGTGTTTAAACAGACAATGATCCCAAACACACATCAATAAAGCAGGCTAAGATTAAGCTTCTGGAATGGTTTTCCCAAAGCTTTGACCTCAACTCTACTGAAATGTGTGGACTTAAAAGTCCACTGTGTTTAGCAGCCAGGTCTGTGCCAGGAAACCAACCAATTTAAATGAATTCTACTAATTCTGCCAAGAAGAGCGATCAAATATCCAGCCAGAATTATGCCAAAAAGCTTGTTGATGGCTACAAAAAGTCTCTGGTCAAGGTGAAACTTAACCAAATATTAGTATGTTTTTATATAGATATACATAGACACACATATACACACACACTTTTGACTCTGTGTGAATTACAGAAAATCCTAAATAAATTCAAACTTGTGCACCCAATTCTTCTTTTTAAAGTCATTCAAATAAATAATTGAAAGTCCAAAATTTTCATGACATTAATACTCATGAGTGTAAACTTCTGACTACAGTTGTAGATGATAAACCACTCATATTGGTATAGTAAATATGCTCAAGTGAGCACAGACTATAAACCAGGGGATCATCTAGCTTATACCATGTTAATAAGTGAATGTTACCAGTGCTGACAGGCAAATTTTGTTACCTTTGCACCCAGCCGGATTAAGTGCTCAATGGTAACTTCATATTTACCAAGTACTGACCTGCTTTCTTATCATATTTTCTTCATAAAAGCTAATAAGCTAATAAGCTAATAAGGATGTTCCTTATATTACCGATTAAATTAATGATTCTGAAGTAAAAATGCACCTTTAGCTTATAATAGAAATAACTTCATCCAAGGTCAACATAACCCAATTAATCTGCAGTTTTTTGTTATTCAAATTTTGTGATGATCTATGTTTCTGGCAAATATATATGGATTAATAACAATGTTTTTGTACATTTTTGGTTCTTCGCTATTTTCTCCCGCTGTCCTCTTTATTCTACACGTCTCCTGCCAACTCGGTGGAGTCTTCAGTTGCAGACGTGTGGATCTTCGCACATTTACTGATGAGTCAGACTGTTGTACTTCAGGAATGTCTCTCTGGTATTCTGTAATTTCTTCAGCAGAAAATGAGTTATCTTTCGGGTCTGCATATATATTTCTATCTATGCCTCCATTCTGGAAATCATCCATCTTTTCTTCTGCAATGACTTCTCGTTTCCTTTCAGTTTGGTCACTTGTTTCATGTCCGTCATGTTTTTGTCCTTCATCTCTTCCCTTTCCTGATTCAAGCTCATCATTTATGGATGTCTGGTTGTTCTTTTCTATAAGTACTTCATGCGCCAGGCTTTCTTTCCTTAACGCAAAAGTTCTTGTCAAAGTCTCCAAAGCTTTTGCTACACCCACAGTCTCACTCGTTTCTTCAGCCCTCGCAGTGGCAGCCTCCTCGCCGCCAACACTATCCGCACTCACAGCCACTATCTCCTCTTCATAGAAATCTGTCTGAACTTGAACTGCAGCTGACTCAATCATTTGCTCATCCACTTCAGGCGCTCCGACTTCCACTTCAGTGTAGACGGCCACCACGCTGTACTGGTCGGCTTCAGCAAAAGCAACAGGGTTCAGTATGTTAGCGTAGTTATGGATAGAGTCCAGTCCAACTGATACATTTGTCTTTTGTGAAGGAGGGATTGATAACGCAGACATGATGCAGTTACCAATGGTGGAAGGAGGACCATCTGTCAAAAAGAAACATGATAACACATCAGCTACTACAAGGAGAAATAAAACATAACTACTTTAAGGTACAGTATGTAAACAAAATGTCTCAATAGACCACCACACTTACTCACCAGCAACTTTGTTAGGTACATCTGTTCAACTGCTTGTTAATGCTAATACCTATTCAACCAATCACATGGCATTTAGACTTGTAGACATGGTCAAGACGACCTGCTGAAGTTCATACTGAGTATCAGAATGAAGAAGAAAGGTGATTTAAGTGATTTGGTTTAAGAAACTTCTGCTCTACTGGGATTCTCCCACACAGCTATCTCTAGGGTTTACAGAGAATAATTAAAAAAGAGAAAATATCCAGTGAGCAGCAGTTCTCTGGGAGAAGATGCCTTGTTAAAGGTAGAGGTCAGAGGAGAATGCCAGACTGCTTCCAGCTGATAGGCAATAACAATACCTCAAATAGCCTCCCAAAATATGCAGAAAAGACTCTGAATGCACATGTTGAACCTTGAAGCAAAACACCCAATGATGATTAATATGACCATATTATAATTAGTAATTTACTGATCAAAGAACTAGGGAGTCACAAGTTTGTCTATATTGTGGTTCTAAAATCATATTGGCATACTGCAAAACATAATTCACTCAAACATGGTAAACACATTTTTTCCTGATAGACAATTTGTAACAGTTAAGCGGTGTCTAAATAAATGTCATTTTGTTTTCACAATTTGTGTTTTTTAACTTCTTTTGGCATAAAAAGTTTAGAAACATAATTTATTTAAAAATTTCAAAGTGTTTATCATAAATAAAAGGTAAAAGTATAGGATTTATAAACATAAATAAAGCCATAAAAATAGATCATAAAAGACCACTCGGTCATTTAAGTTGCAAAGATAGCTTGGTCACTTGAGGGTTAACATCTATTGGGTCACCAGTATCCTGCTCAGGGTTAGAGCTAAGTTAATCTCCACCTCTCTTCATGGAACATTCCCTGTTTGGAAAAAACCAAATGGAAAATCCCATTAATGAATAACTGCAAGGCCAAACTCATTTGAAACATAACAACTTCTAGTTTCTGGAAATTTGCTTGTTTAGCATGTGGCTAAAGCACAACCTAACCCCAAACAGTTTGCGGGAGATCTGGTGCGTGTTATGAGGTTAGATATTTCAATTCATTCTTTTTTTATTTATATAGTACCAACTCACAGCAACAGTCGCCTCAAGGTGCTTTATATTGTAAGGTAAAGACCCTACAATAATACAGAGAAAACCCAACAATCAGACGATCCCATATGAGCAAGCACTCGGGAAGGAAATACTCCCTCTTAACAGGGAGAAACCTCCAGCAGAACCAGGCTCAGGGAGGGGCAGCCATCTGCTGTGACCAGTTGGGGGTGAGGGGAGGGAGACAGGACAAAAGGCAAAGGGCAAAAAAAGTAATACAGGAGAAAGAGAGCCAGAGTTTAATAATTACTAATGATTAAATGCAGTACTGGTATATAAACACACAGGAAGTGAGAAGAGATGAGTGAAGAAGAAACACTCAATGCATCATGGAAAGCCCTCCAGCAGCCTAAGCTTATTGCAGCATAACTGCAATAATTTTAAGCCTAATTTGTCTCCCGAATCCAAACTGGGAGCTGGTTCCACAGGAGAGGGGCCTGATATCTGAAAGCTCTGCCTCCCATTCTACTTTTTTTTTTTTTAAACAAGCTAATGTATTTTTGACAAACGACCTATAGAAGAGTGGGCTGAGCTTTTTCATAGCAAGGCAATGCACTTATTACCTGCAATCATGGCCAATTTGATGAACCTCACCTTGTTTCTTTTGGCAAGAGGGATGTCAGACATGTTACCTAATAATGCTAATTTAGGGGAACAGGGGATCTCAAATCCAGTAATCCTCTTAGGGATCCTCCACATAGTTATGTATAGTTAGAGTTTGAAACGAATAAAGAAATTTTGGTAGGACACTCATCTTAATGCAGTTCACTCATTCAATCAGAGAAACTGACTGTAGCATCCATCTATCTAGATCCTAGTCCATCTTTTTAAGTAGTGTGTCATATTTTAGTGAAAAATGTTTGTCTAATTTATTAGGAATCTGCAAACCCAAATACTCCATGAAGTAGGAATTCCATCAGAAAGGAAAATTAGGCTGTGAGAATTTTTCTGACAGGGATTTGAGGGGCATGCATGAATGATTCTTGGTTGCTAAAGAACAAGATTATGTCATCTGCATACAAAGAACTAACATGACTCTCGCCTCCTACTTTAACTCCAGAGATAGAGGTGTGTGACTTCACTGCAATGGCCAGGGGTTCAACTGCCAATGCAAAAAATTACGGGGGAGAGAGGGCAGTCTTGCCTGGTATAGCGCGACAGGGGGATATGTGGTGAAATATCATTATTTGTTTGTATTCTGGCAGTAGGGTCACGGAACAATACGTGGATCATCTTTAGTATATTAGGGCCAAAGTTCATTCTGTATAAGACCATAAAGAGAAAAATACCACTTTACGTGGGTGAAAGCCTTCTCCATGTGTAATGAGATGGCTATGGCCAGCTCTTCCATTGATTTACTACAATGCACAATATTAAGAAATCAATTTACATTGTCTACTAAGGAGCAGTTCTGTATGAATCCAGTTTGGCCTGCTTTAATGAGTGAAAGAATAACTTTCCCAAGCTGTAATTTTAGCTAAAATTTAGCTAAAAGTGAGATGGCCTATATAATTCACACAATGTAACATCCTTTCCCGGTTTTGGTAAGACAATAATGAGGGCTTGCTCCAGGATTTCTGTCCCATTCTACTTTTAAAAACTCTAGGAACCCCAAGTAAGCTTGTAGTCTGAGAATGAAGTGAAGATAATATGGTATTATGAAGTCTTTAAGATATAATTGGGCCTGATTAAGTATTAAATGTCAAAAAGTCATGATAAATTCTAACACCATAACAATACAAACTTGTCTCTATGAATTGATCCACTGATCTTGAAATCCTAAGAAGTGAGAATTGATCATCCCACCTAAAATCTGACTTTTTAACCTGCCTGTAATGATGCAACATCTTGCTTGATACGTTTGATTCAGAGATTTATTTACTGTGAAAACTGCTGCAGTCAACTAATCCTTTTAGCTCTACTTACATGTAATTTTCAGTAGTCCTGAACTTTTGTAGCGCTGGTAGATTAAGTTCAGATCTTCAGATGATGGCTGAACGCATGCCTCCAACACAAAAGGAGCCGAGCCAACCCAGGCTGCAGTCTGTAATTACAGCACAGTGTCAAAATAACCTCCTGCAAATCACCTGAAACATCCATATTTTCTGAACGAATACCTGTTTTAGGTCTGGTACTGGAAACAGCTTTTCCAGCTTTGAGAGCAGATCCCATAATAACATATGTAGTGCTGAGTCATACTGCGCACCATATTCCACTGGGAAAACTTCCTGTGAGAGATAACTGAATGTTATTTTTATTCAGAGAGCTTTTGAACAAAGATATGACTTATTAAAACATGCCCTACCTGAAAGAAATACGCCCTCTCAATTGGATCTTTCAGCAGACTTTGAACCAGAGCAATAAATGTAGACTCTGTTGTTTTCACCTCTGCATCCCTATACTGAAACAAATGAAACTGATATCATTAAAAGGGTACTGAGGACACTTTATTTTATCTATTATTCAACCCACTTACATCTGTGTTTTCAGAGGTTACTGGAAGTCTATCCAGATGGCTCTGGATCCCTTGAGAATCAATAGAACCGCATGCCGAGCCTTTGCAAAGCTCCAGTATCAACTGAAATATAAACAAACTGAGTTTTTACATAAGCAACACACCAAAACAAACATGTGGACCACATGTGATCCAAACCACCCCCTCACCCTCGCTCTGAGTCCGAGGATGAGCTGGGCTCTCTGCCTGTGGCTGATCAGACCGGGGATCGCCTCTGTCACCGTGAACACAAACTCCTGCAGCTTCTCGTAGTTCATCACATCTTTCTGCTTTGCAAGCTGCCACATGGAGGCAGACAGAAGCTGCAAAGGGGGCACCAGGAGGCGGAGGGATGAGACAGGCAGGCTTGGATCTGAAACATGAAGATGTAATGTAAGAAATGGTCTTTGGAGGGCAGCAATCAGCTTTAAACACCAGCACTCATGTTATAACAATATAATGTCATTTATTTAACTCTGGGCTGTTGATATTATTGAGGTAATAATTTTCTCAGTTAAAGCAATGGCACATCTATATTTTTTTCCTATAGTCAAACAACCATAAGCTTGGGAACCTGAATAATTGCTGGACAAACCTCAATAATAGGAGTTTTAAATTTGGAACCTAGTTATAGATATGCAGTTGCGGTTTAGACCTCAGGATAATGAAGCATAATAGTTGACAAATTAATTATAAATCCGAACATAATCCATTTATTTTTGATGCAAAAACTCAAGTTTGTCAGCTTGTGCATGTCGTGATTCCTTTAAATAGCCGGCCCCCGCTAACTGTGTGGCTGACATAAACATAGCTTACTTTAAATCGCGGCTGGTTCATATTGTCACTGTACCCACCGCTTGTTCTCTTCGTAAACCCGTAAATCTCCATGCGTGCACTGCACCTGTCGTGGTGTCGAAAATTAGGTGTTAAGTTGTGTTGTTTTAGTTCGCTGCTAACATGCGCTGTTGGTACGCAAACACCGTTTCCTCAATGCCTCTACCCCGCTTCCGCTTTCAAGATAAAAGTATCAAAACTGAGAGCAGACTTCGCAAACTTTACATAATTATTACATTATTTTTATTGGCAAGATAAGATAGCATATACTTTGTTTATCTCAAAGGTTGGAAAATTCCTTTGTTACAGCAGTTAAAAAAAATAGTTAAACTACTTGTTCTTCTTGCCACATTGGTTTTGGAAGCAAGACTTCAAAATAAAAGGCAAACTTGCGTCTGGATTTGGTGGCGTCAGGACGCGACTACGCAGCTGAGAGTCACATGAGGCGTTTCATAAATGCAAATACTTTAATGAACCGTATTCTGTCCTTTTGCGGTGAAAATTCTTACAACTAAATTTGAAAGTGCACTTTAATCTTCAGCGATCCAACATGGACGAGGACGGGCTGCCCATTGTGGGGTCTGGAGTCGACCTCACCAAGGTTGGCGTTTGAATAGTTAGCTAACGTAGCTATCGCAGTAGCTGGTGAGGAAATGAAAACAGGCACAAGCAGAGCTGTCTGATTCATGTTTTGTTTACACAGTAAAATAATATTAATACTGATAATGTTTATCTGTGATCGAACCCTATCGTTTGTTCTTCATTAGCAGAAATGACTGTCACAAGCTGTTTTAGTTCAGGTTCCCTGATAAATGTGATTCTGAAGTCCACATTAACCTTTACAAATATGTGTTCTCTCTTTCTTTCATTTTTTTTTAATTATTTGATTTAATAAATATTTAAAACTACATCAGCTAATTGATTTCAAATGTAATTTTATATTCAGCATGTGAAGTTGGCTGTGAATCACGGTCAGCATGTTAAACAAAAAAAAACTCGTTATTAAAAAAAAAACCTATAAAAACAAGGTCCTTCACAAAGCTTACAAAAAAGCTTAAAATGTTATAAAGACAGAGGACAGAGTTTAAGATTTTCTGTGGGAAATGAGTATATCAGAGGGACATCTCAGGTTGAGCAGTTTGGAGGCAAAGTTAGAGAGGCAAGGCTGAGGTAGTTTGGACGTGTACAGAAGAGCGATAGCGGATGTATTGGACAAAGGGTGTTGAATATTGAGCTGCCAGGCAGGAGGAAAAGAGGAAGACCATAAATAAGATTCGTGGACATGTAAAGTGTTAGATGGAGGCAGAGGATCCTCTGTGGTGACTCCTAAAGAGATCAGCTGAACAAAGATGATAATGTTTTAGCAGCCTAGGGAGGAGAAGTTGCATTAATGGAAAGGTGGACTGGGAGTTGCTTCATGTCCTCAGTATATTACACTCTGGGTTCCTCCACCTCCATTTTTGAACTCATATTCCTTTTCCTGTGCTTCCTTCAGGTTCCTGCGATACAGCAGAGAAGAATTGTTGCCTATCTCAATCAGTTTGTCGCACACACAGTCCGCTTCCTTAACCGCTTTTCCACAGTGTGTGAAGAGGTTTGTTTATCTTCTTTTCTCAATACTTTTCTTCTGCTGTTGTCATGAAACAAACCGTCTCTCTGACACTTAAGTCCTGAACTGTCCAACTTCTTCCCCCAGAAACTTGCAAACATATCTCTTCGCATACAGCAGATAGAAACCACCCTGTGCATTTTGGAGGCCAAGGTGAGTTCTGAGACCACTGCATGCACTCTGACTGCTGGTAACGCCACATTATATGTATATTTCACACCTGTTTGCTTGATATTTATGGACCAATGTTGTGCTCTGTGTAGTTGTCGTCCATTCCTGGACTGGAGGATGTCACAATTGAAGGACTCGGTCAGCAGCAGACTGCACAGGCCAATGGGCCCATCAACCCCAGTCAGAGCCAAACAGAGAGCCCAGCAGCAGGGCCTCATCAAGAGGTAGTCACACAGACTCATGCACCTTCAAACATAGCTTCGTCCACCTGCACTGAACTGCAAAGCCAGGATGAATTTTTAACTGTTTTAAAAATTAAATTAAGACAAATATTTAAAGCTTTATATCTGGTCTGTTTAGTCCATGCTAAACTTGACAATCGCACAGTGACAGAGGATCTCATATGTGTATTAGGAGCTTTTCCTCTCTCAGGTTAACCCAAAGGACAACTTAAACACTCGTACTCGAATACTTTTGCCAGTCCTTTATCCATTTCAAATTTCAAGTCCTTCATTTCAAGGTTCTTTTTGTGAAAGATTTACAGGAACATGTAGCAAAGTTAAATTTGAAGACAAAACATTCATCCTTTTACAGCTGGTTATTACTTTACATGTTATTCTACCACATAAGAGTATAGAGAGAGGGAGAGGGCGACCAGTCTCCAGGGAAAGAGTGGAAAACAGAGAAAAGGGACACATCTAGGTAGAGCAAGATGTGATGAATGAGTAGAGGCCAAAGGAGATAAACAGACAAAGATGGTCACCCCCATAGCCTCTACTATAAGGGTGCCATAAGACTCAGTCTTCAGATTGTTGCTGTTTAGTATATACACTTCAGTGATTTTCCATCTGTGTATGATGGCATTGAACAAGTTGCTGCTAGATCCACCACGAGCAGGGACTGTAGTGTGCCTAAGTAAAGCACTGCTTTTGTGCATTTGGCTTTTTCCTGTAGAGCAAATAAAGCTTGGAATATGAATTAGAAAATTTGTGCAGATTTCCATATCTTCCCTCATAATGTGGAAAAAGGGATTTTGAATACTTTTGTTATATGGGGATAACATTTTGATGCACATATAATATTATTATGTTAGTCTGTGTGTGCATGCACGCATATGTGGGCATCTGGTTTTAACTGCATTTCACTTTTTTACCTGCCCAGGCACTGCAGATGGAAATTAGCGCATAGCTAAATCTGGTACAAAGCATCTTTTCCTTTCATGTGATGTATTTTGTACAAAGTTCCTCAAAGAAATAAACAGTAAAGAAACAAACACATAGCACTACACCCCTCTACAAAGTGTTGAACTACATGAAAGTTTGCAAGTAGTTTCAAAATTGTAACCTCTAATTAAAATCATCTTAAACTAGGAAAGTGTAAAACCTTCCAGGATATCGTCTGCCATTTCATCCGCTTCACTCCGCCTTCATTTCTGTGCATGTTTCATGTTGCAGCCTGCTCAGACTACACCAGAAGCTTCAGCGATGCAAAAAGCAGAAGCGGCTGCAGAGAACGTCATGACAGTGGCCAAAGACCCGCGTTATGCCCGATACCTGAAAATGGTTCAAGTGGTGAGTCATTATTCCTGTTGCTGTACTGCTGTAATTAAATACATCCCGGTTTAGTTTTGTGCCTTAAAATTGTGTTTCATCTGCGACAGGGGGTTCCAGTGATGGCCATCAGGAATAAAATGGTCATGGAGGGTTTGGATCCTAACCTGCTTGAGTGAGTGTGTTTTAAAGTTACTGGTGTTATCCTCTTCTAATCAGCTTTTCTAATAAGCTGATAAATAATATGTGAATCCCTCTTTGCTGATCACAGCACACCGGACGCCCCCGTGCCCGACGGTGGAGCGAAGAACTCGGAGGACCAAGATGCTGCTGCCAACAGCTCTGATAGTGAATCATCCTTTAGTGACTGAGATCGCTCATTTGTCCTCAACACTGCAAAGCTTCCTCATCCATCGCCATCTGTGCTTCTTTAGGCCTGCAGCAAAGAAGGGTACGAGGTGGCTGTAAAGGGCTACGAGTGAGGGGGTGTGAATGTAGGTGCCTAAAACAGGAAATCCAGCCTGAGTGATTGTAGTTTCAGTTTAAGAGCTGAAGTGGTTTTCCTGTTTGGTCAGTGACCTTGATTTTGATAAATAATTAGTGTTTTTTTCTTCTTTTTTTTTTTTAAATAAATGACTCTTTAGCAAGAACAAATCATTTTTTTCTCTTACTTATATAAGCAGCAGTCAGAAGATGACAGTAGCAAGTGTTTTAACAAAACCAAACCATATCACACAGAGGTCTTCTGTGGTAGTGGCACCACTGTCTCAGTCTGTTGCATGAAATGGTGCATTCACACCAACTGTAAAGAATACAATCGCACTGGAAACCCTCAAATATTCGCCCCCAGCAGCCAGCAGGATGAGGCAGAGTGGAACCGATGGCTGGACTCAAGTTACAGTAACATGATTTTAGAACGTAACTTAGGGTCCTACAATTTTGCTGACGTTCCTCTAAACCTTCTTCTTTTTTTTTTTTTTTTTTTTTTTTTTTCTTTCAGCATAAACTGTTTATCTGTATGTAATTTGCATTTCGTGTGAACGCACCGTAACAGTTAAACTCATTACTTTATATTTCTGTCTTTTTGTTCCAGGAAGGAACAATAAATAGGAAGGAAATGTTATTGTTGGTCATCTGCATATTGAATATGTCCGTGTGTGTCTGTGTGTATTTGTAGCTGGCGTTCAGGAGTAAATCGGCTCTTGGATCTCTCACAGAATGCTTGAAATATGTGTTTTCTCTTTATTTTTGAACAACTGAATCTGTTTAATTATTTAAAAAAAAAAAAGAATTAGAGGTGTAACAATTCTGAAACAGACTGAAACTTTACATATTATATCATGGTTCAGCAATACCCAAGTGGATCTGTTCATGCCTGGTTAAAACATGATAGTTTTCACTATATCTGATGAAGTGTCATCATTAATGACAATCCAGTGTAAGAAGTGAACTCAAGATACTTCACAGTAGTCAGAAATGTGTATTTTGTTTGTTCATGATCAAAGACATCAGTCCTGTGGCAAAAAATTATTTCCCAGTTTTTATTTATCTCCTCTAAATAAAAGTCGAGATATGAACTGAGCTGTGGTTGTTGCACAACTAGACAGAATTAAACTGAACAAGTGGCTGTGGAGAAAATTCAGACTCCTTTGCTCAGTTATGTTGCAAATGTAATTATTTTTTAAATTTCAAGCTCAATAGTCAAAATATTTTTCTTTGTTGCAGATTTATTGAATAAGGTGTTAGTTTTTATGACTAATTTCCAAAGCTACTGCTTGATGTTGGAGACAGAAAAATAACTGAGCCATTGAATACTAATACACTGCCTGGGCAGTTCTATAGTTAATCGTTCCGATCATATGCCCCTTGACCTTTTTTTTTTGGGAATATCAGAGTTTTACACATTAACCTCTGCTGCTATGAAGAGTAAGCAAACTTGCATTAAGAGAACACGAGTTACCAGTTTTTAGAAATGTATGAACTGCAGTGTTTACTTTGTGGTGATGTTGATTGTAGGAAGTGAGACTCATCACTGTGTGACTCAGAGCGTGTGGGTACATGTCTGAGAATGTATACTGTAGAGTCAGAGAGATAGAGGGGCCAAGAGAATAAGATTTCCTTGAGTAGATACGGCATTGTAGTGGCGAATGTATGGAGGTGTACGTGACTAGAAGAACACCCTGCTGGATCTGTAATTCTGTCTGTAAAAAACACCCATACACTTTTTTTTTTTTTTTAAGTGCACTTTTATTCTTCAGCTCACCTGTACATTATAGTTTGTGCCATACATCATTTTACAAGCAAAAGTACAAAAGTTCAGTAAAAAACAAAGAAAACCCCTCAAACATGTCCCTTTATAAAAACACCTGTAGTGAAATAGTTATAATCTACACAGATTACAGCACAGGATCATTTGTTTTCTTTACAGTACGTTTATTCCACCTGTGTAGAGCAGTTCAGCAGAAGTATTATAGTCTTCTGATCCACAAAATCTGGACCACCTTTAACAGCATGCAGACCTTACATGTGTCTGAGTGCACCTCATTAAAGGTAATTAAACTTTTAAGCAGCCTTTCAGTGTGTTACTATGTTCCCTTGTGCCATTTCAAGTCAGTTTTGCATATTAATCCCTAAATCCCAAATTTGTCTCAGGAGTTTTACAGCCTCTTTCTAGATTCCCTGTGATTTTACTTGTAGCAAGCACTTGGTTACAGTACTGGCTAAAACATTGGTTCTCAACTTCAGGGTCTATTTTTTCTAAACGTCTAAAAGGGAAGAACTTGCTGCAAAGCCGAAACTATATCACTCCACCCTTCTTCTAAAGTCCTATTTTGAAGGTAGGTGCAGTCTTACACCCTTTACTCAGCACTCTTCATGTTTTTTGGCCGCACACATCTTCAAACTCAGCCTGCACACCTGTAATGGTCCACGACTCTTATGTTACACGCCAGCAACCCAAAAGAGTTGACAAAATATTTTAAATTACTGCCTTTTTTTTTAATAGATGCAAGATCCATACTTGGTACCAGAAACATTCATTCCCCTTGTAACTCTGATAAGACCAGGTAACAAATTTCCACTTTTGTCTTGTCTTTGGGTTTAAACTGTTTTTCTAGTTCTCTACATGTAAACAAACTAAAAAATATAGATATTTTGGATCCCAAAACTTTGCTTTTGTTGTTCAGACAGTGATTTTCCAAATTTGTCATTTTCCCATATAATGCCATTTACTAGTGGTTTTCATTTAGGTTTTAAACTTTTTTCCAAGCTGTTTTCTCCTCAAAAATTGCCTATAAAAATGTTCAGTTAAAAGAAAAAATAACAATAAATTTATATATTTTGGGGCAAAAAAAGGGGTCAAAGACAAACATCTTGTTACATAGTGTAATCCTAAAAATTTAAGAAGCCATTGAGCTAAAAACTCGTGACGTGGGGTTACAAGTGAAAAGCCCAGCTGAACAAACCTCCATAATTCTAATTAACTTTGCTTTTGGTTCATATTATTATTGGAATTAAATTCCAAAAATTAGCCCGATTCCTGCTACTAAGTAGCCTAATTCCCATTGCCTGTATGAAAATTCCCATCCACAGCTGCAGCACAGATGATGTAGAAGTGGCAGCAAAACATAAGCAGTATACAGTACCTGATATCAGACAGAAATGTCTTATTAGACACAGTTTTCATTGTTCAGCAATGTGGAGTGGACAGATTCATCCAAAAACCAAAGCTCTGAATCGGAGCATCCACAGCAGGAGTGTTTCCTCCTTAATTTGATGTCACAATAAAGTGATAATCCGCAAATTAAAAAAACAAAACAAAACAGGAAATTCTGCACAAAACCACCAACTAACATTCATATACTTTCAGTCTAAGGTCAGACTGCTATGTAGTCGTAGACACGAGTGGTCTAAGTGGTATTCTCATTTAACCCTGTGTGTGATCATGTGTTCACAATGTGATTAACTTCTCCTATAAGAGGTCACAGTTCTCACAGGATGTGTCATGCTGGTGTAGCAATAGCAAAGTGCAAAGTTAACAGGCAACAATAAGTACACTTAGAAATAGTCTGTATATATACATACATATATATATGTATATATACATACCGTACATAAAAAGTAAAAATACAGTATTTGTTTAGTTTGTCTTCAATCATCTTGTATGTGACAGACAACCAGTTGTACAAAAATGTATAAATACAATTAAAAAATAAAAAAGTATCTACTGTGTTCTACCAAAATTTCAGTCAGTGGAAATTGAATGTGTACTAAGACGCATGCAAAACTTACATAAAATACTCATATTTATCTTAACGATGCTGGTAAAAATGTTCAAGACTACCCCTCAAATTCTGTTTCCACCCGTAAGGTAAAGAACTGTAGGAAATAAAAAAAAGAGAGATGACTTTTAGCAAATGCATATTAAAAAAATACTGTTTTTGATAGTCTGACACTTACTTTGAAGTCATGAATGTATGTGAAGAAGAAGAAGACGAAACTAAAGGCAACAATCCACTCGCATACAGCACTGGCTACATGGAAGGGATAGTCCTGCAAGATGGAAGTCGACGATTAAATCAGCACATTTTATGCTCCTATGAATTTGTTGTTTATCAGCGTTGGAATCCTGGAAAAATAAGTAAAAATTTCCAACTATTTTCCCTGCATTCTTGTTCAGTGAGCTCAAGTGTCCTTTTACAGACCCCACCCACTAGTTCATTATTAGAATATTTCTTCATACAATTATTAATTGACATGTTTAGGTACCATTGTTTAATATTTAAGCTTATCATCCCACTATCAGCACAGGTAAGCACTGGCCAATGGCAATGGTAAGGAACGATCTTATTTTCTCTGCTGTTACTTTTCAAACTCTTGACTTCAACAAGTGGTTTTTGGTTGTTCCAGCTGACTCATGGTAATGGGAAGTTTGTGCTATGCCATCAGTTTCATTTAATTCTGACAGTAAGTTTCCCAAAAAATAATCACTGAGATATTGGGAAATGTTTGTAGGTGTATGTAACTCTGCCCCCTCCAAAAAAATTCCCAAATGCTGATAACTTCTATTAATCCTATTAGTGATCAAGTACTACTAATGATGTGCTCTGCTATCTGTGATCAGATGCAACATGCTGACACACTGCGGCCTACCTTGTCATCCTTGTGTCTGTGCAGTTCAGTTTGTTTCACGTAAAATGCACAGATGACAGCTGAGTTATCCATGAAGGAAAATGCAGCACTGGTTGGAATCACATGGACTGGTACAGCGAATGACACTAATCATAATGTTCTGCATGCCATGCATTCATCTTAACATATGGTTAAAAGTAAAAAAAAAGAAAAGAGAAAAAGAAAACAAAAGATTTTAAGTATCAGCACATAATAAAAAATCAGCAGGTCTAAAAATTATTCAAATACAACCTCAAATGAACAACAACATATAACATTAGACTGTCATATTAATTAAAAAAAAATTAAGCCAAAATGCAGAAGCAACGTGTGAAAAACTAAGTACACCCCTCCTGCTTCCATAGGAATTTAGAGAGCAAGTCAGCCAGATTCTACTAATCAAATGCAATTGGTTAATTGATCATCAGTAAATATGAACACTTCTATAAAAGCAGAAGTTCTGGCATTTTCTGGTATGTGCTACCACAATGAGACAGTCTTCCCAGGAGTAGACATCCCAGCACATTCACCACAAAGTCAAACTGTGTAATACTCAGAGAAATTGCACAACACTCATGTGCTATTGGAGACGCTACTGGCCTCAGTTACTATGTTAAATGTTAAAGTTCATGACAGTACAATTAGGGAAAAGACTGAACGAGCTGAGCAAGTTTAGTTTGTTTTGAAAGGTTTCCTGGAGAAAGCTTCTTCTCTCCAAAAAAGAACATGGCAGCATGGCTTGAGTTTGCAAAGTTGCATCTGAACAAACGACAAGACTTCTGGAACAATGTCTTTTGGAGAGATTATGCCAAAGTGGAGATGTTTGTCCATAATGCACAGTTCCACATTGGTGAAAACCAAACACAGCATATGAGCACAAACACCTCATTACTGTCAAGCACGGCGGTGGAGGGGTGATGATTTGGGTTTACTTTGCAGCCGCAGGATCTGGGCACCTTGCAGCCACTGAGCTGACCATGAACTCCTCTGTATACCAAAGTATTCTAGAGCCAAATGGCTGTCTGTCCCACAGTTAGAGCCTGGCTGAAATTTGCTCGTGTAACAGAAAATGATCCTAAACACAGCAGCAAATCTACAACAGAATGGCTGAAAAAGAATCAAGATGTTGCAATGGCCCAGTCAAAGTCCAGACCTCAATCTGACTGAAATACTGTGGGAAATACTGCCCATAAACTTTTAAGAACTGGAGCAATGCTGTATAGGAGTGGGCAAAAAATTCCTTAATGACAGTGAAGACTGATTAAAAAAAACATTTGCTGTTAAATTTGGTTCTACATGCTGCTGAATGTGGGAAGGCACTTAGTTTCTCACACACTGCTTCTGCATTTCGTCTTAGTGTTTGTTAAATAAATAATGACAGTGCAATGTGTCACATGTTATTGTTAATCAGAGGTTGTATTTAAATAATTTTAAAACCTGGGAAAGGCCAGATATATATATTTTTTATTATTATGTCCTGATACATGAACCCGTGCAGCACAAAGAGCATCACAAAGCTAAATCACACAGACTCAGTGAAGCATTTTAAAACATTTGAACGCTCAGAAAGGATACTGGGAAAGAATGCCACAAAAGCAAGCGTGGCGATGCTGACACGCACATGAAACAGATTCTTGGAGCACCCATGTGGATATGCATAAAATGATATAAAACACTGGAGGATAATGTACACGATGCCACAGAGAAAAAACATCATTGCTCCACAATCATGAACTGCTTGCAGTGTCGTTTCCTGCGATCAAAAAAAAAAAAGGAAAAAGCGCCATTTGTAATTATACCGAACTAGTTTAATGTGATTTAAATGCTCGCTAAATGTGAGTACATACCTGGAAAGTAGCAACAATGCACATGCCAAAGCAGGAGATCTCACCAAACCAAAGAGCAGTTTTGTTGAGGCATGAGTTCACATCACATCTGTTGTCCTCCCTCAGCTTATCCACATGCTTATATCTGGCGTAAATAGTGGCTACACCTGTTCAAAAGACACACAGAGAAGGTGCGCAAACTTGCACGTTTTTTTTTTTTCCCCCTCTCCAACCTAACTTATGCATTGCGCTTTCATTTTCTTAAAAAGCGGAAATGTGAGAAGCATGTTTGGGAAGCTTGCTTCCCCCCTCGGGAAAGCCCAGTTTTGCCTAAAAAGAGTTCACAGTTCACAGAGATGACACTGCAGATGTTCACGCTGGGATTTCAAATACCTGCACATGCAGAAATAAATGTCATCAGACCAAAAATGCAGCTCTCTGGGGGGTTGACACCTGTGTCACTGAAAAAACAAACAGGAAAAAGAATAAAGACCTGTGCACATAGAAAATCGCGACTTCCCGTTATAAGAGACGATACGCAGGTTATGTTTGGTCCAACATCAAAAATTTTAGTTGCCTCTTCTTAAAAGTCTCGTATTAAAGAGAGAAGTGAAAGAGCTGCGCCAGTCTCCTAAAAATAGACAGATGTGCAGGCAGTATGCAGCTGGAGCTTGGGTACCAACCAACTTAATGCGGAGGAAAACGAAACTAAGACATTTTCTCAGGAAACTGAGTATGGTTGTTTTTATAGCTCTAAATCAGGTTAAGCGTAAATGAAAAGCTGGTTTATATGAGCCCGTTTTAAGCTGGAATAAAACTTACCTTATGTATGGGAAGATTACGTCGACATCGTTGTTGTAGATCGCAATGATATAAGAAACAATGAAAGTAGCGGAGGACCAGACGACCAAGAACGCTGGCAGGGCGCACAGTCCTTGCATGAACCAATACATCTCCGAGAGTTTTTGCGCTGAACTTTAAGCAGACTTTCCCTCAGTCAGTTACGCGCCGCGTAAACAGAGCCATGCGAAGAGAAAAGCTGGTCCAGGAACAGGGCGGTCAGCTGCCGTATGAGGTCTGTTACCGACAATCACATGCAACAATGAACTTGAACCTCTGCAGATAAGCAATATATACAGTATACAGTAGCCTATAACCCACAGCGACTCCCCGTGGGGCCGGCCTGCGCATATATGAGCACGATGAGCGCTTCCTTCTTCCTTTGAATCTCCTGACACCCCACCCCCCACCCAGAACAAAATACCATGCTGATGAAGAAGTTTTGTTTTTTTTTACTTGGTTTTGAGCAATAGTCTTCCGGGCTTCCCGAATGTCTCGCAATGGTTTTTTTTCCCTTCCAGTCTTTGTGTCTGACGTTTTCAGGAAAACATTTCTTAGTTCGTTTGTTGTTGTTGTTGAACCACTTAACATTGACCCGGATCATACAAGCATGAAAAGAAACCTAACTCAAGGGATGAACCAGTGTTGTTTCTACTCATAACAGACAGACATAATATAAAAGCAAAACTGTGAAACATGGTGGAGGCTCTGTCATGGTTTGAGGCTGCATTTCAGGCAGTGGTGTTGGGGATATTGTCAAAATTGATGGAATTATGAACACCGAAACGTACCAACATCGTTTCATCCACCATGCAATACCATCTGGAAAGCATCTGATTGGCAACAGCTTTATTTTTCAGCAAGACAATGATCCCAAACACACTGCCAAAGCAGCAAAAGCATACCTGAATACAAAAACACAATGAAACACGATCAGTCATGGATTGGCCTCCACAGAGCCCGGAGCTCATCATTAATGAAGCAGTGTGGGATCATCTTGACAGGGAACGGAACAAAAGGCAGCCAACATCCAAAGAAGAGCTTTGAATGTCCTTCAGGAAGCCTGGAGAAGTATTCCTGAAGACTACTTTAAAGGTGGTCACACTAAATATTGACTGGTTAGAGTTGTTTTTGCCTTATATCTATTTCAAGGTACAATAAATTAAATCAATTTCAATAAATTGCTGAAGCTATGTCCTATTTTCCTTCCAAAATATGAAGAAATGAGGGGTTCAGACTTTCTTTCTTTAAACTGTATCACTCCCTCTCTGTCATGTGCATGCCTGTGTGAGTGTTTATAATGTAACTCTGCTTATCTCCTCCCAGATTCCAAATTCCAGATTCCATTGGCATGTGTGGTAACTGGACTCAACCCTCCAAAGAAATAGAGACTTAAAACCCACTGTTTGAATCCCTGTTTCAGCACCTTTCTGAAGAACTGCAAAATACTTACTCATTGTCAGCCTGAGTAAGTAAGTGTTCATTAAAATCTTTGGATATTTTCCAGCACGTCTTGCCCTTGAGTCTTTTGCACAAGCTGTGACAGAACTAAAAGGTATAAAGCACCTGAAATGCTTCCGCACATCTGTGCCAAACTGGATTTACTTCATAGTTTTCACCCAGGATTTTTGTTTTACTGACACCTTGGTATTTCTATGGGGAGCCACACTGTTGTCATACCTACCTGACAGAGATGGAAAGCAAGTTTTAGCAGCTTCATTTCATGCTTCCTCATATTTGCTCTGTATTTTCAATACGTTTTACTCTCCTACATTTAACAGGTAAACACACAAAATAAATTACTGTGCTATAGCTTAAACTATCTACAGTAACTACACAACAAAAAGTAAACAATAAAAACTGGTTCTATTATTTCTATCATTATATAAACTATTATTTTGGGTGCCATTCCCCTTGCATTGTCCTTGAAAGGCTGTGCATTTGACATGAACCGCAATAATATTTTTACTCTGAATAAATACAGTGCATTTCATACCCACAGAGCGAATTAAATAAATTTTCCTTCGATCACGAAAGAGCAGCCCCCAATAAAAAAGTTATAAGCAGGTTTTTGGAATGTTTTTTGGTGATTTATTGAAACAAAATAGATGGAAAAATATTATTTATATGCAGTAATTAGTATTTGTAAGGGTTTATCCTGCCTCTTGCCCTATGACAACTGGGATAGGCTCCACAAAATTCCAAGAAATAGATGGAATTGCCTTGGCACAACATGTGGGGGCATTGATACTTATTTCCTGCAGGACTCCCTTGTGGATTTTTCTCAGTAATCCTGTACCATCCCATTGGAAAAGATTCTAGTAGTAGCCCAACATAAAGAGTCATTTGTCGCAAACTTGTTGCGCTTGAGGATGATGAAGACTGCCTTGCCGGTGGGCACTTTCAGTGCTGCAGAAATCTGCGCCTTTTCATCATCCTTACTAGCAGGACTCTGGAGAATTCTCCTGACTTCATGTGTGGGTATCACACTTTCCTTCTAGCCTGCAACCTTAAGTACATTTTGCAAAGAATCCCTACTTCCTCCTGTCTTCTGTTTGTGGTGCTGTTCTTACACTCCAGCCTCTGTTGTTGCAGTATCATGTTACATTAAACTGGAACCTAGAATGATGATAATAAAGATGTGGTTTTACCTTTGTCAGACAGAATACAGGAACTGTAGGAAAGGGAGAAATGCTTGAAATGCAATAAAGATTCTACTAATGAAGCTGACGTTCTGATTTTAGGAGTTACACAACATGAAGAAATCACAACTTTTATTTTCATTCTTAGTTTAAGTGGTGGCATGACTCGTAAATCAGTCATGAGACTTACTTACATAATAATACAACATTGTTCATCTTTTTCGGGACAATGTCACAAAAAGTGATTTTCCCTATCAAGGACAACCTGATTTCACTTGTATTAGTGCGCTCAAAAAAGTTTTTTCTGTATTTTAATTAAAAAGAAGCTTTCATGTATTCTATATTCATTACATGTTGAGTAAAGTACTGTAAAGTACTGTATGTTTATTTTACACACAGTACTTGTCTGGGGCTCCTTGTGGTGTTGTGTTTAATGGAGGCGATCAGCTTGTGGCCTTGTCGAGGTGTTAATGAAGTCCAGGTTGCTTTGATAGCGGCTTCTGTATTTTTGGGTTGAGGGTTTCTCATCTTCATCTTGACAGTACGGCACAGATTCTCTACGAGGTTCAGATCAGGCGAGTTGGCTGGCCAATAAAGCACAATAATAACATGGCCAGCAAACCATTTTTAGTAGCTTTGGCACTGTGGGTAGTTGCTGAACCCTGCTGGAAAAATCAGTCGCCATCTCTCTAAAGTTTATCAGCAGATGGATGTATGAAGTGCTTTAAAATCTCATGAGATGGCTACGTTGACTCTGGACTTGATTAAAAACAGTAGAACAACAACCACAACACAACCAGATGACATGTCACCGCTGATCATCACAGACTGCAGAAACTCCACACTGCACTTCAAACACCTTGAATTCGGTCCCTTTCCACTCTTCCACCTGACTCCAGGACCTTGATTTCCAAATGAAAAAAAAAATTTATTTTCATGTGAACAGTTTCCAGTTTGTTTTCTCTTCAGCCCAGGAAAGACTCTTCTGATGTTGTGTCTGGTTCAGGAGTGGATTGATATTAGGACTACAACAGTTGCAGCTCTGTGTGTGGAGGCTCTTGATGCACTGACACTAGCCTCAGTCCACTCCTTGTGAAGCTCACCCAAGTCTATAAATCAACTTTTCTTTACAATCCTCTCAAAGTTGCAGTCATCACTGTTGCTTTCCCCTTCCACTCAGCTTTCCAACAGCATGCTCTGATACGGTGCTCTGTAAACAGCCAGCCTTTTCAGCAATAACCGTCTCTGGCTAACCCTCTCTGTGCACTGCTCATCTGGTCAGCTGTCACCTCAGTGCTCTCCCAGTGATTGTGGATGCATGTACTGAACTAGACTGAGAGGTACATGTTATTTGTACTGTTTGAATTGTAATTTATGCAAACTGAAAATGAAATAATAAAAAAAATTGAATGATTAATTAATGTAATAATTGGAGATTCTGCGCCTTGAGGCGACTGTTTGTTGTGATTTGGTGCTATACAAATAAAAGTGAATCATTTACTTAGTATTTATTTAGTACTTTTATTCTTGCAGATAAAATCATAGCTCTGTTTCTATGATTTTATCTGCGAGAATAAAAGTACTAAATAAATACTAAGTAAATGATTCAATTTTATTTGTATAGCACCAAATCACAACAAACAGTCGCCTCAATTTGGAAAAGTTGGTAAAAATAATCACATACTGCAAAATGAAGCTGTTGCCAGTCAGATGCTTTCCAGATAGTATTGCATGGTGGATCCAGATGTAACGGTACATTTCTGCATTCATAATTCCATCAATTTTGACGAGCTCTCCAACAGCACTGGCTGAGATGCAGCCCGAACAATCACAGAGCCTCCACCGTGTTTTACAGATGGCTGTAGACACTCACTGTTGTATCGCTCTCCTGGCCTCTGTCCATACATACTGATGAAGATTTCACTCCATAAGATCTGTCGCCACTGAGTTTTAGTCCAGATCTTGTGTAGAGGTGGCAAAAGTACAGATATTCTGCATTTAAATAGAAGTACAAATACTTGTGTTAAAAAATACTCTGGTAAAAGTTGAAGTACTGGTTCAACTTCTTTACTCAAGTAAAAGTGAATAAGTACATGCTCTGAAATGTACTCAAAGTAAAAAAGTAAAAGTAGCTCTTTGGACGTCATTTCTACCAGCTATTTTTGTGTAAAACTAACTGAACCTGCTATATTAATATAAAAATAAAATGGTATAAACTGAGAATACAAACATTATTCCAACCTAAATTCTTATAAATGTACTCAGCTTGAATCTGTTACCTACATTATACAGGGTGACTCTGCCTCCACACAAACACAAATATTAGTACAGGTGTTAAAGTGGGATTCAGCATTCTGGGGAACAGTTGTAGTGGCTCAGTGTGGGGAAAATAATTTCTGTGATCAGCTGCTTCTGCTCTGAGGTTTACTGCAAGACTAGATGTAACTCAGTATTTCAGAAGCTATCTTAGCCAGTTTTCACCCCCCTACACTGACAGTATACTGTGTATATAAACGTTGAATTCAATGAATGAATCTAAGCACCACCAGCTTAAATTCAAACTCATCTCTGCTACACTTCATGTACCAAACCAAACAATGACCTCTAAGCACAGCCTCTGTGCACCAGTTCAACACAGAGCTTTACTGTAAATTCACCACAGTACAGCAAACTAACCTGTTTATCCTGCACTAAACTGCAGTATTTTCATGCAACCTTTGTGTTGCAACACAAGCTCAGTTTGTTTGCAGGACGTTTCACAAAATAAAAAAAGAAAAAAAAACAAAAAACATAACTTCACATCATATACAGATCAACACCTGATTTTTAAATAATAAGGCTATTACACTTAGGCTTTAAATTTCCAGTTTATCAGATGTCACTGAGCAGTCCTTACTTTCAAATCTAACCTCTCTGCTTCCTCTTTCTCCATCTCTGAGTGAACTTCTCTGTCATTCTGGGAAATACAGCAGCTGGACCTTTAGCTCACAGACACACTGTGTGACAAACTGCACACAAACAGTTTGTGTGTTTGCTGATATTTGTTGAGCTGATAGAAATGCTGCATTTTAAATTACCTGCCACAACATTTTACTCCATTGATGCTCCTCTTCTGTAGCACTAGCTAGATGCTGAGGTACCGCGACCACAATTTACTGACATCTGCACTCGGTCCGGTCCACTGTAACCCCTGAGTCCAGCGCAATGATGCATAGATTAGATGTTTTTGCCTCTTTCATCATTTCTTGTATGCATTGTGCCCCAGGGATGGAGGCTACTCCTGTAGGATTGGCTTTTGTCTGTTACAGTTCCTTTGTTTAGGCTCAGAGTTTGATGTATGAATGAAAACTTCCCTCAAATGTGTTAAACAGTGGCGGCGCCGGGGGGGGGGGGGGGGGGGGGGGGGGGGGGCCCGGAAAAGTCATAGCACCCCCGTAGCGGCCCCCAAGAACCCTCAGTAAAATGCTTAGCCCCCCCTTAGCACCTGCAGAAAAATATTTCTAGAGCCGCCACTGGTGTTAAACCTAAAGTAACAAGTATATTTGAAAATGTAAGGAGTAGAAAGTACAGATACTTGTGTAAAAATGTAGGGCGTAAAAGTAAAAAGTTGTCAGAAAACTAAATACTCAAGTAAAGTACAGATACTTGAAAATTCTACTTAAGTAAAGTAACAAAGTATCTATACTTTGTATGTGTTACTTTCCACCTCTGATAATCTGGCATACCTCGGCCTTTCCTCCCTGTTTCCCTTCCTTAAGAATGGCTCCTTGAGTCCCTTCCACTGAGACCCTTTCTGACGAGGCTTCAGTGAACAGTCGATGATTCCACTAAATAAATGGCTCATAGGTTTTGAATCTCTGAGCTTTCTAGACACTTATTTAAATAATCAGCCCACCCTGTGATACATTTCTGTACTCCAGAAAAATGTTTCCTGCCCATGTGAGGAAGTATGAGAGGAATATTCTAAGGAGATGGTGCATTAATTTTTTAAATTATTATTTTCTGTGTGTAAACGGACTATTTTTGGTAAAAGTTGGATTGGGCCTCAGTGGTGTGGTGCAGACAACAGGTGAAAAACGTGAAGTAAATCTAAGGTAAACACGTGATTTTTTTGTGGGGAAAATACAGAAACAAGAGTTTGCTGATGCCATTGCACTAATGATATGCACAGTTATTTCCCTATATTTTTAGCACAAAGAAACAGACTTTGTAGTGGAGCATGCACAATTTCATTGTATCATGTACAATGACAATAAAAGGCTATTCTATTCTATTCTATTTTATTCTATTTTATTTAAGTAAAACTCAACACAAATTCTTTTTATAGTTAGTGATTCATAAATACTGTGGGATGTAATGCAGGAACAGTGAGGCATGACAGAAAAAGTCTGGGAACCACTGGGCTAGGGTGTTTTTATTGCACAGTTCAATTCATGGACAATTTGCACAAACTAAAACAACTTGATTCCAAAAATATAAATTATAATGATGTTTATACATTTTTACTGGGTCTGTTGCAGTACTACATGACAGTATATTAATATTTCCATCACTAGATTTTGCAGTGTATTAGTGTATGATTATTTTATTACATGCAGTTTTGATGATATAGTTTTAGCTTGCATGTTTATACTGTCCCATTCATTTCTCTTTCCTAATTCCCTTTTATTGAACTAATTGTTTAATTCAGTAAAAATGGTATTAAACAGCTCTTTAGAAGGGTATCCATCATTTGAAACTAATTATGGGCCTGTCTGTCTTCTATTATTTGAGATACCGCGATTTACTAAGTGGGAGAAGGCCATGAAGGCATCATGCATTCTTCTGTTCAACGCCAGAGGGCGGCAATGAGCTTGATGCAGCCTCAGTAGCGCCGAAGAAGAGTGGCATGTAGCGCTGTCATGTGTCTCGCTGTCTGGCTGGCGGTCAGCTGACAAATCCGGCTCCTGTCTGATGTTTACTTTCTATTTTCAGCGCGCTTATCTGCGTTTTTTTTGAATGAATGCAGCGCTATGCTTCGCCCAGGAGGACCATGGTAGTCGTGAACTCGGTGCTGAAGCTGGTGCAGAGGCAGACGTACACCTGTCTGTCCCACCGATACGGGCTGTACCTCTGCTTTGGGGGCATCGTCCTCATGATTGTTTCCGCCTTTCAGTTCGGAGAGGTGAGGTTTCTTCTGTTGTTTCGGCTCCTGTCACTTACAGCCAGCCACTACAGTTGCCGGGTTAGCCTGCGTTTACTTTGTCCGAACAGCTGTTTTCAGCACAGCTCGTTCCCACCAGAGTCCACTCAAAAATCGCTTGATCTTACTGTAAACAAACTGACGTGCCTTGCAGATTTTTAAATGAGATGTATCTCGGAATTGTCTCAGTTGTGCGTCTGTTCTGCATTAAAATTCTTGCATTTTATTGGAGGACGATGTATAAACTTTACAGAAGTTCAGATTTTGTTACACCAACTTCTTCTTGAGTTAAATTGAATATCAGGTGCTAATGATTCTGCATAATAGGTGTGTATGTAATAAAGGAAACTGCCATGTGTTTGAATGTGGTTTAGTGTGTGTCTGATTTAAAATGGCGTGTTCTCCTGTCCATGCAGGTACTGGTGGAGTGGAGTAGGGACCAGTATCATGTGCTGTTTGACTCCTACAGAGATAACGTGGGTGGGAAATCATTCCAAAGCAGGTAAAAGCAGCCAGCCTTGAGCTCATTTCATAGATAATTTTTGTCTTTTATAGCAAATCAGAATCTTCCTGGTAGAGCCTCAGAAACTAGAGCTCGTATTCTTAAAGGGTGAAAAATTGAGAACAGCTTCAGTATATATTTTTTTTTTTTTTGCAAAATGCTTCCCTGATAGCAGACAACAAATCTGAACGAACCAGACAGGCAGGGTGTAGCCGTGCATGAATAAAAACTAGTTTGCAGTGAAGTGTGTGCCAGGGAGGAAAGCAGGGTTGTGGATTTGCAGTTTAAGTATCCCCTCTTGAGTGACGTGAGTGGTTCTTTTTTTTTTTTTTTTTTTTTTGTAGGCTTTGTCTGCCCATGCCTATTGATGTAGTGTACACATGGGTGAACGGCACAGACACGGCGCTGCTGAGGGAACTGAAGGCGGTCAAAGAGCAACTGGAGGAGGAACAAAAAGCCCGGAGGTAGCTGTGACTCCTAAAGTGCAAACCTTTCAGTCACAGAGTGCAGACACACTCAGGCGCCTACACTTTTCACCTCATTACAGTTAGAACAGCACAAGAGCTTTACTGTGGGAGCGTCATTTGTCATTTTACACTGATTGGTTTGCTGATACACTGAAAGAGGAAATTACGTGATTTTTATCCATCTCTGAAATGTTATCTAGTATTAAAATGCTGCAGCTGTTTTTGTAAACACTGTTTTGCATAATCTAATCTGTGATAGGCAAGTAAAATAGAAATGCTCTGTTCTCTTGCACATAGGGAACTCCTTGGTAAAAATGCTAGCGAGACAACTGAAGTGCCAAAAGACAGGTGAGTATGATAGTGTACACAGTGGGTGTGTGATCTTTGTGCTACATGAAGTTAAATAAGCAGTCAGTCATTTGAAATTTATATATTTAGGGTGTGCGTGTGTAACAATTAGGTGGCAACAGTGGTGCGGTGGTTAGACCTGTCTCCTCACAGCGACTCTGGGTTCCTCCCTCAGGCCAAAGACGTGCATGTTAGGTTACCTGTTTATTCCAAATTGATTTTGTACAGTAATACTAAACCACTTGTGGAAGTTTAGTAAAAATCGTATGCAAATTTGTTTGTTTGTTGCAACACTGTCCACAAAGACCTAAGGCAATGAGAGATATGAGGAGACGGTCTGGGAAACCAGTGGCTTGCCTGTGAAGTTTGTCCTGTGTTCATCTTGAGAAAAATCTGGGTTTTCAGTTGTTTTGGGGTTTCTGGTCTAACCAATGAACATAAAAGCCCAGACTTACACTTCTGTGTGCCAGTCAGTGATTAGAAATTAAAAAAAAAAGAATAAAAAGCAAAATTATCACACTGTAGCTGATGGTTTTGACAGATGTGTTCTTGCTCTTGCTCTTCACATGGGCTGCTCACACACACACCTTCAGACATCTGCTGCTGTGAGTTGGTTCTATATATGCCACTCAAAAAAAAAAATTGAGGAACTCTTTGATAACACATCAGATGATGTTGGGTATATATACGGATATGGGCTGGGTAACGTGTTAGGAATGAAAAGTTTCTACATTCTTTGATGGAGATGGAAAATGATCAACCTACAGAAGGCTGAATTCAAAGATGCCCTGAAAATCAAAGTTAAAAAAAATGATGCAGCAGGCTGGACTACTTTGCCAAAATTTCATTGCAGCAACTCAAAATGGTGCTCGGTTGTTTGCATGGCCCCCACATGCTTGCTGACAATGTCAGGGCATGCTCCTAATGAGACGATGAATGGTGTCCTGGGGGATCGCCTCCCAAATCTGGAACAGGGTATCACTCTTGGACAGTCCGAGGTGCGACCTGCCGGTGTCAGATGGACTGAAACACAATATCCCAGAGGTATTCTATTGGATTTCAGTCAGGTGAGTGTGGGGGCCAGTCAATGGTATCAATTCCTTTATCCTCCAGGAACTGCCTGCATACTCTTACCACATGAGGCCAGACATTGTCTTGCACCAGGAGAAATCTAGGACCCACTGCACCAGCGTAGGGTCTGACAGTGGGCCCAAGGATTTCATCCCGATACCTAATGGCAGTCAGGGTGTCGTTGCCTTGTAGAGATCTGTGTGTACCTCCATGGATACGCCTCCCCAGAGCACTGGGGTCATTGACCCACCACCAAACAGGTCATGCTGAACCACATTACAGGCAACATAATATTCTCCACGCCTTCTCCGGACCCTTTCACATCTGTCACATGAGCTCAGGGTGAGCCTGCACTCATCTGTGAAAAGCACAGGGTGCCAGTGGTGGACCTGCCAATTCTGCTATTGTATGGCAAATGTGAATTGGGCTGCACGGTGCCAAACTGAGTGTAGGGCCCACTAGAAGACCACTTACCAGTGGCCTGCTGGAGGTCATTTTGTAGGGCTCTGGCAGGCCCTCCTTCTGATGGGGTAAGAACCTTCTACGGCCCTGTCCAGCTCCCCTATCGCCTCAGGCTACCAGTAGGAGGGAAAAAATGTCAGTCGTCTCCACCTGTAAAACCATTCCTGTTTTGGGGGTTGTCTCATTGTTGTTAACTTCATAAACATCAGAGCAGCTGAAACTGATGAACAACCTGCTCTGCTACTTAACTGACCAGATCAAGATCTCAGACGTTTAATTGACTTGGTGCTATAAAATTGAACTGAATATCTGTTACATAGAGATTAGAGAAGAGATGAATAGAAGAAATACTGCCCTGTTGTATTTACACTTGCAGAGCATTTTACTCTGTTCATCTATGTGGTCTAAAGCAGGTGAA
Organism: Archocentrus centrarchus; assembly: GCF_007364275.1. Lineage (NCBI taxonomy): Eukaryota > Metazoa > Chordata > Actinopteri > Cichliformes > Cichlidae > Archocentrus > Archocentrus centrarchus. The sequence continues at coordinate 8,837,912 of NC_044368.1, read as the reverse complement.
CACCACAGTTCTGTGAAGTTTAACCTATAAGATGAAGATAAACACTTAAGGGAAAGTAGAAATAGACATTTATTTCTGAAAGTGTGGCCACATAGTGTGTTGAGTTTATCCTCGCTAAATTCTCAGGCTTGTAGGTGTGTTGAAAACTGCTAAACGACTGTTGAAGTCACAGTGAAGCAACGTTGTGTGAACACTGAAGCTGATGTTGAAACAGGAAGCTGGGGTGTGTTATAGCACACGGATGGTCTCAACTGATGGGATATCAGTTAGACAAAGGCTGTTGTTGTTTTTTTTTTTTTTTTTTAACCAAATCCCACCCTTTGCTGTTTACTTAAGAAAAGATGTTTAAAAAATATGAAATAAATCAGATTTTTTTTAGAGCTTTTTTTTATCATTTTTTTTGTAACATAAAAAATGCTTAATGATAATAAGTGTCCACTGAGGCTTCAAAGAAACAATGATTAGTGATAATTTAAGCTAAATGATTTTTCTTTGGTTTAAATTATATCAGCACATTGAACCACACTAAAATTTCACTGCTGTTCATGTGTTTCCTGTGTGCACACCACTAAAATGTTGGCCTGAGAAATGGGCCCCACTTTATCTTCTCCTTCCTCCTTATTGTCACCCTTTAACCACACATGCACGAAGTACTTGATGCAGCTTTTCCTCATTTGCTAAATGTGTGAACTTCACCAGTTTGATGCATATGTTTAAACCACAGTGTAAAGGAAGTAGCACTCTGAGTGAGTGCCCAGGTGTAGATGTGCTTATTAAAGCATCCCCCCCCCCCCCCCTTTTTCTGGCCATTTGTTCGCAGTGTTAAGCCTGAATGCCTGCTGTCCCATTGCATCATAGCGCCCATGCTGGCCCTGGATCCTGCTCTGCCGGCCAACGTTACACTCAAAGAGCTGCCGTCCCTCTCTCCCTCCTTCGCCACTGCCAGAGAGCTGCTGCTCATGAACAAACCCTTCCAGCCGTCTACCACCATCTCCGTGATCGTCTTCAACTCGCAGGCTGAAGGTAAAAACACAGAGGATCAGCCACTGCAGGTGAAAGCTGCAAAGACTGAATTATTAATATTCATGCAGGTTTATGTGCGCCCCATCGAAGTAGCATCGTTCACCCTCTGTAATGCAAACTGTGATTAGAGTGACACACCATACAGCACAAAGAGAGGACACCAGTACTTGTTCACAGATTTGTTCTCCTGACTCCACTGTTCATTGTACCCTCATACAGCTGAGCTTTTCACAAACGCTCACACCTTTTGAGAAAAAGATTACATAGCTGGGATAATCTAGTGGATCGCTTGCTTTGAGATGATGATGGATCACTGCTGCTGCTCCCCACGCATACATATATTTGTTTCAAAGACGGCAGCGTTGCAAGCCTGAGCTTGTGTGTGCACGCACCCGTGCACTTGCAGACATGAAGCCACAGGAGGAGATTTAATTTAATAATGGTGATAATGTAGATCTAATGCATTAGTGTGGAAAGCTCATTGTTCATTGGCATAACCCTTGTATTTACTGCAATAATTTCTAACACTACATCTACTGCATCAGAAGCTTTTAAGGCATCAACCGTGACATGTAATTAACCTCTAAAATGATGATGTGCTCCATCAGTTTTTGTAAAATAATTCGGGGTTTCATTTGCTGACAGGACACTATGTAGGCACTGCGTTTAATAGCTTACCTGGAGTGCAATGTTGTGATTTAATTATTTTTTTTCCTTGAGGATATTTTAGACTGTTTTTATGTTCCACTTAAACGCAGCGTTGTGTCCAGGAAAGAAAACATAGGAAATACCAACTGTTTACTGATACTGAAGTTTTCTTGACATTACAGAAGGCAAATTTCTGACTCAGCAGGATTGGACATTAAAAAGGTCTTTACCCTACAGGCTACATAGTGCACAGCCTTTGCAGTGCTGAATTGAGCCCATATCAGAATAAAACCGGTAATTGTCTGGAGAAGTCACAGCCAGCGAGTGGATACCATGTCTGCAGTCTCCTGGATGCTTTACTCAGGCAGCACACTCGCTTTAATCAAACAGAGGATTTCCATAGTGAAATGATGACCATGTCAAAGTCTAATTCTTCCAACAGTCTTTAGAATTCATATATGAATGACTTAAGTCTAATATATTGATCATTTAATTCTTTTTGTTTGTTTGTTGCCATCTTATTTTTTTCTGCTTACCAAAACTAAAAGTCTCAGCAGCTGTGTGTTCTTGCAGCTCACCATTTGTTCTTTGCTCTTCTCAGCCATTAAAGCGTATACAGATGTGTCCAAAGAAGACCAGAAGTTCTCCGTGTTGAGATGTTACTTGGTGAGTTTGGACCTGTTTTACTGCATTTTACTTGCATTTATCCTCTTTGTGCATGTACTTAACTCAGCCGTCTTTCATATTTATGATCACCGATTTTAAAATATTCAAACTTCGCTGTCGTGTGTCACGCAGACGACGGATAAAGAGGCTCCAGGTCTGAGCCGCATGCAAGCTCTGGCTTATCTGAGCGGCTTCCCGGCATCCTACAAGGAGACGGAGCAGTTGCGAGCCAAACTGCCATCTGTCATAACCAGCAAGATCAAACAGGTAACTAAAGTCTAAAGACTGATTCCTTTCAGTCAAATTAAATAAAAAAACAAAAAAAAAAACCCAACAACAAAACAACAACTTTAAATTGGCTTCCTGGATGAAATCCATAAAAACTCGTACTACATGCCTGAAAATAAGGATATTTTATGTTGGTTTTAAAACAGCAGATGGCAGAGTTGCACTTTGGTGAATGCGCGACAGATGCTGTGACTTTATGTGATTGCATCTCTTACTTTCAAACACTGTACGCCATTTCCTCCTCTTTTCTTACATTATTTAATCTTCATATTATCTCTTATGGGAAAAAGTGACATCAGAGTGACTCTGACTTTGCCTCCATAACTGAAGGATGTTTGGACATCATTAACATCATTATGCTAGAGTACATAACCATAAGCTGCTATCTGATCTAAGAATAAATTCTAAGAATAATCTAATCACAAAAGTCAGATCCTCCTTGAAGAGGAGTTTGCACCTTCGTGCTAAACCTGCTTTTCTCTATTTTAAACAGTTATGTTGTGATGTGGATAAAGGGCCTCTGTTTAGCTCAACGGCCGGTGGCTTGTGTATTTAATAATTTTCTCTAATCAGAACTCTGCTTTATATTTCAAGACAGAGGCATGCCCCTAACAAGCTGGGATTATTCTGAAATAACTAAAGAAAACAAACCAGGCTGGGGATGAGTGACCCTGTCGCACCAGCTGACATGCCGGACAGGCACGAGTCAACTGTCTGTCCTGTCTTCTGATAATGCACTCACGTGGCTGATGAGAGTTAATGGTCGATGAATTGGATAACATCTTTTTATAACTGCGTTTGTGTTTAATGAGAATTCAAAACACGCGTGTTATACAGTAGATTTTATAGTGTCAGGGGAATTTAAAGCAAACTGATAGATACCAAAAATCCCTCAGGTTTGCTGGCTTTGAAAACTCCCACTGTATTTCAAAAGTGAAGCTGTTAAATAAAGTCAGTGAATGATTTTTATAGAAATATATTTCATGATAAAAGTTAAAATGCAGTGTTGAAAAAGCAGTTATTGGAGCCGCAGAGCTCCTTTGCTGTGAAAGTCTTTTACATTGAAAAGAGTTTTTTTTTTTTGTTTTGAAGTATCAAATTAAAAATTCAGTGACATTGTTTGCATTTTTCAAGGCGGTAATTCAGCATAAAATAAATAAACACATCTTGTTCCTCTTCTTCTTTTGGCCGCTCCAGTTAGGGGCTGCCACGGAGGGTCATCTGACTCAATCCGATACAGAAATATTTGAATCAGCTGATTTAATTTACTGATGATTTTTTTTCATGGATGCCCTTACTGATATAATGCTCCTTGTTTTTCCAGGCTTGGAACTTTACTTTACTTTAATTTCCCTGACAGAACCTTCCTAAAGGGATTAATAAAGTTTTATCTAATCTAATCTAAACTAAACTGGCATGAGGGCATACTGCCCTTTGTTAAAATAGTAACACATATCATAGTTTTGGGAATCTGTCAGATCAGGTTACGTTGAGCGCGATAATGATGGTCTTGTGATGGAATCGATGATCAATAACAATATATACTCACCATCAAGTTCATTACATTCAGCTGCTCGTTAATTCAAATATCTAATCAGCCAATCACATGGCAGCAATTCAGCGCATTTAGATGTAAAAATGGTAAAAACAACGTGAAAGTGTTATAATCCAGGATTATGTAGCATGTTACTGATGCCTTGCATCAACAGTTGCTGCTGCTGCTGCTGGTATAGTGGTGTGGAGGATATTTTCTTGGCACACAAAAATGGGCCTCTGAACATCGTTTAAACACCAGAGCCTACCTGAGTATTGTTGCTGACTGTGTCCGTCCCTTTATGACCACAGTGTGCCTATCTTCTGATGGCTGCTTCGGGCAGGATAACACACCATGCCACAAAGCTCAGATCACCTAAAACTGGTTTTCTTGAACATGACATTGAGTTCACTGTGTTCAAATGGCCTCCACAGTCACCAGTTGTCAATCCAACAGAGCACCTTTGGGATGCGGTGGAACGGGAGATTCACATCATAGATGTACAGCTGACAAATCTGCAGTGACTGTGTGATGCTGTCATATCAAAATGGACCTCTCTGAGGAATGCTTCCAGCACCTTGTTGAATCTATGCCACGAACAATTAAGACAGCTCTAAATGTAAAAGCAGGTCCAACCAGGTACTAGCAAGGTGTACTTATTACACTTATGATAAAATTACATGGCAGTGGGTTGGGTAAGTTAATCTACATCATCATTATCAAATCCAGTTGTCCTGCCATTCCTTCCATTCGTTTCCAAGTCTGCTGCGTTCTTGCTTGGCAGGTCATGTGATAATAACTAGCGGTATTCAGGCTGTAACCTTAGCTGTGCATGCAGGGGTTAACAGTAGAACAACTGTTTTCAGTGGCGCAGTGCCAGCCAGCATGCTAAAAGGTCACCAGGATTTTTCTGCCTTTACCTGCACTCAAACACAACCTCAAACTTTACCTGTTTAAACTCCAGTTTTCAGATTTTATCCATGTAACAAACTAAAAGGGGGCTGCGGGTGTGAAAACAAGATGGGACATGTGAAACCATACAAGGAACGTGATGGAAAGAGTGTGTGATTGGTGTTTAGTGGTGGAGGGATTCTAGGTACACAGGCCACCACATAATGCACAGTTTGGATTTCAGCGTGTTTCCGGGTGCCACTCGGCCGGTTCTGTGAAAGAGGGATGATGCGCATAGTGTAGAGGGAGAGGCTGAGCTTTGAGAGGCGGCTGGTATTTATAGCTGGTGTTAGACCGAGGGTTATAGTGATGAAAGCTGGAGCACAACCCCGATCATCTGCCTGTGCTGCTGCCTGTCAGGTCCTGCCCACTGTGTTTGTGTACAAGCCTGCTGATGTGTTTGTACTAGTGTGCATTTTGATGCATTTAAGAAGCGGGCCTGTGACTGTCCACATGATGTCCTGTCTGCTCCATGAAAGTGAGATCAAAAAGTTGCATACATTACTGTCAAATGCAGTATGTGCCAGATGGTTGCAGACTGGTCTCTAGGCCTGTGTGACTGGGGTCCTATTCACTTGATTCATGTAGTTAGTGGTCATGTGTCTGTAAAACTTCAATAAAGCGTGAACGTAGGCATAAGTAGGCAGTGGTTTGTGGACTGGCATTGTGAAGCCAACATAGTGGTAACCATATTGTTTTGTTTCTGGAGTTAGAACTGAGTGTATTTGTAACAATGGGTCGAGTGCGAGCAACCCTTCTGCAAGGACTATATGGATCCATGGCACAGAGATGGATACCTACTAATTGATGTTGAGTAACATATAAAAACCCGCTAGAGGACCCTCACTGAAACTGAAACTCACACTCTTAATAATGCATAATTTTAATCCTTAAAACATCTTTATGAGGTTAGTTATAAAAATAATCAGCCCCTGTACAGCAGGGTTGGGAGATGTACTCCATAGTCCAGTTCTCCTCCTGTGACATCACTGATGACCTATAGCCTCGCTCCCAGGCGGCAGAGGAGGTTGACCTGGACCCATTCATAATACACAATGTGGATGTAGAAATGTTTGAGATACTTTTTACCAGTAATTCAGTATATTTTCTAACTAGATGTGAATTATATCCCAAAAAACGTATTATTAAATAAACAACTAAGATGTACAAGGTTCTTCTCTGCTCGTGTGAGTTTGAGTTTTCAGTCTAAGCTGTCCACCCAGCATGTGATGATGGACGGCACAGCTGGAGTTCAGATCGAGCCGCACACTGCTGCAACATCTCAATCCATCTGCTTGAAAAGATCACTCAGCACTGGGTTAATTACTTTATCCACATTGTTAACTTATTTTTCTAGACTAATTACATTGTCTTTAGTCCCTGCAGTGACACACAGGCCACAGTGATGAGGGTTTATTATGTGTTGAGAGTAAAATACACACGGGACATGTTAATGCTGTGGTGTGGAATAACTTATGCTGCCGTCTGGAGCCTGTGGCAGATGAGCTGATGAAATCTCCAGTCTTTGGTAATTCAACATTGAATTTCACCAACAGTCTGTTTTTGTTTGTTGATGTTCTGGGTTCTCTGTAGAGTCGAGACAGGAAATGGTCACATTTAATGACAAGAAAAAAATGAGGATTTTTCCACTTCCAGGTCAGCAGTTTGGTTTCATGGGTCAAGCACAAGCCCATGCAGCAACTGTGCAGTTACTGTATGAGATAATCCTTAAGCCTGAATCCCGGTAACAGTAGCACAATGATGCGACATGTTCTTGGCATTTTGGAGTGACATGAACTGATCTTGAAGTCAGGCACCCCTTGTTTAGTAGAAAATGTGAAAATATCTAACAGTCCTTAAGCCAAAGATTGTTGATCATAAGTGACTTTAATTAAAAAAGAATGTGAAAGAATATCATTTTT